>NC_080168.1:122117497-122417497 GCF_950295315.1 Erinaceus europaeus | reverse complement strand
GGGGTCACAGAGTTACACTCCCAGTTACACAGTTCACTCTTATTTGGTGATCTAATCCCATCCCAGGTCTTTCACTGTCTTTTCCCACTATATTAATCACACTCAACAAGAACCAGCTGACTTTCTTAGATTCATGATGTCTGCCCTTAAACTACCAAATGCATTACATTCCAGTGGCATTGCTTTCCAGTCAATACCAGTGTGAGCTTCATCAGCTGCACAGATGAAACTGGCTGAAGGCTTCCTGTGCTCTGGTGTTAGTGATCTCATTCCCAGATGACTAAAGAGTGAGCCAGCTCCAAAATCCCTCGCACTGCAGGCACTGATGACCGTGTGTTCAGCTCCCTGGTCGATGGACTCATGTGTGGGCTGCATGCAGGAAACTCTCAGGCAGTGCTCTGAGAATCAACACCTATGACAAAGTGAGGTCACCAGCACTGGACACATGGAGAAATGAAATGGGAACATGAATGACACAAAGGCTCCAGCTGATCCTTGGAATTGCAATGACCCTTCAGAGTTGTCCTGAGCATCAGCAAAAAGGTACGTCCTTCGAATCTCTCCCACCCCGAGCGATCATGCACACACACACACACACACACACACACCCTACTCTCATCTCCTCACTAATGGTGGACAGTCACGGACAACAAGGAGGAGGCAGAGATTTCGGGCTGACAGTTCCCCTTGGCAGAGATAATGCCCAGAGACAAGGAAATTCCTGGAGGAATTGCCTTGTTGTCTCAGCAACCAACACTTCCAGCTGTCCACACACAAAATAAGTATCTCAGACATAATAAGACAAGTGGGGTGGTGTCAGGTAGGGCATCTAGGCAGGGTGTCTCAACAGCTACTAAGATTTTATTCCTAACTTTGCCACTAACTAAGCTTCATTGGGAAATAAGAGGAAAGAAAGGTCTGATTTCTTTTTTTATTTATCAATTTGTGAAGAAAAAAAGTATTACAGTTAACACTGCTTTAGATGTCATAGAAAATAAAAATAGGAGTATGAGAATGATTTTTATCAGGATCAGGGTGTTAGCACAACACCATCAATAGCTGAGCAGAAATGCAATATATATATATATATATATATATATATATATATATATATATATATATATATATATATTCACTTGAGGTGTCATAATGATTTAATGTAGAGAAAATAGTGCTGCCACAACTATACGATAAGCCTTATGTGGATCTGAGTTCTAACTGATATACTTTGCAGGCTGACTTTTTTAAATTTCTTTATTGGGGAATTAATGTTTTACATCATTGTACAACAGTAAATACAATAGTTTGTGTATGCATAAAATTTCTCAGTTTTCCATATAACAATACAACCCCCACTAGGTCCTCTATCATCCTTCTTGGACCTGTATTCTCCCCCCTCCCCCACACCCACCCCAGAGCCTTTTACATTGGTGCAATATGCACATTCCAGTTCAGGTTCTACTTGTGTTTTCGTTTCTGACCTTGTTTTTCAACTTCTGCCTGAGAGTGAGATCATCCCATATTCATGCTTCTGTTTCTGACTTATTTCACTTAACATGAATTTTTCAAGGTCCATCCAACATTAGCTAAAAATGGTGAAGTCACCATTTATTGTATATATATATCACACTTGCTCAGCCACTCATCTGTTGTTGGACACCTAGGTTGCTTCCAGGTTTTGGCTATTACAAGTTGTGCTGCTAAGAACATATGTGTACACGGATATTTTTGGATGGGTGTGTTGAGTTCCATAGGATATATTCCCAGGAAAGGAATTGCAAGATCATAGGGTATGTCCATTTCTAGCCTTCTGAGAGTTCTCTAGACTGTTCTCAACAGAGGTTGGACCAATTTACATTCCCACCAGCAGTGCAGGAGGGTTCCTTTGACCCCACAACCTCTCCAGCATTTGCTGCTGTTACCTTTTCTTTTTTTTTTTTAATTTTTTTTAAAGAAAGGATTAATTAACAAAACCATAGGGTAGGAGGGGTACAATTCCACACAATTCCCACCACCCAGTCTCCATATCCCACCCCCTCCCCTGATAGCTTTCCCATTCTCTATCCCTCTGGGAGCATGGACCCAGGGTCATTGTAGGTTGCAGAAGGTAGAAGGTCTGGCTTCTGGAATTGCTTCCCTGCTGAACATGGGCGTTGACTGGTTGGTCCATACTCCCAGTCTGCCTCTCTCTTTCCCTAGTAAGGTGGGGCTCTGGGGAAGCTGAGCTCCAGGATACATTGGTGGGGTATTCAGTCTAGGGAAGCCTGGCCGGCATCCTGATGACATCTGGAACCTGGTGACTGAAAAGAGAGTTAACATGCGAAGCCAAACAAATTGTTGAACAATCATTGACCCAAAGCTTGGAATAGTGGAGAGGAAGTGTTAGGGGGGTACTCACTGCAAACTCTAGTGTACTTCTACTTTTAGGTATATATTTTGCAGTAGTTTACGGATACGTGTGAACATATGCTCTCTCTCACAGAAACTGGTGTATATCTAGGTTTTGGGACTTTGTTAGAAAGTGAACCACCTGAGATGGAATTAGAGTATACTATGAAAGGAAAGGTCTCACCTGAGTAATGAAGCTGAAGGGTTGTCATTCCACACGTGAAGTCTCTGGACACAGTCTGAGGTGAAGCATGTTGAGGTGGCAATCATTGTGTTGGTTAGGTTGTGATCGGCAGATGCAATATTATTTGAGATGGATTGGGAGAGGCATAGGGGAAAGTGGGTCCTATCCAAGGGTTCCAGGACTGGGGGAAGTAGGGGCTCTATAGTGGAGATGTGAGGTTGCTGCTGTATTAGGGTTCAAAAAGACAATCAATAGTTAATGTTATCATCACATTTTTTGGTAATTGGGTTAATTTTGAAAAGTCCTTTTGTTAAGGTTTGCTGTACAGTACCCAGTATCTTGTATATAGCTGTG
Source organism: Erinaceus europaeus (assembly GCF_950295315.1). Lineage (NCBI taxonomy): Eukaryota > Metazoa > Chordata > Mammalia > Eulipotyphla > Erinaceidae > Erinaceus > Erinaceus europaeus. The sequence continues at coordinate 122,414,571 of NC_080168.1, read as the reverse complement.
CTATTGGTTGCTTCTGATCTACTTGGTCTAGGCATTTGAGAGAGTCTGCATATCAATTACACAGCCTATATATTGAAAAGATTCAGTTTGTGTTTTGAAAAACTTCAAGACATACAATTAATTTTCCCCCTCTCATATTTTCTGATGTATGACATTCTCACAGGAGTGAAGTGGTATCTCATTGTTGTCTTGATTTGCATTTCTCTGACAATTAGAGACTTGGAGTTTTTTTTTCATGTGTTTCTCAGCCTTTTGGATATCTTCTGTGGTGAATATTCTGTCCATGTCCTCCCCCATTTTTGAGTGGGGTTATTTGTTTTCTTGTTGTTGAGTTTGGCAAGTCTTTATTTATTCTGGTTATTAGCCTCTTGTCAGATATATGGCATGTAAAGATCTTCTCCCATTCTGTGAGGGGTCTCTTGGTTTGGGTAGTGGCTTCTTTTGCTGTGCAGAAGTTTTTTAATCTAATGTAGTCCCATAGGTTTATGCTTGCCTTAGTCTTCTTTGTAACTGGATTCATTTCATTGAAGATGTCTTTAACATTTATGCAGAAAAGAGTTCTGCCAATACTTTCCTCTAAGTATCTGATAGTTTGTGGTCTAACATCCAAGTCCTTGATCCACTTGGAATTTACTTTTGTATTTGATGAAATATAATGGTTCAGTTTCACTCTTCTGCATGTTTCAACCCATTTTTTCCAACACCATTTGTTGAAGAGACTCTGCTTTCCCCATGTAATAGTCTGGGCCCCTTTGTCAAAGATTAGATGTCCATAGGTGTGGGGGCTTACTTCTGGGCTCTCAATTCTATTCCACTGGTAAGGGTGTCTATTCATGTCCCAGTACCAGGCAGTTTTGATGACAACAGCCCTAAAATACAATTTGAGATCTGGAAGTGAGATGTCTCCAGTTCTGTTCTTTCTTCTCAAGATTGTTTTGGCAATTCTAGGTCTTTTCTGATATTTTATTGTTTTTGTTGCTATAGTAAAAGGAATTGATTTCTGTATTTCAACTTCTTCTATCTTAGTGTTTGCATGGAGGAATGCCACTGACTTTTGAATGTTAATTTTGTAGCCTGACACCTTACTGTATTGCCTGATGATTTCCAAAAGCTTCTTGCTGAATTCCATAGGTTTTTCTGTGTATACTATCATGTCCTCTGCAAATAGGGACAGTTTGACTTCTTCTCTTCCAATCTGTATGCCTTTAATTCCTTGCTCCTGCCTGATTGCTATGGCAAGAATTTCCAACACTGTTGAATAGTAATAGTGATAGTGTGCAGCCCTGTCTAGTACCTGATCTGAGTGGAAATGCTTCCAGTTTTTCACCATTGAGTATGATGTTGGCTGTAGGTTTGCTATATATAAACTCCACTATCTTCAGGAATTTTCTATCTATTCCCATTTTTTGTAGTGTTTTGATCATAAAGGGATGTTGTATTTTGTCAAAGGCTTTCTCTGCATCTATTGATATGACCATGTGGTTTTTGGTCTTGCTTTTGTTGATGTGGTGGATCACGTTCATTGATTTACATATATTAAATCCAACCTTGCATGCCCGGGATAAACCCCATTTGGTCATGATGAACAATCTTTTTAATAGACTGCTGTATCCAGTTGGCTAGAATTTTGTTCAATATTTTCGCATCTATGTTCATCAGAGATATTGGTCTGTAGTTTTCTTTTTTGGTTGTGTCCCTGTCTGCTTTTGGTATCAGGGTGATGTTGGCTTCATAGAAGCTGGCAGGGAGTATTCCAGTGTCTTCAATCTTCTGGAAGACTTTTAAAAGTAGAGGTATTAGTTCTTTGAAGGTTTTGTAGAATTCATTTGTAAAACCATTTGGTCCAGGCATTTTATTTTTGGGGAGGTTTTTGATAACTGTTTCAATTTCATTAACTGTGATGGGTCTGTTCATGTTATCCACTTCCTCTTTACTTAGTTTTGGAAGTTGAGAGGTATCTAGGAACTCGTCCATTTATTCCAGGGTCTCTAGCTTGGTGGCATATAGTTGTTCATAGAAGCCTCGCATGATATGTTGAATTTCTACGGTGTCTGTTGTGATATCTCCTCTTTCATTTATGTTCCGATTTATTTGTGTATTCTGCCTTTTTTGTTTTGTGAGTCTGGCTAAAGGTTTGTCGATTTTGTTCACTCTTTCGAAGAACCAACATTTACTTTCGTTGATCTTTTGTATGGTTTTCTTATTTTCAATGTTAATGATTTCTGCCCTAACTTTAGTGATTTCTGTCCTTTGCATGTTTTAGGGTTCCTTTGTTCTTCTTCTTCTAGGTCTTTAAGATGTGCAATCAGGCTGTTTATTTTTTATTTTTCTTGTTTCCTATTTTGTGCTTGTATGGCTATGAACTTCCCTCTCATTACCACCTTAGCTGTGTCCCAAATATTTTGATAGTTTTTATCTTCATTTTCATTGAACTCTTGAAACATTTTGATTTCTTCCTTTATTTCTTCTTTGACCCAATAGTTGTTAAGTAATGTACTGTTGAGCTTCCACATTTTGGGACTATTGCTAATCTTTTGTTGATTGTTAAGTATTAGTTTAATTCCATTGTGATCTGAGAAGATGCTTGGGATGATTTCAATGCTCTTGAATTTGCTGATGCTATCTTTGTGGCCTAACATATGGTTTGTCCTTGAGAATGACCCATGTGGTCTTGAGTACAATGTGTATTCCAATTTCTTGTGATCAATGACTCTGAAAATGTCCAATAGTGCTAGTTTATCTATCTCCTCATTTAGCTCCCTCATGTCTTTATTGATTTTCTGCTTGGTTGATCTGTCAAGTCGAGAGAGTGGCATGTTGAAATCCCCTACTATGACTGTGTTGCTGTTAATATATTGCTGTAACTCAGGAGATGTTTGATGTATTTAGATTGGTTCTCATTGGGTGCATATATGTTAATAACTGTTAAGTCCTCTTGATTGACTGATCCACTGAGCATTAAGTAGTGTCCATCCCTATATTTTTTAAATAGTGTTTGGGTGTTGATCTCATTATTTTTGTGCTTCAGCCTTTGGGGGACTTTTAGCTGGACTCTTGTCCTGGTTCATTTCTCCAATATTTCTCCTTCTTGGTTTAACCTTTTTATATATTATGTTATGAGGTCCTCTCTCAGTACTTTTCAAATTACTGATCACTCTTGCCTTGTTTGACTGTGTCTAAGTAAGGTAATTAAAAGGTTCACAGTTGTCGAAACTGACAGTTGTTTCAATATTATTTTAATCCTGCGTTGGAGCTCAGTGGCTTAAAAGCCTCTTTTTGTTCTTTTTCTTCCCTGTAGGCTATGGGAGCCTGAGGGCTTTTAAACTATAAGTAGGCTTCTTAGATTAATCACTGGCTCCTGACCAAGAGATAAAGCAGGGTGGGGCCGAGATAATCCAGTGGTTATGCAAAGAGACTCTCATAGCCCCACCGCTAGGCCACCACCAAGGTATAGATCTTCTCTTGAGTTTCCTGGTTAGTTCTCTGTCCCCTGGAATCAGCACAGGGCCTCCCTGCTGCTGCTCCAGATTCTGAGGGCAGTAGCAATGGAAACTCACAGTTGCATTTGGTGAGTCTCTGGGTAGTCCTCTCCTCCCTTCAGCTGTCCCCTTGTTGGTGAAACAGATTGGAGGTGGTGTCTCAACTAGTAAACTGCCAGGCTGTTAGTAGCCACTTAATCTCTCCCTAGACTCCTCTCTGTCCACAAGCCACATGTGTTTGCACTCACTGGTGATTTGGTGGCTTCCTGAAGTCCTTTTGGTCCCATCCTGTTACGGTCCCAGGTGGTCTCCTTTGGTATTCCTCACTGACTTTTGTAAGTACTCTTTCAAGTTTTGCTAAATTTATAAATCTGTGGTTTTAAAAATGATACCTTCAAGGACTGGAAAGATAACATGATTATACAAAAATGCTTCCACGCTTGAGGTCTCAGGTTCAATCCCCAGCACCACCACAAGCCAAAGCTAAGCTGTGCTCTGGTAATTCTCTCTCTGTGTGTCATAAATTTTTATATTTATTTATTTATTGGATAGAGACAGCCAGAAATCAAGAAGGGAGGGGGAGATCGAGAGAAAGAGAAACAGAGAGATACCTACAGCACTGCTTCATCACTTACAAAGCTTTCTACCTGCAAGAAGGGACCAAGGGCTTGAACCCAGGTCCTGTGCATTATAACATGTGCACTTAACCAGGTGTGCCAACCCCACCTCCTCCTCTCTCTGAATCTTTCTGTATCTCTCATTAAAATAAACAAAATATGGAAGAAAGAGAGAGAGAATGAATGAATGAATGAATGAATGAATGAATGAATGAATGAAAATGATATCTTCAAGCTAGAGCCAAGAAGGAAGACTCATGGGAATCACCTCACCCCACCTCACACACACCCCTCCCCCTCCACATTGTGAAGGTAGCAGGTAATTGCATCCATGCATTGCTTGACTTAAAAATCTCTTCAAGGTCAGTTCTTAGTTTCCAAAGACTGAAGAGTTTTTACTTTCTTTTATCATCTTCACAAGGAACCTATATTTTGTGATACAACCTGACTTTTCCCTTTGTTGGAATCTATTCTTTTATTTTGTGGTCCTGAGTTAGACTAACAATACTATGCTCCACCTTTAAAAATATGCTTTCAGTATACAGTCTTATCAGTGTTAGCTACAATTAGGTAAAACGTCTCTTAAACCATTTGTAGAGGCCATTTTTATATCCATTCTTGAATGTCTTCTAGCAGCTCTTTAAGGATGTGATAGATCCTTTATTCAGGGATGAACAGTCTTCACATTTAGGAAGTCCTTTCTGATATCTAACCTAAATCTCTCTTACTGCAATTTCAAACCACTTCCTTTTCCATCCTTAATGAATTAGAAAAGGAGTTGGTAATCACAGTCACCTATCTCTTAGAATGATCATGTTCAACTTTATTGGAATTTGTATCCAAACTTTCACATAGGATAATTTATCTCCATTAGCTATCCCTGCTCTTTAATGCTTGGGAAATATTATTTAGTTATTTTATCACACTTTCTCCTCCATATAGAGCATAAACCCTGGAGACCTAATTTAATGAGCTTTTAAGAAACCATGAATGATGAAGTCTTTGTTATTTTAGGGTCTTGGCATATTACAGTCTCATGCAGGTTATCTTTCAAATTGCCTTAAACTATCCCTACATTTTAAAAGTATATCAGATTGTTTCACCTCCAGGAAGAAGACATTTTCCCACAAGACCTAGTTATAAAGTAGGATAGTTCCTCTGCTGCTATGGGAAGCTAATGTAAACTATTCATGACACGTATCAGGTGCAAAATGTTCTTAATGCTTAGTCTTCCCTAACAATCTTTAAAATAACAAGACTCATTTTGTCTATTACAGTGTGGCTTGGAAAGATAAACATTAAAAGTACTATTAGTTCAGTAGCCAATAGTTGGCAAGAAACTTTCTGTTGTTCCGAATGAAGTTATTTGTGATTTCATTGATGTGACAACTGTTTCTTAAATTTGACAATCCATTACATGTAACATCTTTCCTGATGTTTACAAAATTAGAAGGAAAATGAATAGAGCTTCTTGACAGATTCCTCCCCACCCCCCACCCCACCCCCAGAGCACTGTTCAACTCTGGCTTATGGTGTATGGGGGATTGAATCTGGGACTTTGGAGCCTCAGGCATGAAAGTCTCTTTGCATACCAACTACAACAGATTTTTTTTAGCAAGTAAAGAGAATTATTGACACAAAGGTCAAAAGAAGTTTGAAGTTTTATATCTGAAGAAACATAAGGCAAGTATAAATCTTCTGTTTTGTACCAGATAGGTAAAATGCAAAGCCAGTTTACTGGCTTAAATAAAGTTGTCTGTATTTTTTAATTTTTTGTTTATTTATTTACTTATTTATTTATTTTACCAGAGTGCTTCTCAGCTCTCACTTACGGTGGCACTTAAGAAAGGCTGAACCTGGGACCTCAGAGCCTCTCTTAGCATAACGCTGTCCCCCCACTCTGTATTTACATAAGTATGAATTCTATACTTTCAATTTTTTTTTTAACCAGAGCACTGTTCAGCTCTGGCTTATGGTGGTGCAGGGGATTGAACATGGGACTTTGGAGCCTCAGGCATGAAAGTCTGGTATATTTTCAATTTTATACTTATATTGGGATATACGTATACAAACCTATCACAGGGAGATGAAAAACTCTACCCATGTGTCCATGACTGTACTGTAAGCACTTAACCTCCCCAATAAAATGACAAAAACAAATCATATCTGCATATATACTTTTGTTTTGGAACACTGCCTCCTATAATGAACTTCTGTTGGATAATAGTAACACCGCCTAGAAGGTGACTGTCGGTAAATGCATGCCATCAGTGGGTTTCATGCACACTATAATTTGAGTATCCTCTGGACTATCAGCCTGATGGTCCTCTCCTCCACCTCTTAAATTCACACTGCCCTTGACTTTCTCCCACTTCTGACTGAGAAGCATGTAGTTGGCTAACCCAACTTACATGTGACTGCAAGTGCTCACCTGCACAGGCTAAGAAGAGAAACTGAGCACAAAGGGATAAAAATCCCTTTGTGCAAAAACACTCTTCCCTCTTTCCATATGGTCTTACATTCAAAGGTGAAGAGCGCTTACTACTTTGGTGTTAGGTACTCCATATACCTTAATTCATTAAAGTTAGTACGATTGAGGAAACAGCATAATGGTTAGATAGCATAATGGTTATACAGAGCAGTGCTCTGGTAAAATAATAATAACGTTTTTAGACATTGATACTGCTTATACTATTCTACATGTAGAGGATTAATTTCAGAGAAGTTAAATATATCGCCCAAGTCACAAAATTAATAAAAAGCAGAAACCGGAGTTGAGCGTGTGTTTCTGACTCTAAAGCACTGTCATTATAGGCTCAATAGCCCTCACTTTATTGTAAAGTAGGATGATCTGTGGTTCATATTAGAGCCTTTGTTGAGTTCAATTCTGCTTTGAAAGTCACTTCTCAGTGCATGACCTTCTTGTCATCCCTGTGCCATCCCATGACCTGTGAAATGAATGTACTAAGAGTGTACAGCTCGTATGGAGTTGGTAGTCAATGTAAAGGTGCTAATATACACAGTCTTTAGGAGAAAAACCGCTTTCCGTCTAGAGAGCGCCATTATATAAGCTATTGTCATTATCACTGTTGTCAGTTGTATCATGCAATAAAAAGCTCCTGCTGAAAAGAAAATGATCTAAAGGGAGGAAGAAAGACACACTAAGTCAATAGCCCATTGTAGCATTGGGAAATAAGTCAACTTGTAGGCCACCACCCCCCACTCCCTGCTACAGGATGATGGAAACACTGAGTGCTAGCTGTTGACTACTGGACAGAAGAGGTGAGCAAATGCTGCTGTGGACAAACCCTGGGAAACAAGAGAGTTCATAGCCCAGGGTGGAATGAATCAAGAAGAAGGAAAAATTCAGTTTTGCTTTAAAATGTACTTGGAAGTCAACTCTAGTTATATTTAATATTAAATATAACTGTTGCTAGCATTGTGGCATCGTTTGAGCCCAGTCTGTTCTATCTTTAACAATTGTCTTCCTGCTGATTCATGATTCCCCGAGTATAAGTGTTCTTTTTTTTCCCCCAAATCTCTTTAACTTGGGCACGTTAATGGAATCCTGAAACAGCACTGTTCAATTTTATTTTAACATTATATATGACATGTGGGAGAATAATTATAAAATTACTTGGAGCTATATATGGAACCCCTATTAAATCTGGGTCTTATATTTTCATTATTTCCTAATTTGGATCAAGATCTACTGCATAATAAAGTCTACAGTAGGTTTGACAGCATTCCAAATATCCCTTGTTCTTGAATGACTTTCAGCTTCTTTAACATGAACTTCTTTGTCAACTAGTGCATCAAAGGACCATATTCTGTCTAAGCAGCAGATTTCATGCCAGAATTGTTCCTGGTACCACTTTAAGATATTTTCATCCTCTTGGCACACTTTTGAAAGGAAAGCATTGGTGGCATGATCAAAGACTAGGATTCCACTGAGAACTTCATCTTGGATTTAATCTGGCTTTTTTCATATGTAACTCGGGAACATATTTCAAAATCTTATTAGTTTTCAGTGAGCCCTTCTGTTAGAAATTCTGTCACTCAGAGAAAAGTTTCCTAAGAGTGAGTAAGTCATCAGAGTGATGATAAATCCATTTATACCTTCATCCTCCAAGTGTTGCACAGATTGTCAAAAGAGTTCAAATCTCCTACTACTGGTTCAAATAAACAATTACTTTGTTAGACCAGTAGGAACCTGAATGCCTACTTTACAACATATTAACAATGAGAGTGTACGATACACCAAATCCTAACAAAGGGATTCTTCAAAGTTAAACCAATTGTCAAACAATGTGATTAGTGCAATAACTATCCATTGTCTTCTTAAACCCTAAGTCAGCAGGAACCTCCCACTTCCTCTATAGAGCCTATATTTCTCCCAATCCTGGAACCTCTGGGGTGGGGCTCACCTCCCTGCACGCTTCTCTCAAGTCATACCAAATGATATTGCATCTGCCAGTCCCAACCTAATCAATGTAATGAGTACCAGCTCAGCATGCTTCACTTCAAACTGTGTCCAGAAACGTCAGTCATGGAATGCCAATGCTTCACCCTCATCACTCGGGTGAGAACTTTCCTTTCATAGGATTCTCTAATTCCATCCCAGGAGGTTCACTTCCTAACAAAGTCCCAAAACCTAGATATAGACCAGGTCCCATGAGATAGAGCATATGTTCACATGTATCCATAAACTAGGAAAAAATATATACCTGAAAGCAAAAATACAGAATAGTCTGTAATGAGTCAGTATCAAGTTCATAATGAAACAGTGTCCACTTAGACTTAGATACCCTCCTCACCTACTTCCTATTATAGTTCTCTCACTCACTCCAAAGGAAACCCTATCAAAGCAAGGACTGCAAAAGCTGAATAAAGGCAAGAGACTGGCATACTTTAATGATGACTCTTTAGTCACTGTCAGGCCATTCCATCAGCTGGGGCCCTAATTGGGGAGTCTTGAAGTCTTGAGATTCCCAAACAGACATGATGGGCCTAGACCTCAAATAAATCCCTCTCTCCATTGTTACTGGTCATTTCTATCAGGAACAACACAATAGACCCCTTTGTGAGCCCTCATAGAACCTTGCCCTCAACTGAGATCAACAATGTTAGAGAATGTTCCATCCTCTGAAGGGAGGATGTGCCAGACTATCATGGGGGTGCCTCTTCCTGGGTGCATACTTTCTGGGTTGGAGAGAACTCGACCAGAACCAGACTGAGCTGCTACTCACTCAGCAACGTGAGGGAGATGACTCAGGAACAGACTTCATGGTGGTGGTGAGGCAATGAAATTCTTTATTGATCAGAGAGCCAAGGCTTTTAAAGGGAAGGCCCAGGAAGTGGCAAGTCGGAAACAGAAATGGCTAGGAAAGGGGCAAAGAAAGGCAAAAGGGGCTGGGAAGGTAGAAACTTCCTTAGCAACTATTGTGAGGGTTTTAACTGGTAGGATTAATATTACCCTGCAGGCAGGGAGGGTCTTGAGGGTAGAAAGAAGATAGATCAAAGGAATGGAATGGGTGGGGATCTTTCACACAAAACAATGATTATGTAGATAGGCCATAGTATCAGGAATACAGGGTGCTTTGAGAGCCCTGCTAAGCTCAACCACATCCTCACAATTTCCTGACATCTCCCCCTTTCTTTTTATCTAATGTCCATAGTATTAGGAATTCAGGGTGCTTTGTGAGACAGGGAGTCTGATAAAATGGGGCAAACCTTTGGAGTTACTCCTGTTCCTCTTTGCTCAACCTCTCGGTATAGAGACTGACAGGATAGGCACACTCCTCAGGTCAAACCCTGCCAAGCACAACCACATCCTCACAATTTCCCGACAAGGATGGACAACATACTCTATGCTACACCTGAAGGAGATGGGTCAATATTGGGGCAGCTTGGAATGTTCCTACTCATGACCACAGAATGTGAGCTCAGATCTACAGGGATGCAGAGGTCACATAGGCTCCTAAGCTGAATATGGGCCCAGATCACATCAGATAGATGGGGTTTACAGATAACAATATTTATATCCCTTTCCCATATTAGGGAGCTACTATCTTCCCTGATCCAGCTTCCTGTTCCTTTTCCAGCCATAACATCATCTCCCCAGATAATAACTTGGATCCACTTGCATATCAGATTTTAGGCTCAGGGTTAAAAAGAAAAAAGGAAAAAAAAAAACTAGTATAGCCACAGGCCCTTTGGAATATAACTAAAATATGCCTACTAGCTATCTACAAAATGGAGGATCCCCCTCCATCTTCATCTGCACTTTTCCAGCCTTTAGGTCCATGGTTGGTCAACAATTTGTTTGGCTTTGTATGTTAACTCTGTTTTCAACCACCAGGTTCCAGATTCTAGCATCATGCTGACTAGACTTCCCTGGACAGACAACCCTACCAATATGTCCTGGAGCTCTGCTTCCCCAGAGCCTTTCCCCACTAGGGAAAGAGAGAGACAAGCTGGGAGTATGGACCAACCTGCGAATGCCCATGTTCAGTGGAAAAGCAATTACAGAAGCCAGACCTTCCACCTTCTGCATCCCACAATGACCTTGGGTCCATACTCCCAGAGGGTTAAAGACTAGGAAAGCTATCAGGGGAGGGGATGGGATACATAGTTCTGGTGGTGGGAATTATGTGGAGTTGTACTCCTCTTATCCTATGGTTTAGTCAATGTTTCCTTTTTATAAATAAAATTTTTTTAAAGATAATAAAATAATCAAAGCCTAAAGATTGTGGACAGAATAGAATGCAAGTCAACTAATGGTAGGAGGCAGGCTGTCAGAGGAGAGAAGGTTCAGTGGACTTTGATCACAGGATGGTAGGGCTTCCATGGAGGTGAGGGTGATAAAATGTTTTCTGAGGAGGTGAAAAATCATCCTTCAAAATACTCAAATACTTGTAAACCAAGACTACTGCAAAGAACAAATAAAATGTATTTTATTGGTTCAAAAAATCAATATAAATGGTTTGGTTCACAACATGGATAGCAGTATCCACAGGAAGGTGTGGTTCCTGTGGAGATATACAGTGAACACTGAAAGGAGGTCTTCTATAATGTGTTGTTATGAAAGCCAAAAAGAGGAAAGGGTATAAGACACCATTTTATTTTCAGAGCTGGGACCTCATGTAAGGAGAATTTCGCCTCTCCAAGTTACTTTTGTATTCATATAGAGACAGTAAGGGGGGGACCAAAGCACTGGAGCTCTCTTCCCATGACATGGTACCTCCCATGCTATGCCAGGACTCAAAGCTGGGTCACATGCATGGAAAAGCATATGCCCCACTTGGTGAGATAGGACTCCATACCCTGCAGGAGGGAAGCTTCAGGAGCAGTAAAGCAGTACTGCAGGTGTCTCTCCTTCTCTCTCCATGTTCTCCTTCCCTCTTTATTTCTCTCTGCCACTGTCCAATAAATAAATAAGAATAGGGGCCAGGTGGTGGTGCACTTTATTGAGCTCACATATTACAATGCTCAAGAACCCAGGTTCAAGCCCCTGGTCCCCACCTGTAGGAAGAAAGCTTCATGAATGGTGAAGCAGTGTTGCAGGTATCTGACTCTCCCTCTCTATCACCCCCTTCTCTCTTGATTTCTGGCTATCTCTACCCAATAAATAAATAAAGATAATACAAAATTAAAATAAATAAATAAATAAGAATAAAAAAAATGTGCAAAATCTTTTATTTTATTTTTTTAACTATTTAATAATGATCAAAAAGATCACAGGATAAGAGGGGTACAACTCCACACAATTCCCACCCCCAGAGTTCTGTATCCCATCCTCTCCATTGGAAGCTTTTTTTTTTTTTATTCTTTATCCCTCTGACAGCATGGACCCAGGATTGCTTTGGGGTGCAGATATTACAACACATACTGAATAACAGTATGCTAAAAGCTTACAGGAACTGAGCACCTAGAGTGGCATAGCATAGAGTTATTTTAAAACCTTTGTATTGTTTTTTAAAGTGATCATTTCTTTTTTTAAATATTTTTATTTATTTTATTTTTGAGAGAGATGCAGAGACAGAGAGAAACACCAGAGCACTGCTCAGCTCTGGCTTATGGTGGTGTGGGGAATTAAACCTGGGACTTAGGAGCCTCAGGCATGAGAGTCTGTTTGCATAACCATTATGCTATCTCCCCTACCCAAAACATTTGTACTGTGGTCTGGGAGGTGGTGCAGTAGTTAAGGAACTAGACTCTCAAACATGAGGTCCTGAGTTCAATCCCTGGCAGTGCATGCACGGGGGTGATGTCTGGCTATTTCTCTCTCTCTCCTTCTATCTCTTTCATTAGCAAAATAAATAAAATCTTTTAAAAAATTACTTATTTGAAAAAAAACTTTGTATTAACACTGAATTCAAAACTTATCTCATATTTTGTGATAACTTTAGGGGTGCTTTCTGAGTTAAGATTAAAGTCAGTGACATACACGTGCAACTTTAACGTTTTCCATACTAATTAGATAGTGAGTACAGTTTTCCCTCTCCACATTTGTAGACATAATGCTTTTTGGCATCTGCCATCAGTCACTCAGCTTAGTCATAAAGTTCAAGAACTAAAACTCGGGAGATTTCCCATGTAAACGAATATATTTGACCTGTACAGCACTCGTGGACACAAGATGTTCCTAATGGATAAATCATATCATAATAAACATCTTTCCATAAATAAGCTTGAATTTGTTTTCTTTTTTGTTGAGCACTGCTAAACTAAATTATAGCATAAAAGATTTATGTTAATGTTGGACTTTAGAGGAGAAATCACTTACAGACAAATCCCTTCTCTGGAATCTGACTCGGCATTGCAATGATTCACTGGGCCATGCCTGAGAAGCACCTGTCAGTCTTTATACAAATGTCAGGTAAACTCAGACTCTCTAAAGTGCGAGCTTGGATTGGGTCAAATGTACAGGTGAGATATAGACTTCTGATGTAAATAATACAGAAATATCTCTCTGGTGAGCTTTCCCTGAGAGAAATTAGGATATTGCTACACAAGTTTTAAAAAAAAGTCTCCCTGACTCTGATAAGGAAAACTTGACTACTAAGAAGAATTGCATCAATTTTATCACTCCACAAAACAGTTGTTATTTCACAAACCACACACCTCCAGGCTATTCCACTTTTCAGTAGCTGCGATAAATTCCAAGCATTTTTCTGCAAACTAACCCAACCTTTGAGTCGAAATCCCTATAAATCTCTTCTAAAGTTGAACTGGAAATGTTCACTTTGCTTCAACTTTCCATTTGCCTGGTCCTATTCAGTTATCATGGTCTGAACACTGATAGACAGGATGGCTCAGATATGCTTTCTACTTTCTTTGTGGTTGAACATGAACTGGGCTGCTCAAGCTACCAAGTATTTGGCTACTATGGACATTTGGAATGTCCGTAGATACTGTGCTATCAGCTTGGCCTACAATAAGGCTCTTAATGTGCTAAACTTCTAAAAGGAAAGCATTCACATGACAAATATTTATTGAATTGATGCAAAGCAAAAAATAGAATCTCTACATTGTGGGAAATGACAGCCACATGGAGAGGGTAACTGGTAAGTGCCACATGAAATGGTTTATAATCATAAAGGAAAAGGAACTTACTAAGGAGCAAGTCAGTACAGGCCTTTCATGGAAAATGGCTTCTAAACTGGAAAAATGAAGACAACTTTCCAGGCAGAGAAGAGAAAGAATACTCTAAAGAGAAATAGTTTGTGCAAGTCTCAAAAACAAGAAACCCGTGGGACATTGGTGGAAGAATAAGAACTACCAAGATTCCTTAGCTTTCTTTCCATCATCACGGTAACTTCACCAGACTTGTAATTGCCCTTCTAGTTGCCCAGCCTCTGGGATTTTACTTCTAATCACCATCCAAAAGGCAGAGTGTAATAAATGTTGTTTCTTCTGCTAAACAGTCTTAGAGTTGGGACATGAATCATTTCCTACCTTGGCCTGGTTCTCCACTGTGTTGACCACATAGAGACTGGCTTGTCAATCTCCATAGCCTTGTGAGAAATTTTATTTATTTGTCTATTTAATATTTTATTTACTTTCTGAGATAGAGACAGAAACTGAGAGAAAGCTTAAGGAAAGAAGCTTCAGGAAAGAGAGACGCCTGCAGCACTGTTCCAGTGCTTGTGAAGCTTTCCTCCTATAGGTGGGGACCAGAGGCTTGAGCCAGGGTCCTGGCACACTGGAACATATGCACTCCATTGGGTGTGCCACCATCCTGCCCCTGCAATTTTATTATAATAAATAGAAATATGCATGTGTGTGAGAGTGTCCTGTTGGTTCTATTTGCTAGACTAGTGCAATAAGCAATCAATAAAGTGGATAAGCTAATGATGCTATCTGTAGTTAAAGTCTGGCAGGAGGATTAAGCTATGAAACTAAAGAGGTATGAAGAATAATAGCAAGAGTTAACTGTGTCGTGCTTTACTGAGATCCAGCTAGCCTACCAAGCACCTTAAATGGACTATCTCATTCAATTTTCATAACCCCATGAGGTGCCCTAAAGAGGAAGTCACCAGAGTTTAGACAGATTAGGCTAACTTTCACTGTCACATGATTAGAAAGACTGTGTAAATTCACATGCTTTCTCCGTTATTTCTGTTCTTTCCAATCAATCAACTAATCGGTAAGGCAACAAGAATATGCATTAAGTTTGTACTTATGTCCCCTCAATGGTTTTCTCTTAGGAAATGGAACCACTAATGGTAAACACAGGAATTGTCAGGACTCCAAGAAACATGAGGTCAAAAGCATGCTGAACATAGGCTACCTTTTGTTGGTCTGCTTCTAAGACCCTTTCTGTTTTGATCATCACATTAGGTTTGCTTGCATTGCTTAACACTGTGGTCCATTTACATAATCATTGTTTTGTTTGAGACCCACATTGGTTTAATCCCACTGGTTCGCACTTTCTTTTCGCTCTGCCCCCTCTCCTAGTCACATCCTGTTTTCCACCATTTAATCCCCACTTGTTCATGCTCTTTTTCCACTCCACCCCCTATCCTATGTACTTCCTCTTCCTGACACTTCCGCCTCAGGAGATATAAAGGACAGGATTTTCTAATGGAGATTGACTGATTGCACTGCATCCCCACTCATCAATAAAGATTGAACTGCGTCCCAGCTGAGTCATGAGTCCCTGGTCATCTGTCTCCTGCCTGTGAAGCTAGTCCAGCATATTGGTGCCTGAACAGGGACTAGCAACCTTTGGTAACCCTTCTATGTTTTAGTTCTGCAAGTACTTATTTGTAATAGGGGGAAAAAGTAATTATATGGGCAAAATAACTGATAATTACAAGTAACTGTATATTAAAAAATTGAGTTTAACGAAGCATTTTTTTTTATTTAAGAAAGGATTAATTAACAAAACCATAGGGTAGGAGGGGTACAATTCCACACAATTCCCACCACCCAATCTCCATATCCCACCCCCTCCCCTGATAGCTTTCCCATTCTCTATCCCTCTGGGAGCATGGACCCAGGGTCATTGTGGGTTGCAGAAGGTGGAAGGTCTGGTTTCTGTAATTGCTTCCCCGCTGAACATGGGCGTTGACTGGTCAGTCCATACTCCCAGTCTGCCTCTCTCTTTCCCTAGTAGGGTGGGGCTCTGGGGAAGCAGAGCTCCAGGACATATTGGTGGGGTCTTCAGTCTAGGGAAGCCTGGCCGGCATCCTGATGACATCTGGAACCTGGTGACTGAAAAGAGAGTTAACATACGAAGCCAAACAAGTTGTTGAGCAATCATGGACCCAAAGCTTGGAATAGTGGAGAGGAAGTGTTAGGGAGGTAAAGAAGGGTTCTTTCTTTCTTTTTTTTTTTTCTTTATTTATTTATCGGACAGGCACAGGCAGAAAGTGAGAGGGAAGGGGGTTATGGAGAGGGAGGGAGATAGAGACACCTGCAGCACTGCTTCACCATTTGTGAAGCTTTTTCTTGAAGGTGGGGACCAGAGGCTTGAACCCAGGTCCTTGCGCATTATAACATGTGCGCTCCACCAGATATGCCATCACCAGGCCCCAAGAAGGATTCTTTCTAAGGGCAGAGAACATCAAAGATCTACCAGATAACCATAGTGGTTAGGAGCCAGGCAGTGGTGCAACTTGTTAAGCATACCCATTACCGTGTACAAGAACCCAGGCTCAAGGCCCTGCTCCCCACCTGAAGGGGGAAGTTTCATAAGTAGTGAAGCAGTACTACATGTTGGTCTGTCTGTCTGTCTGTCTATCTCCCCCCCCCCAACCACCCCTCTCAATTTCTTTCTGTCCTGTCAAATAAAAAAAGAAAGGGAATGAAAATCACTAGCAATGCTCCTCTAACTCAGCCACATGGAGTCCTAAGTAAAACAAAAAAGGTGTTATCACCCACCAAGAAGGCTCATGTCAACCTCATTGTCACTGTTGGCATATTGTACTAAAGCCGGACCTTGCAGTCCTACACCACCCACACGAAACAGCAATAGCACTGAGCAACCAAAAGAGCAAAACAAGCATAACCAATGACTTCCTGATTAGAGGTGGTATAATTGCCACTTTTTGTGTTATCGACATAATAAATCCAAGAGAGAGTGCAGAATGCCCCACAGAGGAGGCAAAATGTCCAGTTCCCTATTACTTATGAAGCCGCTTCCTAGAAATGACCAGATCTGTAGAGAAAAAAAATGTCTGAGGACCTGATCTCCACAAAGAAGAAACAAAAAACAAAAAAGGGGGAGTTGGGTGGTAGCACAGAGGGTTAAGTGCATGTGGTGCAAAGCTCAAGGACCATAAGGATCCGGGTTCCAGCCCCTGGCTCCCCACCTGCAGGGGAGTCACTTCACAGGTGGTGAAGCAGGTCTGCAGGTGTCTGTCTTTCTCTCCCCTATCTGTCTTCCCCTCCTCTCTCCATTTCTCTCTGTCCTGTTCAACAACGATGACAACAATAATAACTACAACAATAAAAAAAGGGCAACAAAAGGGAATAAATATTTTTTAAAAAAGAAAAAAAAAGGAAGGGAAGGTAAAATTAGGATTCCTGATTTGTGACTATAATTGTCATTTCATTTCTGTCTCCAGGTTGGCTTATGTCATACATATATATATATCACTTTCAAATACTTCTATATGAAACAAAATCTGAAAATAAAATTTCAAATAGTCTATAGCATTTATGACCTTACTTGTTTCTTGTATATATTTTTTTGCCTCCAAGGTTATTGCTGGGTCTTAGTGCCTGCACTACAAATCCACTACTCCTAAAGTCCATTTTTTCCATTTTGTTGCCCTTGTTATTATTATTACTGTCGCTGTTGTTGTTGAATAGGATAGAGAGAAATCGAGAGAGGAGGGGAGACAGAGGAGTGAGAGAAAGACAGACACCTGCAGACCTGCTTCACTGCCTGTGAAGCAACCCCCTTGCAATGGGGAGCCAGGGGCTCGAACCGGAATCCTTACTCCAGTGTTGCGCTTCGCGCCATGTGTACTTAACCCACTGTGCTACCACCCAACCCCCTCTTGTAACTTTTATGGTAAATTGAAACCACTTTAAATTTTCCTTATATCAAAAAAAGTAGCAATAACATTTGCTACAATTCCATAGAATTGTACTAAAACTTTCAAAAATAAGACTATGACATAAAAAATCTCAAAATGGTAAGTTCTGACCTTTTATTATTTTTTTGCTCCAAAAGATGCTTTTAAAATTACAATAAAAACAGTTAGTAATAACCTAAATACACATATTATAGTAAAATATTAGCTCTCTCAATTTTAAACAGTTTCAACCATGCAATTAAAACACATCACTCTTAATCTCCCTGTAAATTGCACTTAATTTGGTATGCAATATATTTTTAATTCACATGTACTCTTTTATAGCTTTATAAAAACTACTGCGTTTTGTTAACACTTCAGGTTGAAAATGAGATCTTGTTAACTCATTACACTACAATTTTATTGTTATAAGTCTTGAAAGTCCAAAATTATCTAGTCTAGGCTTAACTTCCAATATAGAGCCATTAAATTTTCATTTCCAAAGCAAATTCTGCAAACCATGAGTGTCACCATATGTATACATATACATACACATACATATATATATTCTGTTGCTTTGATTTGTTCAGTAAGAAGGATAAATTCCAGTGTCAAGTAAGGTTAGGAAACTCTTAGCTAACCTTAAACAGATTTCCAAACCGATCTTCAAATAATCTATTCTTCCGAAATATAATTTGCCTTATTTTCCCTAATGTCTAACCTCCGAAGGTTCATGTGGAAGAAATGAGTTAACATTTGGAAGAAAGTAGAGTCCCTCATCTGGAAAATCCATCACCTAGCAGGTCAAGGGTCAAGGAGAGCCCTGGGGCAGAGGGTTTTTTTTTTTTTTTTTCAAACTATAGAAAGAAGTAGGCATATAGGTTGTCTGCCTTGTTGATCAAGATATTCTCTCCCGGTGTGGGGTCAAAGGAACCCTCCTGCACTGCTGGTGGGAATGATGTAAATTGGTCCAACCCCTGTGGAGAACAGTCTGGAGAACTCTCAGAAGGCTAGAAATGGATCTACCCTTTGATCCTGCAATTCCTCTCCTGCGGATATATCCTAAGGAACCCAACACACCCATCCAAAAAGATCTGTGTACACATATGTTCTTAGCAGCACAATTTGTAATAGCCAAAACCTGGAAGCAACCCAGGTGTCCAACAACAGATGAGTGGCTGAGCAAGTTGTGGTCTATATACACAATGGAATACTACTCAGCTATTAAAAATGGCGACTTCACTGTTTTCAGCTCATTTTAGATAGACCTTGAAAAATTCATGTTAAGTGAAATAAGTCAGAAACAGAAGCATGAACATGGGATGATCTCACTCTCAGGCAGAAGTTGAAAAGTAAGATCAGAAGAGAAAACACAAGTAGAACCTGAACTGGAATGGGCATATTGCACCAAAGTAAAAGACTCTGGGGTAGGTGTGGGGGAGGGGGGAGAATACAGGTCCAAGAAGAATGACAGAGGACCTAGTGGGGGTTGTATTGTTATATGGAAAACTGGGAAATGTTATGCATGCACAAGCTATTGTATTTACTGTCGAATGTAAAACATTAATTCCCCAATAAAGAAATTTTAAAAAATATATTGAAAAAAAAAACACTCTCTCCCAACTTTGGCCCTGGACCTCATCCCTAGCTTGAAAATAGGGACCGGGTGGTGGCACACCGGGTTGAGTGCACATATTACAATGTGCAAGGATCCAGGTTCAAGCCAGCAGTCCCTATCTGCAGGGGGATAGATTCATGAGTGGTGAATCAGTGCTGCAGGTGTCTCTCTTTCTCCCTCTCTAGGTCCCTCTTCCCTCCTGATTTCTCTCTGTCTCTAATACATAGAATATTCAAAAACAAAAAATTTAAAAGATATAATAAAAATAACACTATCAGGGCCAGATGATGGCACACCTGATTGAGTGCATATGCTACGATGCACAAAGACCCAGGTTCAAGCCCTAGTCCCCACCTGCAGGGGGAAAGCTTTGCGAGTGGTGAAACAGGGCTGCAGGTGTTTCTCTGTCCCTCTTCCCCTCTACCTCCCCCTTCCTTCTTTATTGCTGACTGGCTCTATCCAATAAAGATAATTTTTAAGAAGCATAAAAAATTAATAATAACAACAACATCACAGAGTAGACAGCATAATGGTTGTGCAAACCATGTCTGAGGCTCTGAGGCCCCAGGTTCAATCCTCAGCACCACCATAAGCCTGAGTGAACAGTGCTCTAGTCCCTCTATTTCTCTCTCTCTCTCTCTCTCTCTCTCTCTCTCTCTCTCTCCCTCCCTCCCTCCCTCCCTCTCTCTCTCTCTCTTTCTCTCTCTCTCTCTCTCTCTCTCTCTCTATATATATATATATATATCCTTTTATATAGCTCTCATTTAAATAAAGAAATAAGATATTTAAGTGGCAATAATAAAACAGTATCACATGTGATCTAGGAGGTAGTGCAGTGGATAAAGCATTGGGCTCTCTAGCATGAGGTCCTGAGTTCAGTCCCTGGTAGCACATGTACCAGAGTGATGTCTGGTTCTTTCTCTCTCTCCTCCTATCTTTCTCATTAATAAATAAATAAAATTTTAAAAAGTAAATAAAACAATATCACTAAGCAAGACTAGGTATATCACATCAAAGCTATATGCTATATCTAGAAATGAGTGTCACAAAATTAAAAACCTCCTAATCAACTTCAGAAAAATGGATAAAACTATGTTAAACACAATGTAGTTTTGTTAATGTTTTTCAGCTACACTTTTGTGGTATTTCTAAAGCCTGTGGGAATTTTTAAAATAAATACTTGGATCCCAAAGATAGCTCACCCAGTAGTAAACACACTAAACCAGGCAGGAGGACCTGGGTTTAGGTTTGAGCAGCTGACACCTCATAGGAACATCACACATGAAACCAGAGGAAGCTCTATGAACAATGGGACTTCTTTCTTCTTCCTTCTTTTCTTCATTTTCTTTCCTTTTTTCATTTTTACCAGAGTGCTGCTCTGGTCAAATGTTTCATCTTTATTCTGAATTACAAAGGGATGATAACATTTAAAAAAAAAATGGCATGTTATGTTTGGGTGACTGGAGAGCAGGTTAGAGAAATTATATTGGCCTTGAGGGGGCACAAGGGGTGGAATAGCCCACAGAGCACAAATGTTACTCCGTGCAGGACCCCCATTCAAGTCCTGCACCCCACCTGCATGGGGGGGAAGTTTCACAAGTGGTGAAGCAGTGCTGCAGGTATCTCCTTCTCTCTGTGTGTCTGCCCTTTCCCTCTCAGTTTCTCTCTGTCTCTATCAAAAAATAAAAATAAATGAATTGGTTAAATTTAAAGCTTCTGGGGAAAAGGAAGAAGGGGAAGAGGAAGAGGAGGAAGAGGAGGAGGGGAGGGAGAGAGGGGGAAGAGAGGAGTGAGAGAGAAGGGGAAGAGGAGGGGGAGAAGAAGGAGGAGGAGGAGGAGGAGAAATTATATCTCCATTTCATTCTCCCCCCGCCCAAAGTCGTGCTGAGGATTGAACCCAGGACTTTACACACACTTGGTACTGCTAAGCCATCACTCTGGCCCATTTTTTAAAACATCTACTTTATGTTCATGAGATAGCAATGCAGGGACCTAGACTACAGCATTGTTCAGTCCTGGTTTATCGGTGGTGTGGGAATTGACCTTGTATCCTTGGGACTTCAGGGGCATGGAAATTTTTTGCATGATCACTATGCTATCTCTCCAGCCCATCCCTACTTTTATTTTTATTTTTATTCTTAGGAGAGAAAGAGAGAAGAAAGGGAAAGGAAAAGGGAGGGAGGAAGAGGTAGAAAAAAGAAACCTGAAGGGAGAAACACTAAAAACCACACCACCACGCAGTCTGTCCTGGCTCTCGCATGGCACCGGGACTCAGACTCGGCCTCACACATGGGAGGCGTGTGCTTTGCCTGCTAAGCTACCTCCCTAGCCCGCACTGTTGTTTTCTGAATCACTGAAACTTGAAGCTTTGCAGAGCTAAATATACTTTTTCAAATGTTGTTTTTCTCCTTTTCAGACCTCAGAAGCATAACTTCAGTACAGAACAATGCTTATCAGTAAGTTATCAGCAACTGCTGACATGAAACCACAGAGCTCAAATGTGGCTAGAAACAACCAAGAAAAAAAAATGCTTCCTATTTCTGAGCTTTATAGAAGGAGAAAGTGTGTGGTGAACAAAATAACCAGACTTCTGTTTAGCCCAGCAGTGTCTGTTTGAAGATCTATTAATCTATCTTTTCTAAATAGATGCCTGCTAAAATCAGATATATATATATATATGTATGTATATATATATATATATATATATATATATTGCATGAAAACACTGAGACTTGGGTATCTCATGTCATAATGAAAAGTTGGACTTGAGATTTCTGAATCCCTCACCCTCTCTCCATGGGCAGGAAGAACTGATTATTTAGGAGAAACAGTAAATAGAAGAAGTAAATTGAGGAAATAAAAAATTCAGAGAAGAAAATGCTGATCAGATTACATACTTACATCAGAACACTAGTGCTATCCAGCTCAGGTCTTGCTACTGGTTTTGACAGGGACTAAAGCTCTCACATGCAACAATCAAATTTTTCAAATAATGAAAAAAAAAAAATTAAGAGCAAGTGGGAAAAAAAGGCAAGAAGGCGGGGATGGAAGATAGATGAATAATTATGCAAAAGACTTTCCTACCTGAAGCTCCAAGGTCCAGGTTCAATTCCCTAGAACAGATATAATCTGAAAAACAGAGAAAAGGAGGGATAAGGAGACAGCATAATGGTTTTGAAAAAGACTTTTTTGCCTTAAGGCTCCAAGATCCAGATATAATTCCTAGCATCACTATAAGCCAGAGTTGAACACTTCCTGGGCGCGCTCTCTCTCTCTCTCTCTCTCTCTCTCTCTCTCTATATATATATATATATATATATATATATATATATCATTATACATATATATATATCTGTGTGTGTGTGTGTGTGTGTAATTCCCTCTGTAGCTCTCTCTTTTTCATTAAAAGGAAATATTTTTAAAGTGAGAGATAGGCGGGAGGAGAGTAAGGGAAGAGGGAAGGAATAAAGCCAGAAATGTAAGTGAATGGACGCTAATGGTACATGGAGTCAAAGCCCCTTTATGTCAAATACATGTTGTCTTAATTCTCTTTCCTTCAAAAAAAAAATTTTGAGGGGGGTCAGGCGGTAGCGCAGCTGGTTAAGCACACATGGCACAAAGATCCCAGTTCCAGCCCTCCACCACCTGCAGGGGGGTCGCTTCACAAGCGGTAAAGCAGGTCTGCAGGTGTCTGTCTTCTCCTCTTCTCTCCATTTCTCTCTGTCCTATCCAACAACAGTGACAGCAATAACAACAAGAATAATAACTACAACAAGGGCAACAAACAGGAACAAAATGGCCTCCAGGAGCAGTGGATTCATAGTACAGGCACTGAGCCCCAGCAATAACCCTGGAGGCAAAAAAAAAAAAAAAATGTAAAGGAAGTATTGTCCAGATTGTGTAATAAACAAACTGCAACCACCCAAGAATTATAGAACTGAAACTCTTCTGTCACCAACAAAAGCCCATCTGCTTCACAATAATGTGCCTTACCTGGCATTCCGGATTACAGTAACCCCACCTGCCCCCCAACCCCAGAGCTCACTTCAGCTCCTTTCATGGCTGAATGATCTGTGTCCGTAGAGGACTAGACCAGGCTCCTTAGTCAAGAGTATGGAAAATAAGACTTGAATAATAGAAGCTTCCTGATCTATAGGTTGCAGAAGGAGACGATTAAAGTGTAATAGAAGCTAACTTAAAGCAAGGGAGACAACATAATGGTGATGTAAAAAGACTGTCATGCCTGAGGCTCCAAAGTCCCAGGTTCAATCCCAAGCACCACCATAGCTGAGCAGTGCTCCGGAAAAATAATAATAATAAATAAATAACTTAAAGAAGTATCAACAATGGGGGCCGGGTGGTGGTGCACCTGATTAAGTGTACAAGGACCCAGGTACAAGTCCCCGGTCCCCACCTACAGGGGGAAAGCAAGAGATGAAGCAGGGCTGCAGGTGTCTCTCTGTCTCTCTTGATCTCTATCACTCCACTCCTCTCAATTTCTGGCTGTCTCTAGCCAATAAATAAATAAAGACAATAATTGGGGGGAAAAAGTATCAGTAATGATTGTTAAAGCCTTGGTCTCAAAGGATTAGCCCAAACTAACTTAGTAATTTTTTAAAAACTTAATTTATCTTTACATCTTTAAAACTTTTTTAAATTTATGTTGTTGAACAGAGACAGAAATTGAGAAGAGAGGAGGAAGACAGAGAGGAATATGGGAAGAAAAACACCTGCAGTAATGCCCCACAGCTTATAGAGTGTCCCTTTGCAGGTGGGGACCGGAGGCTTGAACCCACATCCTTGTGCATGGTAGTATGCACTCTGTTGGGTGGTCCACCACCTAGTCCCAAAAGCTTATCTTTAAAATGGTGATGTCTGGTTATCACTATCTTCACCAAGTCCTCAGGCTCAGTCTCACCAAGTGTGGAGCAACCTGACATTCACCTCTGTTCTATTCCTGCCCAGAACAGTTTAACCTCAATGTAAGTGTGAAGAAATAGCCAGGCTACTGCAGTATTTGGGACACTGCATGACAAGTGACCTGACTTTTTATAAAAGATAACAGCATGAAAAACAAGAAAAAGAGAAAGAAAGAAAGAAAGAAAGAAAGAAAGAAAGAAAGAAAGAAAGAAAGAAAGAGGCAGACTGTTTTCTTAAAAAAGATGAAAGACACAATACTCAAATGTGATGCATGATGCTAAACTAATTCCTTGATAGAAAAAAATAACACTATGAAACCTATTTTGGAACAGTTATGGAAAGTTATGGAAAGCTGGGGAGACAGCATAATGGTTATCCAAAAAAAGAAAACATTCATGCTTGAGGCTCTGAGGTTCCAAGTTTACTCCCTGGTACCACCATAAGCCAGAGATGAGAAGTGCTTTCACCATCATCATCATCAACATCATCATCATCATTATATCCAAATCTTAAACATTAAAAAGTTGAATAGGATGGGTTATGGGGAGAAATTTCTGACCTTGAAGTCACAGAGTCTGGAACCTCTGAGTAGTGTTTGTTTTCTTGAGCAATAAAAAGCATTCCCTCAGGGACCTGCTGCAGATATTCACTCTAGGATGACTGACTTATGGGAAAGGGTTTCATAAAATTTATATCGCTCCACGGTTCTTCACCTGGATTCCAAAGCTGCAAGACAGGGCTTCCAGACTTCAGGCAAGAAGAAAGCTACACTTAAGCTTTAAGTAGCCTCTTACTGACAAGTTCCATTTCCTCCAGTTACACATGCAGGCATTAGCTATATTTTGATGGTGCACAGTGAGAGCTCAGAAATGTTAGCTCTGGCGCAAAGTGCAAGGATCAGTGTGAGGATTCCGGTTCGAGCCGCCGGCTCCCCACCTGCAGGGGAGTCGCTTCACAAGTGGTGAAGCAGGTCTGCAGGTGTCTATCTTTCTCTCCCCTCTCTGTCTTCCCCTCCTCTCTCCATTTCTCTCTGTCCTATCCAACAATGACAACTTCAATAACAACAATAAAACAACAAAAGGGAATAAATATTTTTTAAGTTTTTTTTTTTTAAAAATGTTAGCTCTGTTATCATCACTGAACCCAAAGTTCCTTTTGTAAGTTGCACAGATGAGAGTCATGAGCAAGATGAATCAGTCAAGGAGCTCTGACAACCCAGCATCCTCTTTTTTTTTTTTTTACATCCCATGTGAAGATGAACACACCCCCTCCAAACCAATACTACGTGGTTGATGCTTGCCCTCTGACTTACACTTCCATAGACGCGATTTCTACAGCTTAAATAACCAATAATAATAACAACAACTGCAATGCTAGCACAGCTTACTCAATGTATTCATAAATGGTATAATCACCCCCACTGCCACCATTTAAAAAAATCTGCTTAACAAATAAAGAACTCTGTTGGCTCCAGTTTCTCCTTTCCTGACACTCCATCTCTAAAGGTTCTTGGGTCCCAAGTGTAGGAGCTAACTTCTTTTTCATCCACCCTACCTGAGTTCCTTCAGGAAATGCTATTGGCTCAAATAAGTAATAATAATAGTAACAACAACAACGCACTAGGTGGGTCATGTGCCTCTCTTTCCATGTGCACAACCCAGGCACCACATGAGAATATGACAGCACCAAAGGAACCTCTGGTTGCTGCAGCGTCTCCTCTTAGAATTTGTCACTATTATTATAAGTATTATTATTATTATATTTATTTATTGGTTAGAGGCAGCCAGAAATCGAAGGGACAAGGGAAGATAGAGAGGGAGAAAGAGAGACACCTGCAGCACTGCGTCACCACTTGCAAAGCTTTCCCCCTGCAGGCAGGGACCGGGGGTCTCAAGCCTAGGTCGTTGGGCATTGTAACCTGCATTTAACCAGATGTGCCACCACCTGAATTTGTCTTCCTCTCTATCTGAAGTGAAAAGAATGATGCACGTGCAAAGGTCTGGCACTGTGGGAAATAAGTTAAGTAAGTAAATAAATAAAATCAGACCAAAGAATTTCCCATCGTATTTGCTTAGACTGTTCCAGCCCAGCAGTTCTCTTACCCAGAGACCAGCGCAGCTGCCTGCTGGCAAGTTCCTTACTTCTCCCCTTACTGCTTGAATCCTGCCCTTCCATAGAAGGCCACCCTCTTACATATAGTACAACACGCCCTTCTTCTCCTAAAACCTTGCAATGGTGCCTGTTGCCCCAGGTGATGATCTCCAGAAAACCTCTGTGAGCTGACCTCTCACTACTCCCGTGTCAATAGAATTCAACTCCCTGCCACCATAAGGACACTGCCCCCTGGCTCTGTCCCCTCACCCTGGCCTCAGTTCAACATGAACTGAGAAAATACCCACCACTGGGTATTTTTATTTTCACTGGTTCTCGCCACGGCCTTGGTATGTTTTGTCCCCCGGAAACTCAGGTGGCTGACCCTAACACCTCCAGGTCTCTTTGTTCAATCCACCTCTTCAGTGAAGTCTAGTCTGGTGAATCTGTTTAGCACAGAAGCTTGCCTCAAGATGCCCCAGTCCCTCTGTCCTGATCTACTTTTTATGTCTATATGTTTGTCACTGTCTAACAAAGGGATAACTGAATTCTATAATATCTATTGTTCCTCCCCACTATATTTAAACTCCATAAAGGAAAAGGTTTTTTCTTTATGGGGGGGGGATTAATGGTTTACAGTCAACAGTAAAATGTAGTTTGTACATGTGTAATGTCTTCTCAGTTTTCCACATAATTTAACCCCCTCTAGGTCCTCCTCTGCCATCATGTTTCAGGACCTGAAAACCACCACCACCACCTCCCAACTCCAGAGTATTTTGCTTTGGTGCAATACACCAACTCCAATCCAAATTCTGCTTTGTGTTTTTATTTTTCAATTTCTTTTCTTTTATTAGTGCTGATTTAATAATGATCAACAGGATTGTAGGATAAGATGGGTACAATTCATACAATTCCCACCACCAGAGTGCTATATCCCATCCCCTCCATTGGAAGCTTCCCTATTCTTTATCCTTCTCAGAGTATGGACCCAGGATCATTTTGGGGTGTAGGAGGTGGAAGGTCTGGCTTCTGTAATTGTTTCTCTGCTGGACATGGGCGTTGGCAGGTCAATCCATACTCCCAGCCCGTTTCTATCTTTCCTTAGTGGGGCTGGGCTCTGGAGAGGTGGGGTTCCAGAACACACTGGTGAGGCTGTCTGTCCAGGCAAGAAAAAGATTTTTATCTTAAATGCTCACTGGCCCTTGAACCTATGCAACCCCACTGATTGCAGTGGGATTTTTCTTTAATTCCTTCCAACCTTTGACAGAAAGAGAGAAAGAAAGAAAGAAAGAAAGAAAGAAAGAAAGAAAGAAAGAAAGAAAGAAAGAAAGAAAGAAGGAAAGAAAGAAAGAAAACACAGTTCATAGCATTCCCCTAGGACTGTGCTTGCTGTGTTTCTAAGTGGTGCCCAGGACTTGAACTCGGGTAAAAGGTATGCTGTACCAGGCAAACTATCTCGCAGCCCCAGAGTCTTTTCTCTACCCATATTTTTAAAATTATTTATTCATTCATTTCTTTTCATTGTTTTTTTTTTAATTTGTACTTTTCTTATTGCCACTGATGTTATTACCAGGACTCCATGCCTGGACTATAAACCCACTGCTCCTGTTGGATTTTTCATTCTATTTTTATTTTTTTATTTTCCCTTTTGTTGCCCTTGCTTTTTTAAATTACTGTTGTAGTTATTATTGTTGTTGTTATTGATGCCGTCGTTGCTAGATAGGATAGAGAGAAATGGAGAGAGGAGGAGAAAACAGAGAGGGGAGAGAGAAATATAGACACCTGTAGACCTGCTTCACTGCCTGTGAAGCGACTCCCCTGCAGGTGGGGAGCCGGGGGCTCAAACCGGGATCCCTATGGTGGTCCTTGTGCTTCGTGCCATGTGTGCTTAACCCACTGTGCTGCCACCCGACTCCCTGCTCCTGTTGGCTTTTTCTCTTCTCTTCCCTCCCTTTCCCTTCTTTTCATTTTTTAAAATTTTTTCCTGTCTTATTTATTTATTTTAAATTTTTTATTTATAAAAAGGAAACACTGACTAAAGCATAGGATAAGAGAGATACAACTCCACACAATTCTCACCACCAGAACTCCATATCCTATTCCCTCCCCCTGATAGCTTTCCTATTCCTTATCTCTCTGGGAGTATGGACACAGATTCATTATGGGATACAGAAGGTGGAAGGTCTGGCTTCTGTAATTGCTTCCCTGATAGCTTTCCTATTCTTTAACCCTCTGGGAGTATGGACCCAAGGTCATTGTGGGATGCAGAAGGTGAAAGGTCTGGCTTCTGTAATTGCTTCCCCACTGAACATGGGCATTGACAGATGGATCCATACTCCCAGCTTGTCTCTCTCTTTCCCTAGTGGGGAAGGGATCTGGGGAAGCGGGACTCCAGACAGAGGGACACTGAGAGGGGAGGGGGAGTCAGAGAGGTAAAGAGTAAGAGAGACATCTGTAACACTGTTTCCCAGATCATGAAGCAGATGGGAATAGAGGCGTTTTGAATCTGAGATTTTGCACATGACAAAGTCTGCACTCTCAAGGTGTCCCAATGCCACCCCTCTTCAATATTTTTATTGTGGTAAATTCTACATAAAGTAAAATGTAGTATCTTAGCCACTCTTAAATAGACAGTTCGAGCATAATAATTATGTTCATATTTCTCTACGATCAATGCCAACATCTCCAGAATTATCTATCTTAAAAAACAAAACAAAGCAAAAACAGAAACTTTATCCCTATTAAAGAATAACTCCCAGGGGATCAGGCAGTGGTGCACCCAGTTAAGCGCACATAGTACTGAGAGCAAGGACCTGTATAAGGATCCAGGTTTGAGCCCTCTCACTTGCAGGGAGGAGACTTCATAAGCGGTGAAGCAGGTCTCTTTCTCTCTCCCTTTCTGTCTCCCCTCCTCTCTCAATTTCTCTCTGTCTCTGTCCAGTAAAATGGGAAAAAAGGCCTCCAGTAACAGTGGATTCATAGTGCCAGCACCAAGCCACTGCAATAATCCTGGAGGGGAAAAAGAGAGAGAGAGAGAGAGAGAGAGAAACTCACTATTCCTGTTTACTCATTTCTGATAAGCATCAAGAACAGTGGCAACCACATAGGTACCTAATAAATTTTTGCAGACTGACTGATGGACTGCCCCCGCCAAGACTTCTCATATCATCCCTATGGGAGTATGTCTGAGCATATGACTCCAGCAAGCAGACTCCCCCAGTTCTAAATTCTACCTTTCTCTGTACTAACTCTTTAAAACATGGGCTGTGTGTACAGTGAAGGTGATCACTTGATGAGTGAGAACAATCCCTCAATAAAGTGATATTAGATTTGAAAAGACAAACAAAAAAGACTCTTAAAAATGGGGGGTCCGGTGGTGGTGTACCTAAGAATAAAAATTAAAATAGGGGTGGGCTGGAGAGACAGCATATTACAGTGCACAAGGACCCAGATTTGAGCCCCTGGTTCCCCCACCTGCAAGGAGTAAGCTTCATGAGTGGTGAAGTAGGGCTGCGGGTGTCTCTGTCTCTCTCCCTGTCTCCCCCTTTCCTCTCAATTTCTGGATGTCTCTATCCAATAAATAAATAAAGCTAATAAAAAATTTAAAAAAGGTAAAAGGGCTGGTAGCTCACTGGGTTAAGCACACATAGTGCAATGCACAAGGACCCCTGTTTGAGCACCGGCTCCCCACCTGCAGAGGGTAGCTTCACAACTGGTGAAGCAGGTCTGCAGGTGTCTATGTTTCCCTCTCTGTCCTCCTCTCCTCTCTCAACTTCTCTCTGTCCTATCCAACAACAATGACAGCAACAACAACAGCAACAATGGAAACAACATGGCTGCCAGGATTCCTTACCCTGGTCCTTGCACTTCGTGCCATGTGTGCTTAACCTGCTATGCTACCACCCGACTCCCAGGAGCAGTGGATTCATAGTGCAGGCACCGAACCCCAGCGATAACCCTGAAGGCAAAATAAAGAATTAATTAGTTAAAATAAAATTTAATACTTGTTTTAAATAAACAAATAAGGTGTATGTGTGTCCTAACTCAGATATTCTGCATTCCAAAATTTCACACTGGTAGAATTTTTCATCAAATTGTATGTTAGACTTTGCACTACAGCTAATTCTAAAAATTTGAAATCAACTACTGATGGATGTTGATACAATCTCCTTCATGTCTCAGACCCTCGTTCCTTGGCCAGGGACTCTAGTTCCTAAAATTTACCTTGTGATACCCAGACGAAAATCATAGGATTTAGGTGGGTAAAGAAACAGGAGACTGACTGGGGGTGAGGCAGTAGCTCAGCAGGTTAAGTGCATGTGGCACAAAGTGCAAGGACCAGCATAAGGATCCTGGTTCAAGCCCCCGGCTCTACAACTGCAGGGGAGTCACCTCACAGGCAGGGAAGCAGGTCTGCAGGTATCTGTCTTTCTCTCTCCCTCTCTGTCTTCCCCTCCTCTCTCCATTTCTTTCTGTCCTATCCAACAACAACAGCATCAACGACAACAATAACAAGGGCAACAAAATGGGGGAAAAATGGCCTCCAGGAGCAGTGGATTTGTAGTGGAGGCACTGAGCCCCAGCAATAACCCTGGAGGCAAAAAAGAAAAAAAAAAAAAATAGGAGACTGGGGCAGGATGGTGGCACACTGGATTAAATGCACATAGTACAAAGCCCAAGGATTCCGGTTCCAGCCCCGGCTCCCCACCTGCAAGGGAGGGTCCCTTCACAAGCAGGGAAGCAGATCTGCAGATATCTATCTTCTTCCCCACTCTGTCTTCCCCTCCTTTCTCGATTTCTTTCTGTCCTATGCAACAACAACAAATAATAGCAATGGCAACAATAATAAGGGCAACAAAATAGGAAAAATGACCTCCAGGAGCAGTGGATTTGTAGTGCAGGCACTGCGTCCCAGCAATAACCCTGAAGGCAAAAAAAAAAAAAAGGAAAAGAAAAAGAAATGAGAGGTGCTACTAAGATCAGACAAAAGAGCAATGGAAGGCAAAAGGTCCAAGCTGACAATTTTGGGGGGCGATGTTTTCCAAAAGTCCAACTGTTTAGCCGTTGGTTGGAATTGTAATCAAACTGTCATATAAATTATGTTTCAGAGAATGGTGGGATTGGGGAACAGGCAATGGCACGCCTGTTAAAGCGCACACATTACGGTGAGCAAAGACCCAGGTTTTAGCCCCTGGTCCCCATTTGCAGGGGGAGAACTTCACAAGCAGTGAAGCAGGGCTGCAAGTGTCTCTTTGTCTCCCCCTCTCCTTTCAATTTATCTCTCTATATCTAATAATAAATAAACAAAATTTTTTTAAAAAAAAGAATGACAGAAATCACAACAAGCTGCCTTTTCAAGAGTCATTTGTGGTCACTCAAAGATAGAACACGGAATTTGAATGTGTGAGGACCCAGGTTCCTGCTAGTGTACTAACATATGAAGGAACGTGTCATCTCTCTCTTCACAAAGCTTTCTCTCATAAAATAAATAAATTATTCAAAATGATGGTAAATTAACAAAACAAGAACCTTAGATTTATGATCGGTCTTAGTGGGTAAATCATAGTCTAAGTCAGAAAATAGCAAACTCTTCTAGAAGAAGTAAAGTAGTAAATATTTTGGTTTTGCACACTGGATAGTCTCTGTTACAACCAATCAACTTGGCTGCTATGGTACAAAATGGTCATAGTCTATATATGCACAGATGGGTATTACTGTGTTCTAATAAAATGTTATTTACAAAAGCAGGAACCAGGCTTGATTTAATCCATGGATAATAGATTTCAACTCCTAGACTGAGACAGTCACTCTATTGCCTTTTGTCAGTGATTGAGTTTGTCACAGATTGTGTCCTGGTTCTGTTCACTAAGAATTAAAGACAGGGATCAGGAGATAGCTCCCCCAGTAGAGTCTTCCCCTTGTCATGCAGAAGACCCAGTTTAACCTTGGCACCGCATGGGAATACCATGGCACTGGGGAAGCGTTACAGATGATGAAGCAGTGCTGTGGCGTCTCTCCCTGTCTGTTTCTTGATCTCTCAGTAGTAAAGTTTAAAAAATGGAAAGTCAACTCTTCTTCTTCTTCCAGTGTTTGCCCTTCTTCCATAGCCAGTCAACAGTGTCAGGTTGAGCCTGATGTAAAGTTTCAAGACCTCCTTTAAATCTGGAGAGGTGGCAGTCAACTCTAGAGCAGTGGAAGTGGACATACATGACCCAATTTGCCAAAGAAGTAAAAATTAGAAGGTTTCTGCTTAAAAGTTTCTCTCAAGATGAAAGGCAGGGGCAATAAGGAGGAAGTGTTTTGATCCCTTCCTTCCTTTTCCACTTCGAATATTGCAGTTTTCTTGATCTGTGGCCACCATTTTGTCCACAAGAAATTTTAAATTCAAAAACAAAAAAAAAACAAACCAAGACTGATTGGATGGAAGGATGGCAAGAGCTAAGGTCTTCACTAACAGACTAAACTGCCCCCTACCTATGGGTTACTTGAGAAGATGACTAAATATTTTGATAACTAAGTCGTTACAATTTTCCATTTTCCTGTTACCAGCAGCTGAAAGCATTCCTAACTATATATCCACAGAAGCTCAAATTATGAATGAAAATGTTTTCACAGTACTTTAAAGTCCTTCTGAGTATCTATGAGATACTTTCTGCTAGAGCAATGGGGCATGAGTCCATGTAAATGGAAGACAAGGGGTAGCCAAAAAAGAGAACAGGATTTGTGCTGCAGAAGATATCAAAGGCCTGGGGATTATACCAGTAATCCCTAATGCTGTCATAGAGGCATTATCATGCCTCTGTGTGATTTTCACATGAGAAATCATTTAAGGTCACGTCTGTGTAAGTCAGAGCCTATTGACTGTCTAGACCAGTAGTTGGCAAGTAATAGCCTACTTTATTTGTAAATAAAAAACGCATCGGAGCACAGACACACCCACTTGTTTCCATATTACCTGTGGGTTTGAACATTAGAGGCAGAGTTAAACCATTTTTTATAGAGATTACATGGCCTACAAAATCCAAAACAATTACTATCTGGTATTTACAATTTCTGACTCTTAGGTCAGCCTGAAATAGTCTCACTTTTACACCAGTCTCCAGATTTTGAGATTATTTAGGCAATCTCTTTCAATGCCCTGAGGCTTTAAGTGACTTGTCCAAGGTCATTTGAGTACTTAGTATAGACCTGAAACTCATTACATATCTACCATAAAGAATTATTATTTAACAAATAAAAGATTATTAAAGTCAAATGATCTTAATGCAAGTTGGTATGCAGTGTTTCTTGTATGTTTCATAAATGTGTTTGAATTCTCAAGCTTTCAAAATGTTCTGTACCTTATATTTCTTGGCACTTATTCAGCAAGGTAATGAACGATATATACAATTTTATTTTAATTGGCAATTATTTGCTTTTTGAAATAAAGGCCTGACTTATGCTACATGTACCAGCACTATTCAGTATCCACATTTCTACTTTTCCTTCTCTACATTCCACTTGTCAATAAAATGGTCCATAACTGAGCCTCATAGTCCAGCCAATTTATTTTTATAGAAAGCCAAGATTCAAGAAATAATGGAGAAAAAAATTCGAAAGTCCTACAATAATGAAATTAAAGACTCCTAAGTGCCACGAAATTCATGTACTTCAGTTCCAGCACTTAAGTCAAACAAGAACATCTAAGTCACTTAACAAGATCCCATTTACTAATGACTTAGGCAGAATTACTTGATTTATGATCCACTAGAAAAGTAGAAGCATAACATTGGAAGAGAAGAAAAGAAAGGATATAGAAAAACACAATATAGCTCCCCACGTGCAAGGGGAAAGCTTTGTGAGTGGTGAAGCGGTGTTCCAGGTGTCTCTCTGTCTCTCTCCCATCTCTATCACCCCTTTCCCTCTCTGTTTCTGGCTGTCTCTATCCAAAAAATAAATTAACATTAAAAAAATAAATGAAAAGGAAGAAAAACACAATAGAAGTGAAAGTAATGAGGAGGGAGGAGAAGGGGAAGATGGCGGACTGAGAAACTGCTAACAGCGTGTTCTCTAATCACATCTTCTAGAAACGGTAGGATTTTCTGCCTTTAGCAGGCCTGTCAATAAGGAGTAACACCAAAGAGGTGATTATAATTTAATTTGGGTTAAGAATTAGAGTAAAGGTGACACGGACTAGCGGGGCTCCAGACTTCCCAGGCGGCGCCGGGCAAGGTGAGTGTGCCCGGCATTGTCCTCCGCCCGGGAAGGCGGTTCCTCCGCCGGTTGCAGAGCACTGCTGGGCGGCCAGCAGAGGACCTGGAGAGAGCACTTTAGCTCGGGGGCTTTCTCTTGGGAGTCTCCAGGGACCACCGCGACCCTGAGGGCAGATCCAAAGACTTCTTGAGTATAGCTCTCATTGGATCAAAGGACTTGGAGCTAGTTTTCATTTTCGAGAAATCCTTTAAAAAAGTCTGGAGGGGGGGGGGGTTTCCCGGAAGATGGCGGACAGAGAAGCTGCTAGCCGCTGAGCTCCGAACACACTCCCCTGGAAACAATAGGATTTTCTGCCTTTAGCAGGCCAGCCAATAAGGTGTCCTTAGACACCAAGGAGGTGACTATAACTTAATTTGGGTTAAGAATTAGAGTAGGGAAAAAATTCTTTTTTCTTCCTTTTAATTTTCAAGCATACATCCTTCCTGCCCCCGCCCCCATAAGCAGTCCCTGGGACCAGCTCCTAGCAGGATACCCCATACCACCAAACAGGGTGTTTTTTTTTTTTAATTCACTGATACACATTTGGGAAGTTCCTTGCACTGCTCTTTAATTACAACTCTTTTTCATCTTCTCCCTTTTCTCTCTCTTATCTCTCTCTCTCTCTTTTTTTAATCTTGTCATACACTTCTTTCTTCTTTGCCTTTCTGAATTTGTGAATTACTTTGGGGAAGAAATCTGACTCAGAGTGGACTCTCTATGTGTGTATCTCTGCTCTAGTTCCCTTTCCCCTCTTGTTACCCCTAGAATATACACTGGATAGTAGATTTGCATAACTGTCTATTCTTGCTATCCTCTCTTTCTTTTCTCTTTCTTCACTGGGATTTGGTTACTATTTTTTCAAGGACTGGAGAAATTGTTTGGCTAACTGGTAACGATTAAACTACTTAATACTTACTTCAGTTGCTACTGTAATTCCAGAGGTTGGTGAGTGCAATTGTCATAAAGGTA
This sequence comes from Erinaceus europaeus, assembly GCF_950295315.1. Classification (NCBI taxonomy): domain Eukaryota; kingdom Metazoa; phylum Chordata; class Mammalia; order Eulipotyphla; family Erinaceidae; genus Erinaceus; species Erinaceus europaeus. The sequence continues at coordinate 122,379,113 of NC_080168.1, read as the reverse complement.
TTTAGTACAGTGTTACTTGTACTAACAACTGAGGAACAACAGAGCATAAAAAAAAGAGAGAAACACATAAATAAAAAAATGGATAGATTAAAAACAAATAAAACTGCTACCCCAATGAATGAAGACAAGAACCCAGAAGAAACTACAAATCAGTCAGAAGTAACCACAGATAAGAAAAGTAAGCAACCAATAATAAACTTATTAATCACAGAAATGAAAACAACATTGGAGAAAAAGAATGGCAGTATTAGGGAAACAACAGTTGAGACCCCCAAGAAAAATACTGATTATCTTGAGGCAATTAGAGAACTGAAAGCTGAAATAGCTGTAATGAAGAAAGAAGCTGAGGCAAGGGAAAGCAGACTAACAGAAGCAGAAAACAGAATTAGTCAGACAGAGGATGAGTTAGAGAAAACTAAGAAAGAGGTGAAAGAGCTTAAAAAGAGATTGAGAGACACTGAAAACAACAACAGAGACATATGGGATGATATCAAAAGAAGTAACATTCGTATAATTGGCCTGCCAGAGGAAGAAAGAGAGGAAGAGGAAGCAAACATTCTAGAGGAAATAATACAAGAAAACTTCCCAGACCTGAATAACACAAAGGATATCAAGGTTCAAGAGGCCCAGAGAGTACCAAACAGAATCAACCCAGACCTGAAGACACCAAGACACATCATAGTCACAATGAGAAGAAGTAAGGATAAAGAAAGGATCCTAAAGGCTGCGAGAGAGAGAAACAAAAAGTCACATACAAGGGAAAACCCATAAGATTATCTGCAGATTTCTCCACTCAAACTCTAAAAGCCAGAAGGGAGTGGCAAGATATCTATCGAGCCCTGAATGAAAAAGGGTTTCAACCAAGGATAATATATCCTGCTAGACTTTCATTCAAGCTAGATGGAGGGATCAAAACCTTCTTAGACAAACAACAGTTAAAGGAGGCAACCATCACCAAGCTGGCCCTGAAAGAGGTACTAAAAGACCTCTTATAAACAAGAACATCACTATAATACTTGCAATATACCAGAGTAAACAAATTGTTTTTTAGAACAATGGCACTACAATACATTAAATCCATAATATCAATAAATGTCAATGGCTTAAACTCACCGATCAAAAGGCACAGGGTGGGGGGATGGATCAGAAAACATAACCCAACCATATGCTGCTTGCAAGAATCCCATCTGTCAAAACAAGGTAAACACAGACTTAAAGTGAAAGGATGGAAAACTATCATACAGGCTAACGGTCCACAGAAAAGGACAGGAACAGCCATTCTCATCTCAGACACGATAGATTTTAAATTAAATAAAGTAATAAAAGTTAGGCAAGGACATTACATAATGATTAGAGGATCAATCAGCCAAGAAGACTTAACAATTATTAACATCTATGCACCCAATGAGGGACCATCTAAATACATTAAGCATCTACTGAAAGAATTTCAAAAATACATCAATAGTAATACAATAATAGTGGGAGACTTCAATACCCCACTCTCACACTTAGACAGATCAACAAAGCAGAGAACCAATAAAGATACAAGAGAATTGAATGAAGAGATTGACAGACTAGACCTCTTGGACATTTTCAGACTCCTCCACCCCAAAAAACTGGAATACACCTTCTTTTCAAATCCACATAACACATACTCAAGGATAGACCACATGTTAGGCTACAAATACAGCATCAATAAATTCAAGAGCATTGAAATCATCCCAAGTATCTTCTCAGACCACAGTGGAGTAAAACTAACATTTAACAACAAACAGAAAATTATGAAAAGACATAGAATTTGGAACCTAAACAACATGCTCCTTAAGAACCACTGGGTCAGAGACTCACTCAAACAGGAAATTCAAATGTTCCTGGAAACTAATGAAAATGAAGACACAACCTATCAAAATATTTGGGACACAGCTAAAGCAGTACTGAGAGGGAAACTTATAGCCATACAATCACATATTAAACACCAAGAAGAAGCCCAAATGAACGACCTTACTGCACACCTCAAGGACTTAGAGGAAGAGGAACAAAGGAACCCTAAAGCAACCAGAAGGACAGAAATCACTAAAGTTAGAGCAGAAATAAACAACATCAAAAATAAAAGAACCATACAAAAGATCAATGAAGCCAAATGTTGGTTCTTTGAAAGATTAAACAAAATTGACAAACCCCTAGCCAGACTCACCAAACAAAAAAGAGAGAAGACTCAAATTAATAGAATTGTAAACGATGCAGGAGATATCACAACTGACACCACAGAAATCCAGAGAATCCTGCGAAACTTCTATAAAGAACTATATGCCACCAAGCTAGAGAATCTGGAAGAAATGGAACAATTCCTAGAAACCTATGCACTTCCAAAACTGAACCAAGAAGAACTATAAAATCTAAATGCACCAATCACAGACAAAGAAATTGAAAGCATTATTAAGATTCTCCCCAACAACAAAAGTCCTGGACCAGATGGCTTCACAAACGAATTCTACAAAACTTTCAGGAAACAGTTAATACCCATACTTCTTAAGCTATTCCATAAGATTGAAGAAACAGGAATACTCCCTTCCACCTTTTATGAAGCCAACATCACCCTGATACCAAAAGCTGATAGGGACAGAACAAAAAAGGAAAACTACAGACCAATATCTCTGATGAACATAGATGCCAAAATATTAAACAAGATCTTGGCCAACCGGATACAGCAACACATCAAAAAGATTGTTCATCATGACCAAGTGGGATTCATACCAGGAATGCAAGGCTGGTTCAACATCCGTAAGTCAATCAATGTCATTCACCACATCAATAAAAGGAAAGCCAAAAACCACATGATTATCTCAATAGATGCAGAGAAAGCCTTTGACAAAATCCAACACCCATTCATGCTCAAAACTCTACAAAAAATGGGAATAGATGGGAAATTCCTCAAGATAGTGGAGTCTATATATAGCAAACCTACAGCCAACATCATACTCAATGGACAGAAGCTGAAAGCATTCCCCCTCAGATCGGGGACTAGACAGGGCTGTCCACTGTCACCGTTACTCTTCAACATAGTATTGGAAGTTCTTGCCATAGCAATCAGGCAAGAGAAAGAAATCAAAGGGATACAGATTGGAAGGGAAGAAGTCAAGCTCTCACTATTTGCAGATGATATGATAGTATACATAGAAAGACCTAAAGAATCCAGTAGAAAATTACTGGAAGTTATTAGGCAATATAACAAGGTATCAGGCTACAAAACCAATGTACAAAAATCAGTGGCATTTCTTTATGCAAACACTAAATCTGAAGAAGACATCCAGAAATCACTCCCATTTACTGTTTCAGCAAAATCAATCAAATACCTAGGAATAAAGTTGACCAAAGAAGTGAAAGACTTGTATACTGAAAACTATGAGTCGCTACTCAAGGAGATAGAAACTGATACCAAGAAATGGAAAGATATCCCATGCTCATGGATTGGAAGAATAAAAATCATCAAAATGAATATTCTCCCCAGAGCCATATACAAATTTAATGCAATACCCATCAAAGTTCCACCAAGCTTCCTTAAGAGAATAGAACAAACACTATAATCATTTATCTGGAACCTGAAAACACCTAAAATTGCCAAAACCATCTTAAGGAAAAGAAACAGAAATGGAGGCATCACACTCCCAGACCTTAAACTATATTATAAAGCCATCATCATCAAAACAGCATGGTACTGGAACAAAAATAGGCACACAGACCAGTGGAATAGAATTGAAAGCCCAGAAGTAAATCCCAACACCTATGGGCATCTAATCTTTGATAAGGGGGCCCAAAGGATTAAATGGAAAAAGGAGGCTCTCTTCAATAAATGGTGCTGGGAAAACTGGGTTGAAACATGCAGAAGAATGAAATTGAACCACTTTATCTCACCAGAAACAAAAATCAACTCCAAATGGATCAAAGACCTAGATGTCAGACCAGAAACAATCAAATACTTAGAGGAAAACATTGGTAAAACACTTTCCCACATACACCTCAAGGACATCTTTGATGAATCAAACCCAGTTGCAAGGAAGACTAAAGCAGAAACAAATCAATGGGACTACATCAAATTGAAAAGCTTCTGCACATCCAAAGAAACTATTAAACAAACAGAGAGACCCCTCACAGAATGGGAGAAGATCTTCACATGCCAGACATCAGACAAGAAACTAATCACCAAAATATATAAAGAGCTCAGCAAACTTAGCCGCAAAAAAGCAAATGACCCCATCCAAAAATAGGCAGAGGAAATGAACAAAACATTCACCACAGAGGAGATCCAAAAGGCTAACAAACATATGAAAAAATTCTCTAGGTCACTGATTGTCAGAGAAATGCAAATTAAGACAACACTAAGATACCATCTCACTCCTGTGAGAATGGCATACATCAAAAAGGACAGCAGCAACAAATGCTGGAGAGGATGTGGGGACAGAGGAACCCTTTTACATTGCTGGTGGGAATGTAATTTGGTACAGCCTCTGTGGAGAGCAGTCTGGAAAACTCTCAGAAGGCTAGATATGGACCTTCCATATGACCCAGTAATTCCTCTCCTGGGGTTATACCCCAAGGACTCCATAACACCCAACCAAAAAGAGGTGTGTACTTCTATGTTCATAGCAGCACAATTCATAATAGCTAAAACCTGGAAGCAACCTAGGTGCCCAACAACAGATGAGTGGCTGAGAAAGCTGTGGTGTATATATACACAATGGAATACTATGCAGCTATCAAGAACAATGAACCCACCTTCTCTGACCCATCTTGGACAGAGCTAGAAGGAATTATGTTAAGTGAACTAAGTCAGAAAGATAAAGATGAGTATGGGATGATCCCACTCATCAACAGAAGATGACTAAGAAGATCTGAAAGGGAAACTAAAAGCAGGACCTGATCAAATTGTAAGTAGGGCACCAAAGTAAAAACCCAGTGGCGAGGGGTAGACATGCAGCTTCCTGGGCCAGTGGGGGGTAGGAGTGGGCGGGAGGGATGGGTCACAGTCCTTTGGTGGTGGGAATGGTGTTTATGTACACTCCTAGCAAAATGTAGACATATAAATCAGTAGTTAATTAATATGAGAGGGGGAAATCAATTGTATGTCTCAAAGTTTCTCAAAAGACAAACTGAATCTTTTTAATATATAGGCTGTGTATTTGATATGCGGACTCTCTCAAAAGCCTAGACCAAGTAGATTAGAAGCATCCAATAGCACAGCTATGTACAAGATACTGGATACTGTACAGCAAACCATAACAAAGGGACTTTTCAAAGTTAACCCAATTAACAAATAATGTGATGATAATATTAACTATCGATTGTCTTTTTGAACCCTAAGACAGCAGGAACCTCACATCTCCACTATAGAGCCCCCAGTCCTGGAACCCTTGGATAGGACCCACTTTCCAGTATGCATCTCCCAATCCAAACCAAATAATATTGCATCCGCCGATCACAACCTAACCAAAGCAACGATTGCCACCTCAACATGCTTCACCTCAGACTGTATCCAGAGACTTCACGTGTGGAATGACAACCCTTCAGCTTCATTACTCGGGTGAGACCTTTCCTTTTATAGTACACTCTAATTTCATCTCAGGTAGTTCACTTTCTAACAAAGTCCCATAACCTAGATATACACCAGTTTCTGTGAGAGAGAGCTTATGTGCACACGTATCCATAAACTACTGCAAAATATATGCCTGAAAGCAGAAGTACACTAGAGTTTGCAGTGAGTACCTCCCTAACACTTCCTCTCCACTATTCCAAGCTTGGGATCCATGATTGCTCAACAAATTGTTTGGCTTCATATGTTAACTCTCTTTTCAATCACCAGGTTCCAGATTCCACCAGGATGTTGGCTAGGCTTCCCTGGATTGAAGACCCCACCAATGTGTCCTGGAGCTCAGCTTCCCCAGAGACACACCTTACTAGGGAAAGAGAGAGGCAGACTGGGAGTATGGACCGACCAGTCAATGCCCATGTTCAGCGGGGAAGCAATTACAGAAGCCAGACCTTCTACCTTCTGCAACCCTCAACGACCCTGGGTCCATGCTCCCAGAGGGCTAGAGAATGGGAAAGCTATCATGGGAGGGGGTGGGTTATGGGGATTGGGTGGTGGGAATTGTGTGGAGTTGTACCCCTCCTACCTTATGTTTTTGTTCATTAATCCTTTCTTAAATAAAAAATTTTAAAAAAATAAAAATAAAAAAAGAAGTGAAAGTAACACTGATGAAATGGACAAAAACCTAGATTTAAGATACAATTAGGTGACAAAATAAGTTTTGAATCTTGAACAAATGAGGCCACTTTTCTAAGATTCAACAATATATTCTGTAAAATGAGGAAACTAGAGTAGATCAATATTTCCTATATTATGTTATCATGAAACAGTGATTTCATGCAATGGTTAACAGCAGCATTTTACAAAACAGGAATCCATAGTAAATAATCAATAAAATTAAAAAATACTATTTAGGGGGCCGGGTAGTAGATAGCACAGTGAGTTAAGCGCATATGGCTCAAAGCACAGGAACAGGGCCCCCAGCTCGAGTCTCCGTCCCCTAAGCTGTGGAGCAGGTCCACTTGTGTTCATCTTTCTCTTCCTCCCTGTCTCCCCTTCCTCTCTCTATTTCTCTCTGTCCCATCCAACAATAATAAGGGCAACAAAATGGGGGAAATGGCCAAAAAAATACTATTTAACTTTGCAGAATATTCCTCCTTTAGAAATTATTATCAGGGGAGTCATGTGGTAGCACAGTGGGTTAAGTGCACATGGTGCAAAGCACAAGAACCCGCATAAGGATGCCAGTTTGAGCCCTGGGCTCCCCACCTACAGGGGAGTCGCTTCACAAGCAGTGAAGCAGGTCTGCGGGTGTCTATCTTTCTCTCTGTCTTTTTCCTTTTTATTTTTTTCCTACTTTCTAATTTCTATTAGGACAGAGAGAAATGTAGAGAGGAGAGAGCGGTAGAGAGGGGGAGAGAGAGATAGACACCTGCAGACCCGCTTCACTACTCATGAAGCATCTTCCCTGTTGGTAGGGAGCAGGGGCTCAAACCAGAATTCTGCCAATATTTTCCTCTAAGTATTTGATAGTTTCTTGTTTGACATCCAAGTTCTTGATCCATTTGGAGTTTACTTTTGTGTAGTAGTTCAGTTTCATTCTTCTGAATGTTTCAACCTAGTTCTCCCAATATCATTTATTGAATCTCTTATTTCTCTCTCTCTCTCTCTCTCTCTCTCTCTCATTCTATTATCCTCTCTCTCTCTCTTTACCGGAGCACTGATCAGCTCTGGTTTATGATGGTGCAGGGGAGGAAATATATGGTTATAAACAACCTAGATCAATACAGTACAGTATTGATTAGTGATTCAATGGTGATTTACTAGTTATAAGATAGATAATAGGGATATATTTCTAGCCAACTCCCACCAGCAAAGTTCTGTGCCCCCAACCCTTTCCAGCACTAACTATTATTGTTTTGCCAAAATCACACATATGGGTTGACTACATATATGCTTTCTTTTTCAATTTCATGTGTTTCAGTTCTCTATATTCCACATATGAGCAAAAACACTTATTTCATTCAAGAGAAATTACAATTACATTTTCACAGACTGGCTACCTAGTGTAGTGGCTCTTTAGAAAGGCCTTCATGCCTGAGGCAGCAGGAGTTCAGGTTCAAACCCCAGTCTCATCAGACTTTACTCCCATAAAAAAAAAAAAATCACTAAGCATAATCACTGCCAATTTAGTAGGTATTCTGAATGAACAAGAAACAGTAAATTAATTTTAATCCAATGTATTTGAATCCAAGTCATCATCTTACTGTGGCATTGTTGTAAAAATTATTAGTGAGAAGTTTTATTTAGTGTTTAATTTCATCTTTGGAATCCTGCAAATATTTCACACTTGCTACACATTTATTTGGAGAGATAAATACGGTAGTAGCAGATCAGTTCCTCTCATGGCTAGCGGCTCCCTTATTGGACAACGCAACTCTAGAGTAATCACATTGCCTGGGCCAGAGCACTTTGCCACTCCAATCAAATCAGGTTTTGTTAACAAAGGAGAAGAGGTTGGAGTGGATATGAATAGAGGCAACTAATGATGATTGCCACATCAGTGCAGTTACTGAAATTATTATTGATTATCTTGAATCATCCAACAGAAATGAAATGACATAGTTTCTGTTTTAGAATGAGGCAAGTCCACAGATTATTTTAAGGTTGTCGTGCAATTCAACCCAAGAGGGCTTTGTGATCACCAGCAAACTCAGCATTGCAGATGGACTCTTGTCCCTGGACTCTATTCTTCAGTAAAGGCTGTTTGATAGTCTTATAGCTGTTTGTCCTTTCAACAGCATTTCTCTAGGATGCGAGTGTCTTTGCCTATCCTATTTCCTCTGAGTAGACTACCACCCCCCTTCCCGAAGTCACACCTTTCCATCCCTAAATCTTTGACTCTCACTCATCTTCCAGATTTCAGATGAAATGTTATTGCTGCAGGAAAACCTTTTTCCGACTCCATATAATTGCCTCATATAGTTCCTCGGCTGCCTCTCATTCACCTATCATTATGCTCGTTGTACTTTATCATAATTATTTCTGTAGTATCTAGCTCCGTCATTATAATGTGTCCCACAGGATTTAAGACCCTGTCTGCTTTGTACATTAGGTTCTAGCAGGCTGCCTACCCCGTGTTTAGTGAAAGAATGAGAGAATGAATGAGATATTATCTTAGCTATGAAAAATAAAAAATCGGGGGCCGGACAGTGGCGCACAGGGTTAAGTGCACATAGTACGAAGTGAAACGTCATAATTGAGAATCCCAGTTCGAGTCGCCCGGCTCCCCACCCGCTGGGGAGAGTGGGTTTTCTTCACAGGTGGTGAAGCAGGTCTGTAGGTGTCCTCTGTCTCTCTCCCTTTCTACCTCCCCCTCCTCTTCAATTTCTATCTGCCCTATCCAATAAAAATGGGAGGGGTGGCCAACAGGAACAGTGGATTCCTTTTTTTAAAAATTTTTTTATTCCCTTTTGTTGCCCTTGTTGTTTTATTGTTGTAGTTATTATTGTTGTTGGATAGGACAGAGAGAAATGGAGAGAGGAGGGGAAGACAGAGAGGAGGAGAGAAAGATAGACACCTGCAGACCTGCTTCACCGCCTGTGAAGCGACTCCCCTGCAGGTGGGGAGCCAGGGTTCGAACCGGGATCTTTATGCCAGTCCTTGTGCTTTGCGCCACCTGCGCTTAGCCCGCTGCGCTACAGCCCGACTCCCAGGAACAGTGGATTCCTAGTGCAGACACCAAGCCCCAGCGATAACCCTGGAGGCAAATAAAAATCAAACAATCAACGACTGTCCAACTATATAGCTAAGGCTACCACAGAGACATACAAAGACCTGTGAAATACAAGAGATGAGTTAAGTCTGACTCTTTAAAAAAAAAAAAAAGAAGCAGGAGTTGGGCGGTAGCGCAGCGGGTTAGCACATGTGGTGCAAGCGCAGGGACCGGCTTAAGGATCCCAGTTCGAGCCCCCGGCTCCCCACCTGCAGGGGAGTCGCTTCACGGGTGGTGAAGCAGGTCTGCAGGTGTCTATCTTTCTCTCCTGCTTCTGTCTCCCCTCCTCTCTCCATTACTCTGTCCTATCCAACAGCAACGAGATGAATAACAATAACAACAAGGGCAACAAAAGGGAATAAATAAATAATAAAATATTTTTTTAAAAAGCATGTGTTTATCAAGGTGAGTAAGAGCATTACAGGCAGATTGGACACTATTATACTAAGAGACTAGTAAAACTGAATCAAGGCAACTACAGTGTAAAAGGGGCATGGGAAACCAGACATGTAAAGAAAGCAGAATCAAAACATTTTTTTGAGAGATTGGTTGTGAATATTCAGGAAGCAATAGGTTTCCAAGATGACGTCAACATTTTTTTTTTCTCTTCAGCAAGTGGGCTGGAAATGAAATTGTATATTATTTACCGTGTGTTACTCAGGGAGAATCAAGTACTTTGGAAAAGGATAAAATTAGCTAAAATTTAGGCATAACAGTATATTAGTTGGGGACACTTTTTTTTTTTATCTAAGTAGGTCGTAAGAAAGTAGAAGCTTGAAGTATAATGTGTATTTGAGGGTCAGTGGAGCTCTGAATATAGTTGCAAACATAAGCACAAATCAGATCAAGTTCAACTCAATGAACTTCCGCAAAAATGTGCCCTGAGTAGAAAGTTGTTGGGAACATGTGTGAGCCTGATAGAGCTTAGGGAGAACCACCCCCATCTTTGGATGGAGGTCTGAGAAGATAACCTCTTGGTAAGTCTCTCTCAACCGAGGTGAGCATAAGGGGGGAAACTCAGACTTAGTTCTTTCCTTCTTGACTCTCAGGCCCACAGATACCCCAGTACTTCCCTCCATTAACTGCAGGCCACATGGCCACAGATTCACTTATTCAAAGTCGGCTTCTGATCACAGAAGAACACACCTTATCACACACTTCATCACACACCTCAGACCTCAGACAAGAGAAATTCCAAACTATATGGCCTTTTGATATCCATCTTCTCTCTGTTTCACCCTACGGGTTTAACCCCTATGCTTCTCTCAAATACCTTTGGATAATTAAGTTGCTTGTGTTATGGAAAATAACTGTATTGTATCTCATCAATTCCTGTCATACCAACCCCCTACCTTAGGGGCATGCTGACTGTTAAGAAACCTGTAATTTCTGTCATATTGCAACAATAATACCTCCATTGCTTTTCTATTTAACTCATGTCAATTCTGCTAATAAACGGACTCTAGGATTCTGGGACTCTAAGGACTCAGATTCTAGATTCACGCTAAGAGTCCCCTGGTGTCTTTTACTTCGTGTCACCCCTGTCGTGAGCGAGAAAGAACCAGCCCGTTACCTTTCCCCTGGAGGACACCCTGACGGAGAAGGAGGGAGACACCCCGAAAGAAAGTAATAAAATTGCTTTTTTAAAAATAAATAAATAAGGAGTCCTGCGGTAGCACAGAGGGTTAAGCGCACAGTGGAAGGAATCCGGTTCGAGCCCCCGGCTCCCCACCTGCAGGGGAGTCTCTTCACAGGCGGTGAAGCAGGTCTGCAGGTGTCTGTCTTTCTCTCCCCCTCTCTGTCTTCCCCTCCTCTCTCCATTTCTCTCTGTCCTATCCAACAACGATGACATCAATAACTACAACAACAATGAGAAACAACAAGGGCATCAAAGGGGAAAATAAATGTTAATAAATAAATAAATAAATAGAGTCGGGCAGTGGCACAGTGGGTTAAGCACACATAGTGCAAAGCGCAAGGACCCACGCTCCACTCCCCAACTACCCACCGGCAGGGGGGTCGCTTCACAGGCGGTGAAGCAGGTCTGCAGGTGTCTTTCTCTCCCCCTGTGTCTTCCCCTCCTCTCTCGATTTCTCTCTGTTCTCTCCAGCAACAACAACAACAATGGAAAATAAAAATAAAGGTATTTCACTGAATGATGTTTCTTTCAAATGAGTCACCTCAGGAGGCCCGCAATCATCATGCTAGGCTTTGTGGATACCACTGTTAAAAATATTCTCCTGGCAGGGGTAGTTGGCATAATGGCTATGCAAAGATACACTTGTGCCTGAGGTTCCAAAATTCCCAGGTTCAATCCCTGTACCACCAAAAGCCAGAGCTGAGCAGTGCTCTTGTAAAAAAAATAAATAAAAAAAAAATTCTCCACACACCGTGTGTGTGTGTGTGTGTGTGTGTGTGTGTGTGTGTGTGTGTGTGTGTGTGAGAATGGGGCGGAGAGGGCCATCTTTAAAAAGTGAACATGCTGGGAGTCCGGCAGTAACGCAGTGGGTTAAGTGCACATGGTTCAAAGAGCAAGGAGTGGCGTAAGGATCCTGGTTCAAGACCCCGGCTCCCCAACTGCAGGGGAGTCGCTTCACAAGCAGTGAAGCAGGGCTGCAGGTGTCTGTCTTTCTCTCCCCATCTCTGTCTTCCCCTCCTCTCTCCATTTTTCTCTGTCCTATCCAACAATGACAACATCAATAACAACAACAATAAAACAAGGGCAACAAAAGGAAATAAATAAATATTTTAAAAATGAACATGCTATTACATCATAATAGCAAATCTTCATTGCTGCAGTATAATTTTTTATTATTTATTTTCCCTTTTGTTGCCTTTGTTGCTTTATCGTTGTAGTTATTATTATTGTTGTTGGATAAGACAGACAGAAATGGAGAAGAGGGAAAGATAGAGAGGGGGAGAGAAAGACAGACACCTGCAGACTTGCTTCACTGCCTGTGAAGCGACCCCCTGCAGGTGGGGAGCCAGGGCTCGAGCCAGGATCCTTACATCAGTCCTTGCACTTTGAGCCATGTGTGCTTAACCCACTATGCTACCGCCTGACCCCCTGCTTCAGTATAAATTTGATGTGTGATACCAAAAAAACAAAAAATATTCAATGTCAAGTCTGAAGAGTAAGAATGATCTCATTACATAAGATCATTTGTACCCCTCTTCCCCCCCCTAAAAAAAAGAAAAAGTAGCAAGTAAGAGAATCGACTTGACATTGAATCTTCAACAATTCTTTCTAACCCCAGAAGTATTTCTGCCACATCTGTGGGTCAGTTCTCGTGCTCATAAGTGCATGATAGCACACAGACTCTACTGATGAGTTTTGGGCTACAAGTCTGGTTTTTTTTTCCTTCCAGTATACATGTACATTTTTGTTTCAGAGTCCACAGGCAGAGCCACTACTCCAGCTTGACAGTGTATATTTTTGAGTTGTGAGTAAATGTTTTGAACAAGTATTCAATTTCTCCAGTTGACTTTTTTCAGTGGCGTATTTCCTATAGAAATATGTCTTCTTTCCTTCTACATGGTTGAATATTTCCTGTAGAAATATGTCTTCCTCTGGGAGTATGGATCGACCATAAAATAGTATTAAAGAAAAATTAAATAAAAACCTTTGTAAAAATTTTTTTATTTATTTTATTGTTGAGAGAGATGAAGAGAAAGACACAGAGAGAAACCCCAGGGCACTGCTGGCTTATGGTGATACGGAGGATTGAACCTGGGACTGAGGAGCCTCAGGCAGGAGAGTCTATTTGCATAACCATTATCCTATTATGCTGCAGAAAGTACCAGGCAAAAATTCAACACCCATTTTCAGCGGGGAAGCAATTACAGAAGCCAGACCTTCCACCTTCTGCAAGCCAGACCTTCCACCTTCGACCCTGGGTCCATGCTCCCAGAGGGATAGAGAATGGGAAAGCTATCAGGGGAGGGGGATGGGATATGGAGATCAGGTGGTGGGAATTGTGTGGAGCTATACCCCTCTTATCCTACGGTTTTGTTAATGTCTCCTTTCTTAAATAAATAAATAAATGTTTTTTAAAAAAAAGAAATGTCTTCCTTCTTTCTACGTGGTTTGTTGTGTCTCCAAAACCGTACGCTAGTATACTCACATGATTCTCCTACTCCTACTACCTCTACTTCTCTGCCTCACAGGACTTTATAACTATCTTATTCAGCATTTAGTCCAGTTTCTGACACTGAAAAGTGATTAATAATTGAGTGGGGAGGTGCATTAATGAGTGAGTACGTGGAAGAGTAAAAGCATACTTTCAAACTTCAATTAGATTTCTGCTCAAATGAAGTTGTGGTATATATACACAATGGAATACTACTCAGCTATAAAAAATGGTGACTTCACCGTTTTCAGCCGATCTTGGATGGACCTTGAAAAAATCATGTTGAGTGAAATAAGTCAGAAACAGAAGGATGAATATGGGATGATCTCACTCTCAGGCCGAAGTTGAAAAACAAGATTAGAAAAGAAAACACAAGTCGAACCTGAAATGGAATTGGAGTATTACACCAAAATAAAAGACTCTGGGGTGGGTGGGTGGGTGGGGAGAATACAGGTCCATGAAAAATGATGAATGAAATAGTGGGGGTTGTATTGCTAAATGGGAATCTGGGGAATGTTATGCATGTAAAAAAAAAAAAAAGAAGTAGAAACGCAAAGCAGAAATTGACTGAGTTTGGAGTATGGCACCAAAGTAAGAAAGCAGAAGTATACTAGAGTTTGCAGTGAGTACCTCCCTAATACTTCCTCTCCACTTTTCCAAGCTTTGGGTCCATGATTGCTCAACAATTTGTTTGGCTTTGTATGTTAACTCTCTTTTCAGTCACCAGGTTCCAGGTATCATCAGGATGCCGGCCAGACTTCCCTGGATTGAAGACACCACCAATGTGTCCTGGAGCTCAGCTTCCCCAGAGACCCATCCTACTAGGGAAAGAGAGAGGCAGACTGGGAATATGGACCGACCAGTCAACGCCCATGTTCAGCGAGGAAGCAATTACAGAAGCCAGACCTTCTACCTTCTGCAACCCTCAATGACCCTGGGTCCATGCTCCCAGAGGGATAGAGAATGGGAAAGCTATCGGGGGAGGGGGTGGGATACGGAGATTGGGCGGTGGGAATTGTGTGGAGTTCTACCCCTCCTACCCTAGGGTTTTGTTAATTAATCCTTTCTTAAATAAATTTAAAAAAAATCTAAAAAAAAAAAAAAAAGATTTCTGCTCAAATGACTTGTCCTCAGAGTGGTCTTTCTTAATCTATCTATCTAAATATTGACATCACTTGCCTTATCAGTGTCCTTTTTTTTTTAACTTGGCTTGATCTTTTTCAATAGTATTCATGAATATCTAAAATTATGTATGCATTTTCTAGCTATTTTTAAATTATGTGTCTCTTAATAGAGTGTAATGTTCATGAGAATAGTGACTGTGCCTAAGTTGCTTTTGGAAACATCCCTTCTCATTCATCCCCCTACTCTTAGAAACACTGTTGGAAAAATAGGGTATATTTTGCATATTTCAGGGGGCCAGGTGATGGCGCACCTGGTTAAGTGCACACGTTACAGTGCGCAAGAACCCAGATTTAAGCCCCTGGCCCCCACCTGCAAGTGTAAGCAGGGCAGCAGTTGTCTTTCTGTCTCTTTCCCTTTCTACCTTCTCTCTTAATTTCCCTCTGTCTCTATCCAGTAATAGATAAATAACATATAATTAAATTTTTTTTTTTAAATGTGTAGCTTCCACCTTACTGTATCTCATGATTTTGCGAGTCAGGAACTAGGACAAATTTATCAGGGAGATTCTTCTGACTGAGAACCCTCAGTGATAGTCAGCCGATTGAGGGACTAATCTAGAGAGTCCAACACAGTTTTCTGTACTTTTCTGACTCCTTGGCAGGGGTGACTACAAGGCTAAATGTAGCTGAGCTTGAAGAGCAGACGTCCTAGCCATGACCAACATGGAATTCTCATGGTGCTCCAGCTCTGTATTCGGTGCTAGAGAACTTCCAGAGTGGACGGACATTCAAAGAGATATAGGCAGAATATGCAAGATCTCATAACTTACACTAAGATGTTCTGTTATGTGGCTTAGTCTATCTATCAAGCATGCTGCTAAAACCAGTCTATATTCACAAGAATTAAATCAGACTCTTCTTTAAAAAATGATTAGTTGTGGTCCGGGAGGTGGCATAGTGGATAATGCACTGGACTCTAAAGCATGAGGTCCTGAGTTCAGTCCCTGTCAGCACATGTACCAGAGTGATATTTGGTTCTTTCTCTCTCTTCCTTTTTCATTAATAAATAAATAAAATATTTTTTAAAAAATGATTAATGAGTGAGTTAAGCACACGTGGCACAAAGCGCAAGGACCGGTGCAAGTATCCCAGTTTGAGCCCCCGGCAGGGAAGTCACTTCACAAGTGGTGAGGCAGGTCTGCAGGTGTTTATCTTTCTATCCCCCTCTCTGTCCTCCCCTCTTCAATCCATTTCTCTCTGTCCTATCTAACAACAATAACAACAACAACAACGATAAAACAACAAGGGCAACAAAAGGGAATAAATAATTTTTTTAAAAAAACCTACAAAAAGAAACCTAAAAAAAACCAAAAAGATTAGTGAGGCCCAGGTGGTGGTGCACCTGGTTGAGCTCACATGTTACAGTGTGTAAGGACCCAGGTTCAAGCCCCCACTCCCCATCTGCATGGGGAAAGCTTCATGAGTGGTGAAGCAGGGATGCAAGTGTCTTGTCTGTCTGTCTCCCTGTCTATTTCCCCCTTTCCTCTATTTCTGGCCATCTCCATCCAAAAAGTAAATAAAGACAATAATGGAAAAAAAATTTTTAAAAACCTATTAGCAAAGAATTTATGTGTTGGGTAGTATGCCAGCCCCCCCAAAAAAACCTCTGTCTAATCCTGCTTAACTAAGCACCGCCATGCCTGCAGGGCATTGGTTTAATCCCCACTGGTTCACAATGTCTTTTTGCTCCACCCCCTCTCCTAGTCACCCTGATCTCCACCAACCTTTTTTCACTCCACCCTCTCTACTTCACATCCTGTTTCCACCCTACTTGGGAGTATATATACAAGCTGCTTTTCTGAGTAGACACACTTGGAAATGCTTTCCGGCTCTGAGAGTTCCAGAGTGTATCTCCTGGTACACTAGCTCGGCACGAGTTCCTGATCCCTCTCCCATGCAGCAGCCTAGGCTGGCTCCAGTTGAGTTCTCTCCAACCCAGAGAGCACTTGCTCGGGAAGAAGCACCCTCAGGCTATCCCAGCAGTTATGTTTTTATCTTTGCATTATATCAAGGGAAAGAAATATATAAAATTGGATAAGGATCTAAAACAGAACTTTGTGAAATCATTCAGAAACAGGTAGGCAAAAAGTAAAGAATTTACAGTTCAGACATCTTTCCTCAGCCCACCAAATGATCCATCTTTATAGCTGACCAAACTCCTGACAAATAGCATCTATTGAACATTTATCTATCAACCACTCTTCTGAGTATATGTATTTTGTCAACTACTTTTCACAAACCACAGTACTGAGCAGAGGTAATCATTCCTTTATTACAGGCACGTAGACATCAAGGAATTGCTAGAGATCACATGGTGCTAGAAAGTCATATAGTCCAACTCCAAATCCCACATTCGTATCCATCAATCTATAAGGCCAATTACAAAAGACATCATAAAAAATTGCAAAACTGAGACGCATGAAAAGGGGGTGGTATTTTAAGAAAATTTAAAAACATTAGCCTTATAAGCATCTCTATGCCATCATCCTGGTTTTTCTTAGTAATAATTATAACTGTGATCAAGTCATTTAACCTTAATTACCCATATGTCAATTAGGTATGATAATATCTAGCTCATAGGATACAGTAAAGATGAAAGTGAATGTGTTAGTGGACTTGGCAGTGGTGCACCTGGTTGAGTGCACACGTCACAACGCACAAAGACCTGGGTTCAAGCCCCCAGGGGACAAGCTTCACAAGTGGTGAAGCAGTGATACAGGTCTCTCTCTGTCTCTTTTCCTATCCCCGCCCCACTTCTTGGTTTTTCTCTCTGTTTCTATCAAATAAATAAAATATTAAAAACTTAAAAAAGAAAGTTAATATTTTAAAGTGAGTAGAAAAAGATATCACTTAGAAATATTTAAGAAGCAGGGGCTAGGTGGTGGCGCACCAGGTCAAGCGCACATAATACAAAGTGCAAGGACCAGAGCAAGGATTCCAGTTCCAGGCCCAAGCTCCCCACGTGTAGGGGGGTCGATTCACAAGCAGGTAAATAGGCCTACAGGTGTCTCTGTCTCTCTCCCTCTCTATCTTCCCCATAACTCTCAATGTCTCTCTGTCCTATCAAAAAATAATAATAATAATAATAATAACTGAATGGCTATGGCAGCAGTGATTCATAGTACCAGAGATGAACCTGGAGGCAAAAATCATAATAAATAATAATAATAATAATAAAGCATTCCTCCCTTTCTCAAATATACAGTTAGTGACCCACTTATAGAATGATCACATTTTCAAAAACTCCACCAAAAATTAAATATTTATACTCAGAGTGAAAGAGGGATAGAGGAAACTCTGGCTATTTATATTTCTCTATCTCCCTCAGCCAGATTAGTGTTTACCCTATCTAATATGGACAACAGAACCAGGTTTTCAAACAAACGTAGAGTCACCACTGACCAAGCAGTAGGCAATTATCAGTGCAATCTTTCCTTGTGAAACATTTTGCAAAGGGCTTCCTGTATAGTTAAATTAGAATTAGATGGGGCTGGGTGGTGGGTGGCACACCTAGCAGAGCACACATGTGGACAAAGATCCAGGCTCAAGTCCCCAGTTCCTACCCGTAGGGGAAGCTTTACAAGTGGTGGAGCAGTGCTACAGGGGGCTCTCTCTACTGTTTCTCCCTCCATTCCCTATCAGTTTCTCTCTGTTCATCTCTACCCAATAAATAAAATATTTAAATTAGAATTAGAATGATCTAATGTTAATAATATTGGAGCAATTTCTTTAGATTTAGTATCTAGTTTGTATTTATTTATTTATTTATTCCCTTTTGGTGCCCTTGTTGTAGTTATTGTTGTTACTGATGTCGGTGTTGGATAGGACAGAGAGAAATGGAGAGAGATGGGGAAGACAGAGGGGGAGAGAAAGACAGACACCTGCAGACCTGCTTCACCATTTGTGAAGCGACGCTCCTGCAGGTGGGGAGCTGGGGGATCGAACCGGGATCCTTCCGCCCATCCTTGCGCTTTGCACTATAGTATCTAGTTTTATCTGCTACTATGTATCATAAGGGAAGAGAGGATGATATTTTGATATCAGCATTTATTTACTTTCATATTAGTACCACTATTAGCATGAATGTTTAATTAATTTTTAATTAGTGATTTAATAATGATCAGCATCTGCTATATTCTTACCTTTAGGCTCCTGATTATTAAACAATTACAATTTATTCTGCTTCATATCTTAATGTTTTTCTGCCATCAGGTTGGAGATACTACTGTGATGCCATCATGAATTCCCTAAGCAGATGACCTCACCAGTGTGTCCTGGAACCCCACCTCTCCAGAACCCTGCCCCACTAGGGAAAGACAGAAACAGACTGGATATATGGATTTTTAAAAATTTTATTTATTTATTTGTGTAGAGACAGAGAGAAATCAAGAGGGGAGAAGGGAGATAGAGAGCGAGAGAGAAAGAGAGACCCCTGCAGCACTGCTTCACCACTTGCAAAGCTTTCTTCTTGTAGGGGGGCCTGGGGGCTTGAACCCAAGTCCTTATGAATTGTAGCATGTGTTACACCTGGCCCCTTCAGGAATATTTTATTATCCATAGTATAGATTCATAGTTTTTGTAAGGAATTGTTCCTTTTTTATGGCTAAAATCACAAGATCAGCTCTCAGCCACTTAAAGCTGCTATGTGTAATAACTTACACTACTATTTTAAGACTTAATAAAGCTGCTTGTCTGACAAATAACGAAGTATATCAACTGCATTTCCCACTCTTAAATTCCGCACTCTCTGGAGAAGGGTGAGAAATACACTTGAGAGTAAGCAGGAAGCTCAAGTCTACAGAATGTAAGTGTACCATTAGACTAAGGAGGAAGCAGGGCGGCTTGCTGCGACCTCAGGAAAAAGCTTGTAGCTATTAGAGGGAGGAGGAGGAGGAGGAAAAAGTAGCTGGAGTTCAAGTGCAGAATAGTTTGGCATGAAGGCCTAGACGAATACATGACAAATACAAACGGTGGGAACACTTGAATTCTAATAACCTGTGCTTACAGCTAACTCACTCCAATGGCAGATTCCCCCCCCCCCCCCGCATACATTGTATATTGACCTAAGTTACAAAATTTGAGTTTTGAATTTTCAAGTGGAAGAGTTGCTCTAAAGCAAGAAATCGTGACAGGAAAGCAAGAGAGATGATGGTGAAACGAAGTCTGATTATTCTAATCTCCTTGACAATTACGAAGCTTTGTTAAAGAGAAAATTGTCAGCAGTAAAATAACCCAGAAAGAAGCATGAAAGATTTAAGGGGACTGCTTAGATTTGGGGGTGGGGGTGCGGGGAGAGCAATCTCTGAGGCTGAGACAATGTTATTGACACAGACCAACAGAATAGGTAATGGACAATTACTACACAGTGCTGTTTAAGGTCAATGAGTTACAAATGAGTCACAAATCACTGTTAGTTATATAATATAATAAAGGCATTTCTAAAAGCCTCCTATGAGTTCACCAGTAGAGACCAATAAAAGGGATAATGATTTAGCCTTTGCCCACTAAGTTACTATGACCATGTTTAGTAGCCAAACAGCAAAAGAAAAGAAAATGAACTTTGTATTGTGGGTGGGATTCAAACTCTATAAAAATCCATGCCACCGTCATGGAAATTTTTACAAATTATTGCACTTAGGATTGGTGTGATTAGCACACACACAAAGATATTATAAAAGTGATGGAAGAAAATCTGAAAAGTCACATGTGAATGAGTGGCCTGAGTCATCACAGTAGTAAAAATATGTGACCAGACGATTGCTACACATCCTGAGTTTTTCCTCCTTTATTTTATGTTGAATGAACAAGTAAATATGTGTTTGTGTAATGTCCATTGATATATAAATGACATCTTTGGTGTAATATATGGGGCACATTTGGAAGGGAAGTTATAAATCATAAATTCCTTGTATGTTCTATGATTTTCAATATACTCAGAATGGATGACTATTCCCTAACCAGAAAATATTTCATCCACTTAATAAGGAATCTAAAATCCATACCGTCACTATCACTTCAGGTTTGCAGATGGAAAAAGAAGACTCAGGTCTGTTGGGAAGTGAGGCAAGGGAAGAAGAAAATCAGGAAGAAGCAGGCTGGGCAGAATTAGAGTGCTTTGGATCTGAGAGGCAGCGTAGAAATAGCAACAGGGTTA
This sequence comes from Erinaceus europaeus, assembly GCF_950295315.1. Taxonomy (NCBI): domain Eukaryota; kingdom Metazoa; phylum Chordata; class Mammalia; order Eulipotyphla; family Erinaceidae; genus Erinaceus; species Erinaceus europaeus. The sequence continues at coordinate 122,358,286 of NC_080168.1, read as the reverse complement.
AACAGAAATGCATCCAATGTAGCTCTTCCTAACAGTGTCCAAGAATCAGACCCAAATGGAAAGAGGACTTGACTTTTTTATCTTGCCTATTGAACTGACCAGTTTGGCCTCAGTTATTTTTGCTGCTCATTGAGTTGTAACTTGTCTATTTATTATGATGACTTTGTTTCTTTTTAGGAAGTCAAATTGCCATTTGGTTCCTTTCCAGACCAATTTCTTTCTAATCATGATTAATAATTATTGATTGAATGGGACAATTTCAGCTTAACACAGAGTGATCGCCTCAACAGCAAGAGATTTACATCAAATCCAAATTGGATTTTTATCTCAATCTTTGAGGATGGTTCAGATAGAGTGATAGGAATTACATGCATCCAGTATAAAATTTTTGTATATTACAAATTTCAAATATTATGTCTTATAAGGAGAAAGAGGTAGACAAGACATCCTTTTTTCCCCCACCAAGGTTATTACTGGGACTTAAGTGTCTACACATGAAGTCCACCACTCCCGCCAGTCATTTCCCCTCCTTTCTTTCTCTCTTCCCTTCTTTCTCCCTTTCTTTTCTCTTTCTTTAATTTTTCCTTTACTTGATAGGACAGACAGAAAATTGAGGGGGAAGAGAAGGCAGAGAGGGAATTAGAAAGGGAGACACTTAATGGCTTGTGAAATTTCCTCTCTGCAGGTAAGGACCAAGGGTTTGAACCTAAGTCCTTACACATGGTAAGAGGTGTACTTAACTGGGTGTACACCACCTGATCCTTTATACATGCATTTCTTAATTTAAATTTAACATTTTTAAAAAAATGTATTTATTTATTGAATAGAGATGGAGAGAAATTGAGAGGGAAAGGGGAGAGAGAAAGAGAGACATCTGCAGCACTGCTTCACCATTCATGAAACTCTCCCCTGCAGGTTCAAGCCCCCAGATTTTCTCATGTGGAAATGCACTTGTTCTACCTGGCATGCCACTGCCTGGCCCCCTAAAATGAATATTTTAAGACAACTTGTTTACATGTTAACTCTTGTCTTGATGTGAAATTACACCTTATGATTATAGTAAAATCCTTATAAGCCTGTTTGAGTTACTAAAGAAATGAAAGAAAACCTACAAATTTCAATCTAAAAAAAACTAATCATTTTTGGTCCGGGAGGTGGTGCAGTGAATAAAGCATTGGTTTCTCAACCATGAGGTCCCGAGTTCGATCCCTGGCAGCACATGTACCAGAGTGATGTCTGGTTCTTTCTCTCCTCCTATCCTCATGAATAAATAAATAAGTTCTTTAAAAAATTAATTATTTAATATGACTCTATTATAATATAACTTCCTAGTCATACAGATATGATTTCATGAGAGTTATAGGTTACCTTAAAGATGATGGAATTTCAATCATCTATTCAATGCAAAAGTCTGGTAAATTATCATGAGATTATGGTTAAATTATTTGTTCCAATCTCTGCCTCTCTTGATTCATAACACTCTCAGAATTTTTTTTTTTTTTTGCCTCCAGGGTTATTGCTGGGGCTGGGTGCCTGCCCTACGAAGCCACTGGTCCTGGAGACTATTTTTTTCCCCTTTCTGCCCTTGTTGTTTATCATCTTTGTTGTTATTATTATTGTTGTTGATGATGATGCTGTCATTGTTGTTGGATAGGACAGAGAGAAATTGAGGAAGGAGGGGAAGACAGATATAGACACCCGCAGACCTGCTTCACCGCCTGTGAAGCAACCCCCCTGCAGGTGGGGAGCTGGGGGCTCAAACGGGGATCCCTGAGCTGGTCCTTATGCTTTGAGCAATGTGCACTACCCACTACGCTACCACCCGACACCCTCAAAAATAAGTTTTAAAAACCTCAATCTGATCATGTAACCCAATGCTTAACATTAGCCTTTTTTAAATTTTGGCATCACATTTAAAACTCTGGTGCAATCTCATTCTTTCCCTTCAACCTCCTTCCTATACCCAACTTTCAATCATATCCACATTCAAATCATTGCGAAGAAATTTTGATTGGTAAATTACAAGTATTTCCTAACACTTTCTCTCCTTGCACATATTGGCCCTTCTACCAGAAAAGCCTTTTCTTCTTTCTTCCTAAGACTGAATTTTTCTTTCTTTGTTCCTGCTAACCTATTATAAGCCTTATATTCCTAGTGTTCAGGAAACTAAACTGTGACTCAGTACTCAATGCTGAAAAATCAGGAAGAACTGCTTCTATTAAGTGAAAACCTACTTAAGTATGGGTCTGCCATTACTAAATAATAGACTTAGTATTTGAAGACAGCTACTATGTCTAAATTTAATGTTGTGATTGACATCTCTAGTAACACAGCATCCTGATTATCATCTTTTTAAAAACAAATTATCTAATTCCACCTTGTTTTTTTAAAGACTTTATTTATTTATTTATTTATTTATTCATGAGAAAAATAGGCAGAGAGAAAAATAACCAGACATCACTCTGGTACATGTGCTGCTGGAGATTGAACTTGGGACCTAATGGTTGAGAATCCAGTGCTTTATCCACTGTGCCACCGCCTAGATCACCCATCTCGTTTTTTTAAATATCCTTCCAAAAACCTATAATATCAATATAAAGTCAACCCAACTCATTTTCCAAAAACTAAACTGCATATCTTCTACAAAACTCTCTTCCTCTGTCATCTGTTATTCCTGAAATAGTTCCCTTCAAGAAATTGAAATTGGTAAATCTCTTTTCATCAAGTCATCTAATCTTCAAAGTGCCTACTTCCAACTTACATTATGAACACAAGATGACAAATATTGATCAGCCAGATTTAGCAGTAGTTGGGAGAGAAAAATTAAAGCTGACCATGGCATCTTTTCAAGGGAGTGTCTGACTTGGACACATAAGGATAATGACAAAACTCCCACTTAGTTCAAAATGTTAAGGTTGCTCACATAGCTATCAAGCTAATAACCTTTTCCTCTCTCCTCTCTCTTTCTTCCTTGCTGTTTGTTTATGCTACTAGAATTATCATGTTGTTGTTTTTTTATAAGGGAGAGATGTGAGAGACAAAGAGATGAGACACCTGCAGTACTGCTCCACCACTCATGTAGCTTTCCCCCCAGCAGGTTGGAACTGAGGTCTTGAACCAAGGTGCTTGCACATGGTAGCTTGTGTTGTCTATCAGGAGCACTTCCCTTCCCCTCTTTTTTATCTAATAAAATTTAAAGGGCATTAACAACAACAATAATAACCACAACAACGATAAAACAACAAGGACAACAAAAAGGAAAATAAGTCCTCTCCCGGATAAACTAGGAATACCAAAGGAGACCACCCGGACCGAAACAAGACAGGACTAGAGTGACCACAGGAACCCAGTAAATCACCCGTGAGTACAAACACGTGTGGCTGGTGACAGAGAGGAGAGAGGGGCCTAAGGAGAGATTAAGTGACTGCTAACAGTTCAGCAGTTTATCAGTGGAGACACCACCTCCAGTCTGCTCCACCAACAAGGGGACAGCTGAAGGGAGGAGAGGACTCCCCAGAGACTCACCAAGTGCAACTCTGAGTCTCCATTGCTACTACCCTCAGAATCTGGAGCAGCGACAGGGAGGGACACCAGGGGACAGAGATCTAACCAGGAAACTCAGGAGAAGACCTATACCTCGGTAGCATAGCTGAGGGGCTGTGAAAGTCTCTTTGCATAACCACTGGATTATCTCTGCCACACCCTGCTTTATCTGTTGGTCAGGAGTCAGTGATTAAGCTAAGAAGCCTATTGATAGTTTAAAAGCCCTCAGGCACCCATAGCCTACAGGGTAGAAAAAAAAAAGAGGCTTTTAAACCACTGAGCTCCAACTCAGGGATTGAATCAACTGTTAACTTCCACCACTGTGAACCCTTTAATTAACTTACTTAGACACAAGTCAATCCAGGCAATAGTGATCAATAATTTGAAAAGTACTGATAAAGAGAACTCATAACATAATATATAAAATGGTTAAAATAACAAGAAAAAATATTGGAGAATCAAACCAGGACAAGAGTCCAGCTAAAAGTCCTCCAGAGGGTGAAGCACAAAACAACGAGTTCAACATCCAAACATTAGCTAAGGAAATAATAACAAGAGTGAGTAAAGAATTTGGAAAAATTTTAATCAGAAATGCAGGAACAACGAATGAGAATATGGAAGAAAATACTAATTATCTCATGGTTATTAAAGAGCTGAAAGCTGAAATCACTGAGCTAAGATTGCAACTAGCTGAACAATGCTAAAACAGTATCAGAGCAGGGCAACATAATAGATGATCTCCAGAAAACAGTAGAGGGCAGAGAGAATAGAATCTATGAAGCTGAAGACAGAATTAGCAAGATCAAAGACGAATTAGAGACAACTAAAAAAGAAGTAAGAGATCTCAAAAAGAGATTAAGAGATGCTTAAAACAACAAAAGAGTCCTATGGGATGAATTCAAAAGAAACAATATACGCATTATTGGCATACCAGAGGAAGAAAGAGAAGGAGAGGAAAAAGCATTTTCCAGGCCATAATAGCTGAAACTTCTCTATTCTAGACAACATCAAATACATAAAGATTCAAGAAGCCCAGAGGGTCCCAAACAGAATTAACCCAGACCTAAAGACACCAAGACATGTCATACTTAGAATGGAAAGGAATAAGGATAAAGAAAGGATCCTCAAGGCTGCAAGAGAAAAACAAAGAGTCACCTACAAAGGAAAACCCGTAAGATTAGCAGCAGACTTCTCCATACAAACACTACAGGCCAGAAGAGAATGGCAAGATATCTATCGAGTGCTCAATGAGAAAGGCTTTCAGCCAAGAATACTATATCCTGCTAGCCTGTCATTCAGACTAGATGGAGGCATCAAAACCTTCTCAGACAAGCAACAGTTGAAGGAAGCAACCATCACCAAGCCTGCCCTGAAAGAAGTTCTGAAAGGTCTCCTATAAACAACCAGACCACCACAAATAGGACATATATCAAAACACTCTAAAACTCTACAAGAATGGCATTAAAATATCTTCAATCTTTGATATCAATAAATGTCAATGGCCTGAATTCACCTATTAAAAGACACAGAGTAGGAAGATGGATCAGAAAACACAACCCAACAATATGCTGTCTACAGGAAACCCACCTAACTCAACAAGACAAACACAGACTTAAAGTGAAAGGATGGAAAACTATCATACAAGCCAATGGCCACAATAAAGGGCAGGAACAGCTATTCTCATATCTGACATGATAGACTTTAAAATAGATAAGATTTAAAAAGATAGGAATGGACACTACTTAATGCTCAGAGGATCAGTCAATCAAGAGGACTTAATAATTATTAACATCTATGCACCCAATAAGAAGCCATCTAAATACATCAAACTTCTACTGAAAGAGCTACAGCAATATATTAACAGTAACACAATCATAGTAGGGGACTTCAACACCCCACTCTCTCAACTTGACAGATCATCCAGGCAGAAAATCAATAAAGACATAAGGGATCTAAATGAAGAGATAGATAAACTAGAACTATTGGACATTTTCAGAGTCGTTCATCCCAAGAAACTGGAATACACATTTTACTCAAATCCACATGGATCATTCTCAAGGATAGACCATATATTAGGCCACAAAGACAGCATCAGCCAATGCAAGAGCACTGAAATCATCCCAAGCATCTTCTCAGACCACAGTGGAATTAAACTAACACTTAACAATCAACAAAAGATTAGTAACAGTCCCAAAATGTGGAAGCTCAACATAACACTTCTTAACAACTTCTGGGTCAAAGAGGAAATCAAGGAAGAAATCAAAATGTTTGGAGACTTCAATGAAAATGAAGACACAAGCTATCAAAATATTTGGGACACAGCTAAAGCAGTCCTAAGAGGGAAGTTCATAGCTATACAAGCACACATTAGGAAACAAGAAAAGGCACAAATAAACAGCCTGATTGCACATCTTAAAGACCTAGAAGAAGAACAACAAAGGAACCGTAAAGCGTGCAAAGGACAGAAATCCTAAAGTTAGGGCAGAAATCATTAACATTGAAAATAAGAAAACCATACAAAAGATCAATGAAAGTAAATGTTGGTTCTTTGAAAGAATGAACAAAATCGACAAACCTTTAGCCAGACTCACAAAAAAAAAAAGGGAGAAGACCCAAATAAATCGGATAGTAAAAGAAAGAGGAGATATCACAACAGACACTGTAGAAATTCAACATATCATGCGAGGCTTCTATGCACAACTATATACCACCAAGCTAGAGAACCTGGAAGAAAAGGACGAGTTCCTAGATACCTACCAACTTCCAAAACTAAGTAAAGAGGAAGTGGATAACATGAACAGACCCATCACAGCTAATGAAATTGAAACAGTTATCAAAAATCTTCCCAAAAATAAAAGTCCTGGACCAGATGGTTTTACAAATGATTTCTACAAAACCTTCAAAGAAGAACTAATACCTCTATTTTTAAAAGTCTTCCAGAAGATTGAAGACACTAGAATACTCCCTGCCAGCTTCTATGAAGCCAACATCACCCTGATACCAAAAGCAGGCAGGGACACAACCAAAAAAGAAAACTACAGACCAATATCTCTGATGAACATAGATGCGAAAATATTGAACAAAATTCTAGCCAACCATATACAGCAGTATACCAAAAAGATTGTTCATCATGACCAAGTGGGGTTTATCCCAGGCATGCAAGGTTGGTTTAATATATGTAAAATCAATCAATGTGATCCACCACATCAACAAAAGCAAGACCAAAAACCACATGGTCATATCAATAGATGCAGAGAAAGCCTTTGACAAAATACAACATCCCTTTATGATCAAAACACTACAAAAAATGGGAATGGATGGAAAATTCCTGAAGATAGTGGAGTCTATATATAGCAAACCTACAGCCAACATCATACTCAATGGTGAAAAACTGGAAGCATTTCCCCTCAGATCAGGTACTAGACAGGGCTGCCCACTATCACCATTACTATTCAACATAGTGTTGGAAGTTCTTGCCATAGCAATCAGGCAGGATCAAGGAATTAAAGGCATACAGATTGGAAGAGAAGAAGTCAAACTCACCTTATTTGCAGATGACATGATAGTATACATGGAAAAACCTAAGGAATCCAGCAAGAAGCTTTTGGAAATCATTAGGCAATACAGTAAGGTGTCAGGCTATAAAATTAACATTCAAAAGTCAGTGGCATTCCTCTATGCAAACACTAAGTTAGAAGAAATTGAAATCCAGAAATTAATTCCTTTTACTATAGCAACAAAAACAATAAAATATCTAGGAGTAAACCTAACCAAAGAAGTGAAAGGCTTGTATACTGAAAATTATGAGTCACTACTCAAAGAAATTGAAAAAGACACAAAGAAGTGGAAAGATATTCCATGTTCATGGGTTGGAAGAATTAACATCATCAAAATGAATATATTACCCAGAGCCATCTACAAATTTAATGCTATCCCCATCAAGATCCCAAGCACATTTTTTAGGAGAATAGAAAAAATGCTACAAATGTTTATCTGGAAGCAGAAAAGACATAGAATTACCAAAACAATCTTGAGAAAAAAGAACAGAACTGGAGGCATCACACTCCCAGATCTCAAACTGTATTATAGGGCCATTGTCATCAAAACTGCTTGGTACTGGAACATGAATAGACACACTGACCAGTGGAGTAGAATTGAGATCCCAGAAATGAGGCCCCACACCTATGGACATCTAATCTTTGACAAAGGGGCCCAGACTATTACATGGGGAAAGCAGAGTCTCTTCAACAAATGGTGTTGGAAACAATGGGTTGAAACATGCAGAAGAATGAAACTGAATCACTGTATTTCACCAAATACAAAAGTAAATTCCAAGTGGACCAAGGACTTGGATGTTAGACCACAAACTATCAAATACTTAGAGGAAAATATTGGCAGAACTCTTTTCTGCATAAATTTTAAAGACATTTTCAATGAAATGAATCCAATTACAAAGAAGACTAAGGCAAACATAAACCTATGGGACTACATCAAATTAAAAAGCTTCTTCACAGCAAAAGAAACCACTACCCAAACCAAGAGACCCCTCACAGAATGGGAGAAGATCTTTACATGCCATACATCAGATAAGAGTTTAATAACCAACATATATAAAGAGCTTGCCAGCTCAACAACAAGACAACAAATAACCCCATCCAAAAATGGGCGGAGGACTTGGACAGAATATTCACCACAAAAGAGATTAAAGGCACATGAAACACATGAAAAAATGCTCCAAGTCTCTGATTGTCAGAGAAATGCAAATCAAGACAACAATGAGATATCACTTCACTCCTGTGAGAATGTTATACATCAGAAAAGGTAACAGCAGCAAATGCTGGAGAGGGTGTGGGGTCAAAGGAACCCTCCTACACTGCTGGTGGGAATGTCAATTGGTCCCACCTCTGTGGAGAACAGTCTGGAGAACTCTCAGAAGGCTAGAAATGGACCTACCCTATGACCCTGCAATTCCCCTCCTGGGGATATATCCTAAGGAACCCAACACATCCATCCAAAAAGATCTGTGCATACATATGTTCTTGGCAGCACAATTTGTAATAGCCAAAACCTGGAAGCAAACCAGGTGTCCAACAACAGATGAGTGGCTGAGCAAGTTGTGGTATATATACACAATGGAATACTACTCAGCTGTAAAAAATGGTGACTTCACCGTTTTCAGCCGATCTTAGATGGACCTTGAAAAAATCATGTTAAGTGAAATAAGTCAGAAACAGAAGGATGAATACAGGTTGATCTCACTCTCAGGCAGAAGTTGAAAAACAAGATCAGAAGAGAAAACACAAGTAGAACCTGAAATGGAATTGGCATTAGGGAGTAGGCTGGTGGCACAGCTGGTTAAGTGCATGTGGCACAAAGCTTAAGGACCGGTGTAAGGATCCCAGTTCGGGCCCTCGGCTCCCCACCTGCAGGTCACTTCTCGGGGGAACTGGCGTATTGCACCAAAGTAAAAGAGTCTGGGGTGGGTTGGTTGGTAGAATACAGGTCCATGAAAGATGATGAATAACATAGTGGGGGTTGTATTGTTAAATGGGAAACTGGGAATGTTATGCATGTACAACCTATTGTATTTACTGTTTAATGTAAAACATTAATTCCCCAATAAAGAAATAAATTTTAAAAAATAAATAAATAAAATAACATTTCTATACCGAAAAAAGAAAAGGAAAATAAATAATAAAAAAATTAAAGGGTCTATTCTTGAAAGATTTGTTATGGTTGCTGTTCGCTGTTTGTTTTATAGGTGTTTCTTGTTTGTTATATGGCAAGTATACTAATATATATATATATATTTATTTAATATATATAAAATTTATATATATATTAGATACACACATCTGTTTTAAAAAGTCAGCTCAATCAGTCCCATTATTACCATTACCATCCAATTTTTCTTACCTGTCCCATTCAAAAAGTAGGTATGGTAGATAGATGTCTATGGTATTTTTCCTATATTACTTATCTGTATGTTTGATTTTTGCATAGTTCAAAATGAAAACTGAAAGTCACTTTAAAAAGTATACAGAAATCTTCTCCCATTACAGGTCCAAGAAGGATGACAGAGGACCTAGTGGGGGTTGTATTATTATATTGAAAACTGAGAAATGTTATGTATGTACAAACTATTGTATTTACTGTTGAATGTAAAACATTAATTCTCCAATAAAGAAAATTAAAAAATTAAAATTAAAAATAAAAGAAATCTTCTCCCACATTACCCTGATGCTCAACTTAATTTCTTACCCACTCACTAGACTGACAAATACTACCTGTGAGGTTTATGATGTGTCTGTCTCAATTCACCTTTTGTGTGTTTTGTTCTTTCAGAATAATTTTTACTTGCCACATTGTAGATATAAAAGCTATTCAGCTATTCAAAAGGTCTGATCTCATTTTATTACTACGCTTAGAAGAATGCGGGTGAGTGTTGCTCTCTCCATTTTAGGGCTGGGCGGATAGGTTGTAAAGAGTTCACTAACTTGCTCCATGTGTTTTTGAGTCCCTACATCAAGGCTCCTGAATTAATGTGACTTGTTGTTGTTGTTATGACCAGAGTATTGTTTAGCTCTGATTTATGGTACTGTGGGGGTAGAAGCTGGGACTCTAGCACCTCAGGCAGAAAAGTCTTTTTGTAGTCACCTCCACACCGTTTTACTTATTTACTTACTTACTTATTTATGTATGTATTTATTTATTTATTTTGGTCTCCTGGGAAAAGGAAGTTGGGGTGAGAGGAGCAGGTAGAAGGGTCTCTTTGGTGGGATGGCACTAGAACTGGGAAGATGCATGTGATATACCTCCTAAGTTTTGTAATGACAAAACCCAGTTTAATAAAATTAAAAACTTGTGGTCTGGGAGGTGGTGCAGTGGATAAAGCACTGTACTCTCAAGCCTGAGGTCCTGAGTTCAGTCCCCGGAGGCACATGTACCAGAGTGATGTCTGGTTCCTTCTCTCTCTCCTCCTTTCTCATTAATAAATAAATAAAATATTTAAAAATAAAATAACTTTGAGTAGGGGTAGACAGCACAATGTTTGTGCAAAGAGGTTTTCATGCCTGAGGCTCTGACATCTGGGATTCAATCCCCCCGTACCACCATGAACCAGAGCTGAGCAGTGCACTGGTAAAAATTAATTAATTAATTAATTAAAGATTTTCAGTTATTAAATTTCTTCATATTTCTACCCTTACACTCCATGGATGATAACTTAAATAATGACAATTTTCTGAATCCCATGAGAGAACAGAATTTTTGTTTATTTTTTTTAGATTTCTAGATTAAAGCTTAAAGTTGTCACTAAGAGTAATTAGAAGTGAAAGTATTTGCAGGGACCAATGCAAGGATCCCAGTTCGAGCTCCTGGCTCCCTTCCTGCAGGGGAGTCACTTCACAAGCAGTGAAGCAGGTCTGTAAGTGTCTATCTTTCTCTCCCCCTCTCTGTCTTCCCCCTCCTCTCTCCATTTCTCTCTGTCCTAGCCAACAACGATGATAACAATAATAACTACAACAATAAAACAACATGGGCAACAAAAGAGAATAAATAAAATTTTAAAAAGAAGTGAAAGTATTATACTTTACATTAATTTAAAATTTTCCTGCTTTACATCTTCCAATTACTACTGGCTTATGTCTAGTTAATTAAGTACAGAATTGTTACATATTTCAGATAGGTATCTGTTAGATTCTGGTGTATTAGTGGTCATCAATATGTCATTTAGAAACTCAGAAATAACTGTATATACTATAAATTTATTTCAGAACATACTCTCAGGGTAACTCAAAGCACTGTTTTTGGATTTTAATGCCAGATAGCAATTGCCTCATTACTGTGCTTAGAAAGCCATTGCTTAGTTTCTGCATCTCTATGAAGAATCTCGTATGTTCCATCTATAATAAGCAGCTTATCCAGTATGTTAATTTTTAAATGCTATTAAAAAAAAAAAAGAGGCTGCCTTATTCTGATAAACCCTCGACTTTAATAACATGTCCTCTGAATTAATTCTCTAAATGCACCACTAAAGTTCAGCACAGCAATCTGGGCTGTTTAATTAGCACACAGCTGCACTGCTGGGATAACATTTCTTGCTGAGGAGTTAGCTTGGTATTCATTATTTGGGCTCTGGTTCAGAGTTCAGTGGTCATTTTCAGCTTTCTGAAAGAATTGCTTGTCTTTGTTTCCAAGGAAAAACTACATGCTCTCTTGTTTAATCATTAGTGAGAGACACTTACTTGCTTTCATGATTGTAGGTTCATTGACATGGGCTTAACATAACAAATGGTGGCATCTTCTTAACATAAAGAAGCTCTTATGATTTTTTTTAAAAAGTTACTAATTTAAATAGCACGTCACACTAATAGAGCATAAATTTCAACTGCTTTACTATTTCAAAATTCTTTAGACTCTTAGAATCTTCAGTTTAACTCTTTTTTTTTTTAAACCAGAGGGACTACTTAGCTCTGGCTTATGGTGGGGCAAGGGATTGAACCTGGGACCTTTGGTGTCTCAGGCATAAGAGGTTTTTTGTTTTTCTTTCTTTCTTTCTTTTCACATCACCAATAATACTACATCCCCAGTCCTTAAATCTCTTTTTTCTTTTTTTATAATTAATTTTATATTTTTTTACATTTATTCATTTTCCCTTTTGTTGCCCTTTTTTTTTTGTAGTTATTATTGTTGTTATTGATGTCGTCATTGATAGGACAGAGAGAAATGGAGAGAGAAGGGGAAGACCGAGGGGGAGGGAAAGACACCTGCAGACCTGCTTCACCGCTTGTGAAGCGACTCCCCTGCAGGTGGGGAGCTGGGGGCTGGGCCCAGGATCCTCATGCAGGTCCTTGCACTCCACGCCACATGCACTTAACCTGCTGCGCTACCACCTGACTCCCCAAATCTCTTTTTTCATAATGAACCTGGATTGTACAGTTTAGAGGTTCCTCTTGAAGCTGGATAAATTTAATTTTCTACATTTCCCATAAATGTATTATGTTTATATACACTGGAAAATAGAGGTCTAAATACAGTTTGACAGATTATGCAGAAAAGCAAAAAGTAAAAGAAATAATTCACTGGGAGTCGGGCTGTAACACAGCAGATTAAGCGCAGGTGGCGCAAAGCGCAAGGACTGGCTTAAGGATCCCAGTTCAAGCCCCAGCTCCCCATTTGCAGGAGAGTCGCTTCCTAAGCGGTGAAGTAGGTCTGCAGGTGTCTATCTTTCTCTCCAGCTCTCTGTCTTCCCCCTCCTCTCTCCATTTCTCTCTGTCCTATCCAACGACGACGACAACAATAATAACTACAACAATAAAAACACAAGGGCAACAAAAGGGAATAAATTTTTTAAAAGAAGTGATTTATTGAGTGCCTACTATGAAAAGCTGCATGACAACCTAATTTCATCCTCTCATCAACATTATAAGGTTGCCCCCATCTTACATGGGGACCGGGGCAGGGGATGAAGGGGGGCAGCCAGAGAATCAGAGCAGTCAATGGATTTGCCCAAGTTCATAAAATCGAGAGCAAGGATTAAATCAAGCCTCCTTTTTTTTTTTTTTTTTTTTTTGCCTCCAGGGTTATTGCTAGGGCTCAGTGCTTGCACTACGAATCCACTGCTCTTGGAGGCCATTTTTTCCTTTTAATTTTTTTTTTTTTTTTTTGGCTAGAAAAGAGAGAAATTGAGGGAGGAGAGGAAGATAGAGAGATAAGGAGAGAAAGACACGTGTAGACGTTCTTCACTGCTTATGAAGCCACTCCCCTGCATGTGGAAAGCAGGGGACTCGAACTGGGATTTTTGCTCGAGTCCTTGAGCTTCGTACTATGTGCGCTTAACCCTGTGGGCTATCGCCCGGCCCTCCTCGAGCCTCTATTATATTAAAGTCCAGGCTCTTTCTAAATGCTTTCTCTTCAATACCAAATTTAAGATTCACCTTTCTCATAGTAATCGCTGCAGTGAGTGCTGATGCTCTCGGCATACATTTACACCATGCGCCATGCCACCACCTTATTTATCCGTTTATTTAGAGATTTAGAGACAGAGAGCCCGCAGCACCACAGGTGCCTTCAGTGCTGTGGTGACCTGGGTAGTGCACGTGGCAAAGCAGCACATCAATCAGCTGAGCTATTTTGCCAGCCCCATGCCACCTCTCTCTCTCTCACATCTCTACACACACACACACACACACACACACACACACACACACACACATTTCTCTGGAATTGTTTTTCTTGCTGTGGCATCACTGGTCAAGAATACTGGATGTAACCTTGTCCCTACATCCATATTCTATATCTTTTACTTCCTTTTTTCTTTTTCTTTTTTGAAATTAAAAAAAATATTAATGATTTATAAAATTACAAATGAATAGGGGTACAATTCCACATTGTCCCCACCACCAGAGTTCTTTGTCCCCATTCCCTCCACTGGAAACTGCACTGATTCTCCCAAGGTCACAGATATGAGCTGATTATTATTTCTCTATTTATCTACTTATCTCTACTTCCTTTCATGCACCCACAACAAGAACAACTCTGGACAAATTATTCAACTTTCACACTGACTATATCATAAAGAGAGTACAGAGATCTTTCTGTTTTACATTATACAGATCTTTATTAATTGAGTTAGAAAAAAACATTTACAAATATTCAGTTAAGTAACTGCACGTAATTAAAAAAAATCTAATGATTTGTGGCCTGCGAGGTAGAAGTGTTGGACTCTCAAACATGAATTTTATCTCTGACACTGCATATGCCAGTGATGCTCTGGTTCTATCTTACACACACACACACACACACACACACACACACACACACACACACACACAGTCTTTAAAAACTCTAATCAAGCAGCTGGAGGTATAGCTCTACTGGTAGGACTGTATCCCAAGATTCTCAGTTCAGTTCCCAGCACCACATGTACCAGAATGTGCTCTGGTTTCTTTCTCTCCTCAATCTGTCTCATGTGAAATTTGCTCTCATATGTAATCAATAAAATAAACCTTTTAAACATCTAATAATAATAGTTGAGGGAGAATGATACTAAGGAAAAATACAGAAGGTCTCTATATACATTCATAAGATGACTGATTTCATTGTTTTAATTCTTGCAGATGGTTAAAAGGAACTAAATGGGAGAGGGAGCTTAATTATTTTTTTCTGTCTATAATAGTAATGCATAGGGTTCTAAAAATCTTGGAGAAGATTAGGCACGGGAAGGGGGAGACTGTGAAGTATCTAACACTTCAAAGACATTTAGAGAAACTATAAAGGATAGTGAGAATATTTATGACAAAAGGCATGTAAAAGCAACATTAGCATGGTGACAAAACCAGAAAGAAACACCATATTTAATGAAATGGAAAAAGTAAAAACATCACAATCTTTCTAAAAAATATTTCTCCTTAGTGATTTAATATTGATTTACAAAATTATAAGATAACAGGGGTATAATTTCATACCTTTCCCCACCACCAGAGTTTTGAGAACATCACAGTCTTTAATTAGGACTATCCCTCTCCACATATTGTAGGCTCTATATGTTTGCTATTAAATAAGTAGAATATGTTATCTCAAAGAAAACTTAGCATAACCAAATCAAAATGATTAAATCTTCATCCTTTGGGGCAGATTATTTAGTGTAGAAGGAAGTATATTAGTGTGGAAATATTCTTACTATTCTATAAACAAGGCACTGTTACTCAGGATTTTTTTTTTTTTTCTGGGATAAACTCTGTGTTCCATGATGGTTTCACTTCATACTGCTCACACTGAAATATGGTGTTGGGTCCACACAAGTCAACAGACGCTTAGTGAATATAAGAAAAGAAATGATAATGAGTAAACACACTTACTGATAGAATTGTACGTGAGGGTCAGGTCACACTGTGTTCAAAAGTGGGCTAGAATCTGGAAATGAAAACGTCTCAAGTGCAAAGGAGCTGAAATCTTGACAAGCCAAGAAATTAGCCATCAGGATTTTTTCTCAGAAACAGGCATAATTAAAGTTCAAGATGAGCCAGTGAGGTCAGCAACTAAGCAACAAACAAGCAGAAGTGATTATAAATAGATGTGAGAAGTAAGTCTAATCAGTAGGTCAGAAATTGGGCAAGCAAGAAGATTAAGAAGACACAGTTTCTAAAATTTAGAGCTAAGAATGACAACCTGGAACATACAAGTTCCAAAAAGACAAAAAAGAAAAAGAAGAAAGAAAAAAAGAAAGGAAACCAGAACTTGACTACTTGACTCGGTAATTCACGAGTAGAGTTAGGTAGGATAATTCCATTCTGTGACAGCCGTCTCCAGAAATTTATCTGCTGCATAAGGCCAGGGGGTGGTGTACTTGGTTGAGTGCACATACTACCAGACACAAGTCCTGGGTTCAAGTCCCTAACCCCACTTGCAGTGGGAAGCTTCATGAGTGGGGCAGCAGTACAGCAGGTATCTCTCTTTCTCTCTACCTCTCTATTTCCCCGTTCTATCTCAGTTTCTCCCTGTTTCTATATAATAAACAAATAAATAATTACAACAATTTTTTTAGAAAGAATAAAATATTTCTAGTTCTTGAGAGTAGAAACAGGAAGATGTATCTGACTGGACATACCATCAATTGCTTTGTATTTGTGGTGATAACCTTTCAACATTTTTTATCCACAAAATTTCAAAGCTGGTGCCCCTTTTCTTTCTCCAGGAAGAAAGGATAAGTTATCCTAATCTAGCCCCTTCTTCCTTTCCCTAGAAAACTGCCTAAGAGAGTGTCACATAGTTCTGAATTGCTGTTGCTTTATCTTTCCATTCCCTCACTTAGCTACTCTTCTGGTGAGTAATTTGCTTACCTACAATGCATCTCACCCCAATTTGGTGAGATAGTTCTCTTGAACAACTCATTTTAACCATGATCCAGTAAAGCCCCTGTTACTATTCTTTAATCATATCTGAAACAGATGTTTAAACTTTAGGGACCTATGGCCTATTAAAACTTAGTCTAAAAAAAAAAAAAACTTAGTCTAGGGGCCAGGCGGTGGCGCACCTGGCTGAGTGCACACATTACAGTGTGCAAGGACCCGAGTTCAAGCCCCTGGCCTCCACCTACAGGGGGAAAAGCTTCACGAGTGGTGAATCAGGGCTGCAGGTGTCTCTCTGTCTCTCTCCCTCTCTATCTCTCCCTCCCCTCTCAATTTCTCTATCCAATAATAAATTAATAAATAAAAAAACTTAGTCTATTACTGTTATGAACATGTGAGTTACAGGCTTCTCCACACCCCCACCTCCCAGTGTTGTTTTGTTTTTTGAAGGTTTGTATAATGCAGGAAATCTGACTCAGACGAGTCTAGAAGGGCCTGACAAGTAAATTCTAAAAAACACTCCTAGATACGTTTGTGTTATGAACTGAATTACTGAATTGTGTCCTTGGAAAATGTATACATTGAGGCTCTGTATCTCCCAACGTGACTGCATTTGGAGAATAATGCAGGGGGGTTATCACAGCTAAATGAGATCATAAAAGGGAGGCTCCAATCTCACAGGACTGTTGTGATGATAAGGGAAAGAGACTCAGGAGATAGCCTATCAGTCATGCAGGTGACTTTCCTAACTGAGGATCCAAGGTCCAATCCCTGGAACCACTAGAAGATAGAGGTGAATAGTGCTTTGGTTAAAAAGGAAGAGGAGGAGGAAGAAGAGGAGGAGAAGGAGGAGGAGGAGAGAAATACCACAGAACTTTTTTTTTTCTATGCATGAACACAGAGGAAAACCACACAAGGACATAACAAGAAGATGAAGTCAGGAAGAGACAGTACCAAAACCCAGTCCTAATGGCACTTTGGTGTTGGGTTTCAGGATTCTAGGATTGTGAGAAAGCAAATATTTGTTGCTCAGGCTAGGTAGTTTGTGGTTGTTAAGGTGACCCAAGCCAGCTAATAAAGCCTGACTATCAATACCAATTTCATATCAATTTCATTTCAATTTGATATCAATACCAATTTCTTCTCTACACTACTGAGAAGCTCTGTAGCCAATGAAAAACTCCAATGATGTGTCACCAAACAATACCATGTAGGGTGGGGCTAGATAGCGTAATGCTTATGCAAAAAGACTCTCATGCCTGAGGCTCCATAGTCCTAGGATCCGTCTCCCACACCATCATAAACCAGAGCTGAGCAGTACTCTGGTAAACAATAAAAAGTAATAACAATAATAGAACTTTTTTAAAAGTAAAAAAAAAAATAGCACATCTACTTAGTTTATCATAAACTATACCCTAATCTTATTTGGGTATTGGATAACATTGGCATTATCCTTTGTTCATCCATGAATTTCATTAATCTGCCCCCGCCAACACCTTAACCTTACTCAGTTCTGAATGGTGATCCTAAAAGCCACTACTAAATAAGAAATACTGGGAGTCGGGCGGTAGCGCAGCAGGTTAAGCGCAGGTGGCACAAAGCCCAAGGATCAGCATAAGGATCCCGGTTCTAGCTCCCGGACCCCCACCTGCAAGGGAGTCACTTCATAAGTGGTGAAGCAGGTCTACAGGTGTCTATCTTTCACTCCCCCTCTCTGTCTTCTCCTCCTCTCTTCATTTCCCTCTGTCCTAGCCAACGACGACGGCTACAATAGTAACTACAACAATAAAAACAACAAAGGCAACAAATGGGAATGAATAAATAAATAAGAAATACTAAAATGACCAATGGTGCCCACCCTCTACATTTCTATTTCTACATGTTCTCCACACTTTTTATCCCTTTTCTTCATCAGTGAAAGATGTTTTTCTTTTTACAGTGAATTCCCTTTATTTTAACTCCTATATTCTTTGCTCTCCCTACCTACTGAGTCCCAGCATTTTCAACTTTCTCTTCCCTAATTCCATCCCCTCTGCCATTAAAAGTATATATGTATGGGGGGGGGTGGCTTTCAGGTTCTGGTTCATGATGGTAGAGGAGGACCTAGACTGGGGGGGGGGGGTGTTTTGCAGAAAATTGAGACACTTTACACATGGATCTTCCAAGATGAGACAAGACTGGGCATGTTCATGGTGGTACGGCTGTAGACTTTACACATGTCTCAACTGTGTTTACTCTAAACCGTTAATACCCCCAATAAAAAAACATTTCTTTCTTTTTTTTTAAGGAACACATAAATAAAAACATGACTTTCAGTGACTTGGTATTTGATGACTGATAAATTGACACCCCCCATATTTCCTTCTGAAGGGAAAAAAAAAAACAAAATACTAAAACAATAGATTAAAACTTGAAATTCATCATCCTAGAAAGGACAGTTCATTTTTTTTCAGTCATTCAATCATTCATTCGTTCATTCATTCATTCATTCCACTTTAAGCGCCTATCTTGCACTTCAGATTAGGCCTGGCACATGCTAAGTGCTCTCTCAGAGTTTTCTTGTATAAGTGCAAAGATGAAGTATCACCTTGATGTTAGTACCTTCTAAAAGAACATCACTGTCTTCTCAGTTTAGTAAGCTGAGGGTATATTTATCACACTCAACAAGTGATTGGCAAAGGAAGAAATAAATGAGTGACATTCTTTGTGTCCTCAAGGGACTGAAGTCATGAAAATGGGGGACCACTTTAGAGCAATGGTAGAGAGAAATGGCTTAAGTTCAGGATGTTAGTATACTGGAAGTAGCCAAGGGAAGGGAGAGAAAGGTAATAAAGAACACAACAACAACAAAATGACAAAGTTGGGGGGGAGGACGGACACAAGGACCTGGAGATTTGCTCACCTGGTAGAAACACTTGTTAACAATCTTTGAGGCCCCAGGTCTGAGCCCTGTCACCATATGGGAGTGCACTACTTCAAGGAAAGTTCCAAAATAATAACAAAAAATAAATGGTGGAGTGGTGCTTTACACTTATCTGCTTGTCTTTCTCCTAAAATTTAAAAATAGGAGAAAAGTCAGTAAGAGAACACAGGAGTGCTGTCTGAACAAGACTCAAGTATCACAAAGCTGGGGGCCGGGAGCAGATGATGATGCCTATCAGAGTCACCTAACGGGACTCTTAAATGTAGGTTGCAGGTTCCACTCCAAACAGACATGATTCGGATCTTGGTGCACGTGACTCACCAATCTGATTTGTTAAGCTCATACAAATGGTTCTTGTGCACATTTTGATACCATGAACAGCAAAGGAGGAGTTTTCAAGAAATGGTAAAAACTGATGAAAATATATATATTAATACAAATATAAACACTAAAACCTGGAAAATGTAAGATTGACAGCAAATACCAGTGAAAGAAAACTGTTGATTGCACTGGGTTTTTGTTTGTTTGTTTTCTTTTGTTTGTTTTGCTTTTTAACATAAGTACATTCCAGGAAAGGTGGGACAGTAAATTTACCATGAGCCTGGATCCTTGACTTCTGTGTTCAACAGCAGAATCAGCTCTACCTCTAAACTTCCAACATGAGAATAACATGACCTTACTCAACAAAGAGGAGTGAAAACAGACGTTCTGGTCTGCAGTACTTTTGCTTAGTATTATTAGTTAAGGGGCTAGAGAATGTGCACTTATGAAAACCAATGACAACATTTACTGAGTTTCTACCACAAGCCAAATACTCTGTTGATAAATATCTTGGCAAATCTTACAACCCTAAGCTACACCGTCACTCCTCATTAAGGAATATATATATGAGCTCCACTTATAGAGGCAAAACACACCAAATATATTTTGTGGATAACAGAATAGGAAAATGGACATGGTAAGCTTATTAATTTCAGGTACTGTCCCTGGCATTTTTTTTTTTTACCATCAATCTCCTTTTATGCTAACTTCAACCTATATGTCACTTTCATAACACAGCTCATGTTCAATTCTGCTCTTAGTGAATCTTTCTCAATAGCATTTAAGTATGTACTGTTTTTTGTTTGTTTGTTTGTTTGTTTTTGCCTCCAGGGTTATCGCTGGGACTCAGTGCCTGCACTACAAATCCACTGCTCCTGGTGGCATCCCCCCCCCCCCATTTTTTATTCAACAGGACAGAGAGAAAACGAGAGGGGAGAGGGCAATAGGGAGAGAGACAGAGAGACACTTGCAGACCTGCTTCACTGTTTGTGAAGTGACCTGCCTACAGGTGGGAAACTGGGGGGCCTCGAACCAGGATCCTTGAGTGGGTCCTTATGCTTAAACCTGGTGTGCAGCCACCCAGCCTGTTTCTTTTTATTCTAACTAATTTAAATTTAAGAACATACTCTATGACCTAGATAATACATTTGGAGAAAAAAATGTATTATATACAACAGAGTGTAGGGTATTCAATTGCAATAAACACCATCTGACTACTTTGTGTTCCACCTATAAAAACTTTCACCATACAACCAGGAAATTGCAACTTTAGACTTCAGCATAGTCACAGTTCATTTAATTTAATTCAGCAAATGTAATTCATCTGTTACTAGTCGATGACAGTTCTCTGTGGTTTTCTGCTAAGTACTGATTCTCTTGCTATCTCTCTCTGGTGATCCTGGCTAATGGAAATTTGAGCACATTTAAAAGTTTTTCTGAAGCACTGAATATTCTTCCTTCTCTGCCTCCCTACAGCTGTCAGTTCTTTGTAGCACTCTGTAATGATCAGAACTGACACATTCACATATGTAGAGATGTGTATTGGGAGAAATGATATGGTTTTTAAAAAACCATGCTGCTGGTGGTATGTCTTTTTTTTTTTTGTCCAATTGTCAGATACACGTGACAGAATTCTCGAGAGGATAAAGATCCTAATGTTTTCCTTTCCACTCACTTACACTGAGGATTTAGGAAACTGTTTCCATGACTTATACATGATTTAGTTCACGTTGAATTAGAAAAGATGTCAATAGTTTGGACTTACTCCACTAACAGGAGCATATTTTCACAATTTGCAAAGCATATTATTTTGAATACATGCCCTGTCTTCCAAAAATGTTTGACTTCCCAAGCAATAACTTTCCAGAAGATGTAAATCACTTTATAAAGTTTGCATTCTAATTAAAAAGACACTCAAAGGGTGTCTAAGGAACTTTTTGTAAGATTAAGTACTTCAACAGGAAGTCACATGGGGTGGGCGGAGGTGCACCTGGTTGAGCGCACACATTGTCATGCTCATGGACACGGGTTCAAGCCCCCGCTCCCCACCCACAGGAGGGAAGCTTCATGAGCAGTGAAGTAGGCCTGCAAATACCTACCTTTCTCTCTCCCTATTTTCCCTTCCTCTTTTAATTTCTCTCTGTCCAATCAAATAAAATAGAAATCTTAAAAAAAGAAAGAAAAAATGGTCACCAGGAGCAGTGGACTCAGTGCTGGCAACGAGCCCCAGCATTAACTCTGGTGGCAATAATCATCATCATCATCATAAAATAATAATAAACTATGAATCCCATTATTATACTATTCTCATTGTACACCAATATATCTATGGATCAAATAAATCGATGAGATAAATAAGGCTCCAGATTAAGAAGATGGAGTTGGCAAAATAGCTCCTTGAATAGTGCGCTCTTTTGTCTTGAACACAGCCGTTTCCATGGCATTAAAGGAAGCTTTGGTGCTGTGATCTCTGTCTCTTTTTCTCCCTCCCTATTTCTCTGTCTCTATTTAAAAGATTAAAGGATTTAGGAGTAGTGGTGTTTTTTTTTTCTTCTTCAAGTTATCCCATTTTTTAAGGAAATACTCATTAAGTAGCAAAACACATTCCTCTCTCTTTTTTTTTTTTTTTTTTTTTTAACACCGGGAAACAAGTTGCTAAGGAGATTTCAGTACTAAACCTTTGGGAATAAAAAATGAATTTCCTAAAGTAGTATGCAGTTATTGCTTTCAGCCTTTATTTGCTATCTGGAGAAAGAAAATATAAAAACCAAGCTTTGCAGTACAATCATCTTAACCATGACAGTAAAAAATATATCATCGTATGTGATTCACATTTCACTAAAATGCAGATAAATTTGTTCTGGGATTTATGTCTATATAATCTTCATAAGTGAAAAGCCTACTGATATCATGGGCTAAAGTGAAGATGCTGAGCCATTTTTCATGGTCAAAACATTTTAAGAGCATATATTTTATTATTTGGAACTGCAGCAGCCTCACAAAGTGAACAGATTCTGGTTTAATCCATTATCCACTTTGCTAGCGTACTATGCAATGATTCATAGTCTACTTTAATGTCAAATTCTTGATTAAAGTAGAATACATAATTCAATTTTCTACTGTGACTTTCTTAGAGGAAAAGTTGGAGAAAAGCCAATGATCCTTAAATGTCTAGAGCGTTTTTTGGAAAGTTAATCTGTTCTCTTAAGTTTTGAAATAGTGTCTAAAGGGCTAGTTGGTACCACACCAGGCAATTCCTCCACAGTGATTAGAGGGAAAACATTACTACTTTGCCTAGTGCTGATCTTACACGTGAAAGGCTGGTGGTAATATCTGACCTGGTGAGACGCGTACATTGTCGTAAAAATCAGACAGTCTCACTTAAAAGACTGACGGAGAATGGTTCACCTTTGAAATGTCCACATATTTTATTTCTAAGCCTTTAGCGATGTTTTTTTTTTTTCTTTCAAAAAGAAATCTCACCAGAGGAGAGTGAATAGACATAATCAAGTTCTCCTGTATGCTTTTTAAGAAAACCTTGCATATGTTAATTTTTCCAGGCCAGGGTAAAAAGAGGAGACTTTGCAGAGACCGTCTCTCTCTCTCTCTCTCTCTCTCTCTCTCTCTCTCTCTCTCCCTCTCTCTCGTTCTGATTAAGTGATACTGGAAAGAACCCTGACAAGGTTATTCTGACAAGCTGTGGTGGTTGGTTTCAACAGAGGTGATTAGAGGAAGATGGTGCTCCAGCTTCAGGGAAGACACCGATCTTTTATAATCTTTCTTTCTTTCTTTTTCCTCCCTTCCTTCCTTGCCTCCAGGGGTTAGACACTAATCTTTCCCTTTTCTTTTCTTTCTTTCCTTCTCTCCCCCCCCTTAGTTGCCCCTTTTATGCTTTCTTCTCCTTCATTCTCTTTTTTCTTTCTTTCCTTCTTCCCCTGCTTTCTTTTCTCTTCTTTTCTTTCCTTTCCTTTTTCTTTCTTTTTGTCTCCAGTTAAGAGACCAACGCGTGCGGGGAAAGAAGGGAGAATTGCATTATTATCCCCCCCACCCAACATGTAGATGCTTCGAAGGACGACTCTTTTTTTTTTCGTTTTCAACAACTTGCGAAAAAGTCTCTTGCATGGGGGTGGTGGCGGACCAAGCAAGCTACCTTTAGCATCTAAACCGTGCGTGTTTCTTTCGTTTGTTTTCCCCCCCTCCTCCCTCCATATTCCCTCCACCCCACACCCCTGGACTAAGATGCTACCAGTGCCAACTAACGGCCAACAGCTGGGCATAGGTGGAGAAATCAAAGAAATGAAATGAAATCGACGCAAACCTAAGATGAAAATACCGCGTCGTGGGTTCCGACGGGGCCTGTTAACCCTTTGGGCGCTGTAGCGGGGCCGCCCCCCCCCCTCCCCCCGTGGGAGCGCGAGTGTGCGGACAGCGCGGACCGAGGTGGAAGCTACTTTTGTCGCCGGGCGCGCGCGCGCGCGCGTCACCGTCCGGGACGGACTGTGGGTCCCGGGATGAAGAAGCCAAAAAAAAAAAAAAAAAAAAAAAAAAGACGCGGCGGAGAGCCGCTCACATGTCAGCTTGACGCGGGGTCCGCCTGAAACCTGTGACCCGTCCGGAGCTCTCGCCCTCAACGGGGCCTCCGGCTGCCGGGCTCTGGAGAGGTGGCAGGCCGGCCCGGGGGTGGCCGAGGTGCGTGTGTGTGTGTGCGTGTGTGTGCGCGTGCGGAGAGGTGGGGGGCGCCGCGTCCTCCTGCGGCAGTCCTCGCTCTCCTGCCTCCACAGTCGCGGGAGCCGCCCGGCCCCGCGCAGAAGCGGCAGCTGTGACAGACGGAGTCACCGCCCCCCGCCGCCCCCGCCGCCCTGCTACGTCATGGAAACACGGACGTCAGAGCGCCTCAGCCAATCGCAGGCCGCGGCGGGAGGGGGAGGGGGCGGGCGCAGCGGCCAGCCGGCGCGCTCGCGGAAGGAAGGGAGAGGGAGGGGCGCGCCGAGGCACAAGTCCCCGTCCCCGTCCTCTTCTCCGCGCCCCCCACGCGCGCGCCTCCCCACGCACACACACACCAGCCCGCCCCTCACGCCGACTACCGGGTCCCCCACCACCACCTCCGCGCCGCGAGTTCTAGCCGGGCGCCCGCCCGCCAGGTCAGGGGCGCGCTCGCTGGGTCCTCCCTCCCCTTGAAACGCTCCGCTCCGTGCGCTTCCGAGTCCCGGGTCCCAGCCGCGCTTCCTCCCCCCCCCCCGCCCGCGCGCGCACGCGCACGCGCCCGCCCCCAGGCTCCCCGCGGGTCGCGTCACGTGACCGCGCCCAGCCAAGGCGGCAGCGGCGGCGCGGCGGCGGCGGCGGCGGCGGCGGCGGCGGCGGAGCAGCTGCGCCGCCAGCGTGGAGCGGGAGGCGTGTGGGTGTGGAGAGAAGGGAGCGCCGGACCGGAACGGGTGAGGCTGCCGACCGACGACCTTCCCTCCCTTCCCTTCCCTTCCCTTCCTTCTCCTCCCTCCCCTCCCTCCCCTCCCGGCCCTCTCCTCCTTATTCCCCCCGCCGCTGTTATCGGGCCGGTCTCTCGGGGCTTTTCCTCTCCGTCCCGGCAGCCGCGGGCAGCACCCTCCCCCGGTCCGCCGCCGCCGCCGCCGCTGCCGCCTCCCGCGTGCTCGGCCGCCCGCCTTCGGCCGAAGGGCCGCGGGGCTGCACCCCCCCCCCCCGCCCGCCGGTGCCCGTGCGGACGGCGCCGTGAGGCCGGCGGGGCTGCGGGTGCGGAGCGCCGGGTGTGCGGCTCTGCGGGGCCGGGCGGAGCGGGGCGGAGGAGGCGGGTCCTGCGGGGACGCGGGCGGCCACTCGGCGGCCGCGGGGCTCGGGTCGGGGCGGGCGCCGCCGCCTCCGCCTCCGCCGCCTCCTCCGCCGCGGCCGCCGCCGCCGCCTCTCAGAGCCGCGTGAGCCGGAGCCCCGGCGGCCGCCGCCTCTGCCCCCCGAGCCGCGGCTGCTGCTCCGCGTGTTGCGGGCGCCCCCGGCTCTCCCCGCAGCCGCCCCGCGCCACACACGCACGCACACAGACACACACACACACACACAGACAGACACACACACACCTTCTTCTCCTCCTCCTCCTCCTCCTCCCTCCCTTCCTCCCCCTCCCGGAAAATGGTTCCTCCTGTCGGGCGAGGTGAGTGGCCGGCCGGCCGGGGCGGTGGGCGGTGGGTGCGGGATGGAGGGAGGTGGGTCGCGACTCGGGAGAAGTTAGCCGCGGGGGTGGGGGGTTGGCGGTGCTCGGGGTGCGGGGACCCTCCGGTGGCGCTCCCCTCGCGGAGACCGGAAAGGTGAGCAGGTTTTCTTTTCTTTCTTTTTCTTTTTCATTTTGATTTTTTTTCTTTTTCCTTTTTTTTTGTTTTTTTGTTTTGGTGCTGGTGGGGTAGGTAAGGAAGGGGGCGCACCGGGTCCACCCGGGAGTCCCCTGCGCCCCGAGGGCTCATGTCACCCCGCCTCCCATCGCATCGCCCCCAGCCCCCGGGAAAGGCTCGGCCCGGGGTGTCTTAGTCTACACCCGCCGCAGCCTCCCGAGTCGCCCGGAGCCCAGCTGGCCGCCCCCGCCCCGGTGCGTGGTGACCTTGAGGGCAAGTCTCCCCGCGCCTCCCCCCCCCCCAGAGGGTCATCCCCCCCAGGGCCCTGCGGGTGCGGGGGCTCCGTTGTGGGTGCGGGTCCCACCCGACGGCGATGCCCGGGGAGTTGAGCCGCTTTGGGTTTTGCACCTGGAGAAGAAGGAAGGGGGGGGGCTGGTTGCAAAGGCAGCGGGCCTGCAAAATGCAAAATGCAGGTGCTGCTGGAGGCTCCGGGATCCACACCCGCATCCCACTTGCGGGGTGGGAGGGGGCGTGGGCTGGTGGCTGGGGTGGGGGGTGGTCCCGGTCCTGCGGGAGAAGCCTGGAGAGAGGAGGTGGAGGTGGGGGACGAGGCTCGGACCCGGGTCTCTCTAGCTGCGAGCTCGGTCCCGGTGCGCGTTTCGTTCAGCAGTTTGCAGCCCGCGACCTGTGCGGTGTGCGAGGAGGGAGAGAGCGAGCGAGGGAGGGAGGGAGGGGTGCGGGGGGGCGCGGGGCGGGTGCGGGGGCCGCAGGGGCCGCGGGGCGGGTGCGGGGGGCGCGGGGCGGGCGCCCCAGCGCAGGCGGATGTTTTCCTTGCCCGAGGTCAGGGCGCAGCAGTCACCCACCCACCTTGCGCCGCTGCTCGGGTGCCTGACACTTGACCGCACTGACAATCCAGCGCTTGCTGCTGGTATTGATCGCTGTCCAGGCAGGATCCATGACTTCGGTAGTTTGGGGTGGTTGTGTTTTTATTTTATTTTATTTTTCCTTCTCCTTCCCCCCCCCCCCATACGTGTGTAGGTAGGTATCTGCACAGATCGGTTCTGCCTTTCAACATGGAAGGAAGCCTTTGTTGTGCTTAACCCTCCCCACCTGAGACAGCTCTCTTTTAAAAATCAAACTCTTGTGCCGCGTGGGTGTGTTGTATCATAAGAAGTACTTGCGAGCTTCGTATGAGTCCCTCTCTCTCCCTCTCTCTCCCTCTCTTTCCCCCGGGCATTTGGAGGGTGGCCCACGTGAGTGCACGGAGGGCCCCTGCCGCCCGCCTGACTGCTTGTCCTTGTGTGTGGCGGAGAGGAGAGGGATCATTGCTGGAGAATCTGCTTTTTCTACTTGTGCCTCTCATTGGAGTTCTCCGCCCCCCCCCGCGGCTCTTAATCCTTTTTTTTTTTTCTCGTCGTGGTAAGTTCAAATGAGAAGTAAACAGATATTTTTCTTAAAGGAGACCTTTGAGAACAAACCGGCCCACGAAATGGGCTTATTTAAAGCCCTGGTTTTCAAGAGGACGCTTTAGTTTCTACCTTGCTTCGGATGAGACAGTTAAATTGCTGTAATTAAGGGCGGATCTCTGTCCTGATTTTGGTTTGGGTGTAACTGCAAAGATCTTTGAAAAGTAACTGTTATTTCCTACCATATAGTCTGCAAAAGTGAGTCACAATCGGGTGAGTTGAGGACAGAGCGCCACCTTTAATTTGAAATTTCGTGATTTATCTTTTATGAACATGGGGAAAATTTCAGTGTCTGCTTTTCTGATATTTATGAGCGTTGTCATTACTGACATCCCCGTTTAGATGTGTACGGTGAGATTGCCTTCGTTTTTCTGTATTCTGCATTCCACTTTTGGGGAGAGATTTCTGCAGTTGTGTAGGAAGAGTATGTGTGTATTATCTCTGTGTATGTGTATGTATATATGTATATATGTGTGTATATATATATATAATCTCAAAAGCTTGGAAAACTGAACTGAGGTGAGAAACTAGTGTTAATTTATGCTTCTGATAAAATAGTGAAGGTAATGAAAGTCTGGGTCTACTTCGTCTTAGAAACAAAGAAAATAATAGCTGCACTGTAAACAGATATTCAATATTTACAAGTGGTCAGTGCCACCCAGTAGGGTTAACTACCAGCTTGATAGTAGCATAGGTTTTTTTCAGCTTTTTTGCTGCTAACGGATTCTTAATGTCAGAAACATTCAAAAGCTATAAAATGATTAACTGCTTGGAAAGAAAGTATAGCAATTTATTTACCTATTTTTCATTGAGCAGTTTGTGTTTGGTTTTTACGGGGAGAGTTTTATTTACAATGACTAGTCTTTTGACTAATGACTCCCAACAGGATTACTGACATTCAAAGTCATTATTGGAAAAAGTGGTTTCTATGCGTGACTACTTTCAAATCATAACGCATAACAGTAAGTGGAATTTCTAATGCTTAGAAAACAAATGTACAGCTGACTTGGTGACTTGTCCTTTGCACACTTGCTCCTTCCCGGCTCAGTCTCCTCCCTCTTTGAAATCAAACATTTATGTACACTTTAAGACACAGTTCCTTTCTGATTACTGTGATCATCAAATAATCATTTCTTCATTAGAACACAAGGAAACAAAGATATTACCAACTACAGTCCGGATCACATGCCATAAGGTCTTTCCCTTTTCTGTACATTTAAGTATTTGCTCAATACCTGGCAGTTTCTTCTTAGGTTGCTGTAAATCACAAGCTGTGGAATTATAGATAAATTTCATTAAGTTAAAATGAAAAAAAGAAGTTGCTTGAGCTGAAAGGTGGTTTATGCTTTTTCAATCTTTGGAATATGGCCCCAGGTTAAAGGACAGTATTTGAGTAATTAGGTTGTATGCAGAGTAATTCTACATTGTTATACAGATTTAGATAGAATCTTTGACTTTGAGGTTATATTTACAATATTCTCTATCAGACAAACCTGTTAATTAATTTTGCTAAGACAGCACCTTACCATATGAATGGAGCATTTGAGGTTAACAAGTTTTAAGAGGCGTGGCCAATTATAACTTCGAGTGCTTTTTTTTTTTTTTTTCATTCTAACAAAAAGAATGTCTGCCCTTTCCTCCCTAGAGTTCTACACATGCAGTTAAAACTGGTTGTTTTCACTTTTTATTTCTGGAATTTTGTAATGAGAAGGAAAAAAGGAAAAACCATGAAATCAAAATAGTAAAGATCCAGAAGAAGAGACTGCATTTTTGCAGCTTGGATATTTACTGAACACAACTGGCAAGGAATGATTATTTTCTAGTTGGTGTCATAATAAAGAGATGACGACTGAGATTAGTTCATTTTAGAATACACAGGACCTGAAGCAGCATTGAAGGAAAATGATACAATAGTTTGGCATAGTTTTCAAAAAGATCACACATTTATTTATCTATTTTTACAGATTTTTATACACACAGATCTGGGTAAATTTTTGCATTATGGAATCGTTAGACATAAGAATAAAAAGATTAGTAAATTTACTGACTAGTTTTGATGGTTACCAGTTCACAGCCCACTTAATTTTCATTTCTAACCATACATAAGAAGCAGATGTAAAGATGTGGAACTGGTAACTGAATCCAGTTATTTTATTTTATTTGAAATTTACAGAAAATACACAACAGTGACTTTCAAAGTTTGCTGAAACAGTATTTTAGAATTATCTACATAGGCTCATTTGATTGTCAAAGCAAGTAATCTTGTGAAATGAATAAACAAGTTAAACATGTTTATCTATTCCCCCAGAGAATAATTTGGGTAGGCCCTACGGTCTCATAACTAGAAGAGCTAAAATCCAGGTAGCTTCTAGCTTTTGCTCTCTTCTTTCCATTCTGTGTGTTTATGTAAGTGTGAAAAGTACATACATTTATGAAGACATTTCTGATCAGAATAAATTTAATAATGTAATATAAAGGTCGTTTAAGGTTAGCTTTATGAATTCAGTCATTGCTTACATTTGCTTTGATGTAAATTGTTCTTTTTAAAAAAGATTTTGTTTATTAATGAGAAAGACAGGAGAGAAAGAACCAGACATCACTTTGGTCTGGTACATGTGCTGCTGGGATTGAACTGGGGACCTTATGCTTGAGGGTCAAATGCTTTATCCACTGCGCCACCTCCAGGACCACTGATGTGAACAGTCCTTAGTCCAATTTACTTAATAGGTAACTCAGTGAATTTGAGCATTCTTGGAAAACAAAAATTTCTAAACTCTGGATTGGTTTATCTTCAAAATAGTTCAGGAGACAGAGTGGTGGCACACAGGGCTGAGTGCACATTTACAGTGCACAGAGACTCGGGTTCAAGCTCCTGGTCCCCACCTTCTGGAGCTTCATGAGTGGTGAAGTAGTGCTGGAGGTCTCTTATCCACCCCCTCCCCTCTCCCTTGCTGGCCTCCCCCATTAATCTTCCTTCCGTCTTGTCTCAGTTTCTTTCTGTCTCAGACAAAATAATGAAGTGAAAAGAAATTTTATTTTCCTAACAATTGATCTTGGAAATAATTCAGAGTCTTAAGATTTGCTTAGAGTTAAAAACTGCACTTCTGGGATTCGGGCTGTAGTGCAGCGGGCTAAGCGCAGGTGGCACAAAGCACAAGGACCAGCATAAGGATCCCTGTTCGAACCCTGGCTCCCCACCTGCAGGGGAGTCGCTTTACAGGCGGTGAAGCAGGTCTGCAGGTGTCTGTCTTTCTCTCCTCCTCTCTGTCTTCCCCTCCCTCTCTCCATTTCTCTCTGTCCTATCCAACAACGACAACAATAATAACTACAACAATAAAACAACAAGGGCAACAAAAGGGAATAAATAAATAAAATAAATATAAAAAAAACCTTACAAAAAAACCACTTCTTAATTACTGCTATACTCTGCGTGCTTGCTTTTCTACTACAATTTATTGCCTACAATTTTTTGAAATAGTAATTTGCTATAAAACGAACTGCAGGTTAGATGAAGACCCGGGCAAGAGGAGATTTGAGAGTCTGGAATCCAAACCCTGTTGTACACCCCACCAGGTGATGGTTTTCCAGTATCAGCACGCAGGATTATCATCTAGGGATTACAGAGTGCGGATTGCCAGGCGCTGCCCCTGCACTTCTGATTCAACAGACTTGGTGTGGGGCCCTGTAGCCTGTATTTTGGAAAACATTGATATTGATTTATAACTGCTAAAATTGTATCATGTATGGAACAGCGCTTTCAGTGGTTTGAAACGGTTTTAATGACTGTAGCCAAGTTTGACTTGTGAATTTGTGTGTGTGTGTGTGTGTGTGTGTGTGTGTGTGTGTGTGTGTAAAGCTGAAACACTTCTTTTAGAAGATTCATCTTTAGTTATGTTACTTACTAATCACTGTAAACTCCTGGACAGAGAATGTTACTCTTTTTTTTTTTTCTTACCTCAGTATTTGCTATTTCCAAATGACCTGAACACGAGTCGTCATAGTCTCTTCCTTCCTTCCTTCCTTTCTTTCTTTCTTTCTTTCTTTCTTTCTTTCTTTCTTTCTTTCTTTTTTTCCCTCCAGGGTTATTGCTGGGCTCGGTGCCTGCACCATGAATTTTTCCCCCTTTTGTTGCCCTTGTTGTTGTAGCCTCGCTGTGGTTATTATTATTGCCATTGTTGATGCTCGTTGTTGGATAGGACAGAGAGAAATGGAGAGAGGAGGGGAAGACAGAGAAGGGGAGAAAAAGTTAGACACCTGCAGACCTGCTTCACCGCCTGTGAAGTGACTCACCTGCAGGTGGGGAGCCAGGGGCTCGAACCAGGATCCTTATACTGGTCCTTGCGCTTTGCGCCACATGCGCTTAACCCACTGCGCCACTGCCCGACCCCCCCCTTTTTTTTTTTTTAACTATTTCATTTATCTATTTTAGATATAGACAGAAATTAAGAGGGACAGGGGAGAGGATAGGGACACAGGCACCAACAACACATCTTCATCGCTGATAAAGCTTCCCCGTGGGGACCTGGGCCTTGAACCTCGGTTCTTGTGCATGATAATGTGTGTGCTTAACTAGGTGTGCCAGCATGAGTCTTTTTGTCAAAATAATGCGTGTTGTTTCAGTAAAAGACTATGTATGCTTTAATTTTGTGCACGCATGCATGCAAAGAACTTCAGATGTTCAAGTTCAAAGGACATATATAGGTTACTTAACACTGCATATACCATGAAGTACTTTCTTTTTAAATTTTTTTTTTTTTAATGCAGCTGCATTCTTTCATTTATAATACTGTAGTCAATGGCTTGCCTTTGTGCTTACACTTTGTCATGGAATTAATGGCATCTCGTGACATGCTTTGTAATTCCAAAAAAATAAGCTCTTTGTATGCTTTAGGGTATACCAGGAATCATGATTTATAACTTCGTACTTACTGATTATGGAAATATAAACTCAGAGATTTCTGGCAGGAAGAGGCAGATAAACCATGGGCAATCTTTTTTACTATGTTCTTTAAGCCCATTTTTCATTAAAAATTTCATAAGTTAGTCAGTGTCAACTATTCTAAATAGAGTATAGGATTTTTAGTTACCTCTTTGCTAAGGCTACTACTTGATATTTTGAACAACAACTTCGAAAACCACTGTTTTTCAAAAGCCAGTATTCCTACTTTGTGTTAACATTACAGTCACCTGGGCCTCTGGGGGTAGAATGAGGATAGTTTTGAATGGACCAGTGCTTGCTTACACTGTGAAATCTGAGATCACACAGCCCCACTGTAAACTGGTATGACTACTGTAAAGGCTTGATAAATATAGTTTTATTTTCTATAAAGTAGTTATTAAAAGGATTTGACTGTTTCAAAGACAGTTTAAATAAATTGACTATTAGCAGTGTGGATTTACTGTACTTGGTATTAGTTGGTTTTCTCACAGCAGGACTTTAAATAATCTTTTACTCTCAGAATTATTGAATCTGCTGCTTTATTTGTGTCAGAAAATTTGTTTTTGAAAAAGAGTTCCTGCTCTCATTTCTTCATGAAAACTTGCAGTGCTGCTTCATTTTTCTCTTTACCAAGCACAGCTTCATCTGAAGCTCTTTTATAGTAGCTCAGCTTTTTCTGAAGTGTGTTTTAGAACTGGTTCTGAGAAACATTAACAGGTGGCTCTGTGTGTGTGTGTTTGTTTGTTGATGGGGGACGTGTGTGTGTGTGTGTGTGTGTGTGTGTGTGTGTGTGATTGTTGATGGGGGAGAGAGCACAATCAGAGTCCAAGACAGACTGAGTCAGGCATTTTCCCACTTGGGACTTCCCTGAGCATACTTGGATATTCTAAGAAGGACTGACTCTTACCTAAATGTGTTTAGTACTTTGCTTCCCTTTTCTACAGAATCCTTTTTAGTGGAGGATCTCTCCTGTTCCTTTTCTGTATTACCTGCCTAGGACTGTCATTTTGCATACCCCGAGGGTGTGCTATTCACCTAGAATACAATATGAATCATGGTACTGGAGCTGAGCAGTGCTGCGGTACTGTAGTCGTGTCGACTGTCTTCTAATGTAAGGAGCATATTCTGGTGCAGTTTCCTACATAAAATTCACCCTTTTGATTCCCTTTGCTGTGATTCCATGTGTGTTTTTCTCTCATCTAGTAAGATCTTCCACCTTCTTGTTTATCTTAATGTTCCCATTTTTTCCAAAACTCAGATGTTTCTAGTCACCATTTACTGATTTGCTTTTCTGAAATCCTCCAGATTTGT
Organism: Erinaceus europaeus; assembly: GCF_950295315.1. Classification (NCBI taxonomy): domain Eukaryota; kingdom Metazoa; phylum Chordata; class Mammalia; order Eulipotyphla; family Erinaceidae; genus Erinaceus; species Erinaceus europaeus. The sequence goes on along the minus strand of NC_080168.1, from coordinate 122,324,603 downwards.
AGTCTAACACACATACTAACGTCCTTCCAAAAGGATTTGTATGGTCTTTCACCTCGGTAGTTTCATTTGGACATAATATAGAGGAACTGAGAAAAGAAAGTAGGCTCTTGGAAAATATATAGAATTTTATCCAGCAAATGTACAATTAGTGTTCTATGGTATAATTATTTTGACATTGTGTCACTTGCATTGTTACGGTGAACCAGATCAGATTGGGGACTTTCTAATGTGTTTTTACCTTAGAACCTTTATTTTTTTTTTTTTAGATATAGAACAATTCAATTGTTTTTACTTCTGGAGGGCAGCCATACTTCACAGAATATTGCCAAGACAATGTAGTTTAGCTTGCCACGTGTAGAAGTCTTTTCTATTTCTTGATTTCATTGTACTGAATATTTGTTGTTGCTGGGGCTTCTCTGCTCCAGGTGCACTTTGTCATAGAAATGACACAAAGCGATAGAGGCAGGGCTGCCACAGCACTGAAGCTTTCCCCAGTGCAGTGGGCTGGGCTCCTTGCAGTAGTGACTGACCTGTCCACTTCAGAGCTTTTATTGTAATTAGGCGTTATTGTAGATGAAATTTATATTGTGAAATCACATTTACTTTTCCTTTGCTTGTGACTTTTTTAAACTTTTGTTAGAAATGGTATTCTTTTTAAAAATATAATTATTTTTATTTGAGACAGCTGGAAATTGAGAGGGAAAGGGTAGTAGAGAGACAGAGACACCTGCAGCACTCCTTCACCACTCACAAAGCACCCCCCGTGCAAGGTGGAGAGAATTGCTGTTCTTTTAAAATTAAAAAAAATTATTTATTTATTTATTGGGTACAAACAGAGTGAAATCGAGAGGGATGGGGAAGATAGGGGGGAGAAAGAGACACCTGCAGACTTGCTTCTGTGCTCATGAAGCTTCCACCCAGCTTGTGGGGATCAGGGGCTTAAACGTCCTTGCGCACTGTACTGTGCGCACTGAGCCAGTGCCTGCTCCCAGCATTCCTGTTCTTCAGCTGTGCTCCTTTGGCTCTGTGATCTGTTAGTACACTGTATAATGCAAGGTGTTACAACTTGGAGCATTATGGCTTAAAATATAGTGTAATACCTGCAGAGGTGCTGTTTGCTGGTATAGATATTGTTGAGGCTAGTTTTTTTTAAATCTTTTTTTAATTTTTACTTATTCACTCCCTTTTGTTGCCTTTGTTTTATTTTTGTAGTTATTATTGTTGTTATTGATGTCCTCATTGTTGGATAGGACAGAGAGAAATGGAGAGAGGAGGGGAAGACAGAGGGGGAGAGAAAGACAGACACCTGCAGACCTGCTTCACCTCTTGTGAAGTGATTCCCCTGCAGGTGGGGAGCCAGGGGCTCGAACTGGGATCTTTACATCGGTCCTTGCGCTTTGTGCCACATGCGCTTAACCCACTTCGTTGGGGCTGTTTTTAAGTGTCTCCTGTAAGTTCTCTCTTTTTTTTTTTTTACCAGAGCACTGGTCAGCTCTGGCTTAAGGTGGTGCTGGGCCGGGGGATGATTGAACCTGGGACTTTGGAGCTTCAGACATGAGAGTCTCTTTGCTAACCATTATGCTATCTACCCTCCGCCCTGGAACTTTTTTTTTTTTTAAAGAATACTCTGCATAAGAACATATTTTTGGGGAGTCTGGTGGTGGCGCAGCGGGTTAAGCACACGTGTCGTGAAGTGCAAGGACAATCATAAGGATCGTGGTTCGAGCCCCTGGCTCCCCACCTGCAGGGGTGTCGTTTCACAAGCGGTGAAGCAGATCTGCAGGTGTCTATCTTTCTCTCCCCCTTTCTGTCTTCCCCTCCTCTCTCCATTCCTCTGTGTCCTATCCAACTACAATGACATCAATAACAACAATAACTATAACAACAATAAAAAAGGGAAAATTGCTGCAGGAAAAACATTTATTATAAAAAAAAACATTTTTTTACAGATTAGAGAACAGACAACTGTACGGTTTTGGTTTATGGTGGTTCTGTAAATTGAGCCTGGATCCTCAGGAGTAAGAATCTTTTGTATAACTATTATACTATCTCCCCAGCCTATATATGCCTTTTTTCACACACGTGTGTGTGTGTGTGTGTGTGTGTGTGTGTGTGTGTGTGTGTGTGTGGCACAAGGCAGAGAGAAGCCAGAGCGAAACTCCAGTCCTTGCAATGCCAGGGATCAAACCAGCAACCACAGGCCTGAAAACCCTATACTCTACCAGCACCCATTTCCTCAGTTGCTGAAAGTTCTTTTTCTTGAAGTCTTGTGACCACCTGGTGCCAGGATTGCTGTTGACATCAGGAAGAAATGCAGGTATAGGTTTAAACCTTTGTAACATGGTTATTCTTTGTTTTCATTTCTGTAAGAGATACCAGAACAGCACTTGATCATCTTATGTGATGCCAGGTACTGAACCCAGGGCCTCATGCACACAAGGCCTGCAGTGTACTACTAAGCCAACTACCAGATTTTTTATTTATTTATTTATTTTTAAACTAGAGCACTACTCAGCTCTGGCTTATGGTGGGTGGTGCAGGGGATTGAACCTGGGACTTTGGAACCTCAGGCATGAGAGTCTCTTTGCATGACCATTATGCTGTCTACCCCCACCCAACTACCAGATTTTAATGTGGTTATTCTTTTAATTGTCTGCTTAACTCAAGAAAGAAAAGCTGTTACTTCTGTTGAATACTCATGTACTTTATGGAACCTTCATCACAATTGACATTTTTGATTTATATAGGGTTAATATGGAAATTATTTAATGTTAAAGATCTTAGAGATAGGATGGCTAATTTTTCTTTTTTTAACCTTTATTTTATTTGATAGAACAGAGAGAAATTGATAGGGAGGGAGGTGGAAATAAAGAAGGGGTGACACCTGGAGCAATGGTTCATAGTTTGTGAAGCTTTCCCCCTGCTGGTGGGGACCAGGGGCTTGAACCCTGGTCCTTGTGCATGGTAATGCATGTGCACCTAACCAGGTGTGCCACCACCCAGTCCCATATTACTGTATTTTAAATGCTTGAGAAAGATACATTCTTTAGAGAATATTCATTTTCCAGTAATTCGCACATTTCCAGTTGAACAGGCGCACTACTGTTGTGTGTTTTATCAACCCTTTAAAATTTCATAGACCTAGTGGTTGGCAGGCTATTAGAAGGAATTCTAAGACTTGCTCCTGCCTTAGCATTGCAGGAATAAGAAAACTGTTGATCAAACGGTAATGAAGAAAAGAAGCTTATCAAGATAATTTGGTGGAACCAGTAAAAGTGAAATGGTTTTAAAGCATAAACTTTTCTTAAGCTGGATTTTGATCTTTTCTTACACATGGGTGGATGACATTAACATATACTTCCCATTGCCTTGCTAATAGCTAGAAATTTGCAAAAAATTTTTCAGTTCCTCTACTGTCATGCTCTTTGTCTTCTCATTATGCTGTAGGTTGAGTGAGTGATTCTTTAACTATCCATTTTTGTTTGCTTTAAAAATGACTCGGGAACTCTAGGTACTTTACTTTGGGCACTCCTGACAGCTAGTAACTAAGTAAAAGAACTTTCCAGTTTAAAGGCACATTTGCTGGTGGAACACTTAAAACGAGAACAGGCGTCAGTGAAATGGGCAAAAGGATGATGGCAGGATCTAAGGAGACCCCCAACATCAAACCCCCTGAATCCTGCATATCAGAAAATCAGATACCAACCAATCAGTTACTCATTTGCATAAACAGAATTTTGGGTAAAGCTAAATTTACCCGCTTCTGACCCTGGAGTCCATATATTTTATATAGGCAGTACTTAATATATAACAGGACACCAAGGCTTACACAGTTTTTCTTTTGCTTCCAGACGCTTGAACTCTTTTTGTTAGAGTAGCTTGTACACCGCCTCCCCCCAACACACACACATCTGTCTACACACAACCCATGTATCCTGTGGAATTCCTATGTATGACTGAAATTAAAACTTCTGGGTTTTACTATGTGATGTGATATTATCTTAAGATCTGTTTGATTTCAAATTTCAGTTTTACATTTGCCAGTAAGAGCTAAGTGTCTTTCACATAGCATTTCACCTACTGCACACACACACACACACACACACACACACACACACACACACACACCAGCTATATGGAAAGAATTGTTATATGATTTCTTCATCTAAGTAACAAAAATTCTTTAAAATTGGGGGGTCGGGCAGTGGCGCAGTGGGTTAAGCGCATGTGGCGCAAAGCGTAAGGACCAGCGTAAGGAACCCGGTTCGAGCCCCGGTTCCCCACCTGCAGGGGAGTCGCTTCACAGGCGGTGAAGCAGGTCTGCAGGTGTCTGTCTTTCTCTCCCCCTCTCTGTCTTCCCCTCCTCTCTCCATTTCTCTCTGTCCTATCCAACAACGAACAACATCAACAATGGCAATAATAATAACCACAATGAGGCTACAACAAGGGCAACAAAAGGGGGAAAAAACGGCCTCCAGGAGCGGTGGATTCATGGTGCAGGCACCGAGCCCAGCAATAACCCTGGAGGAAAAAATAATTCTTTAAAATTATATTTTATTTGTTTCTATGATAAAGACAGAAATTGAGATAAGAGAGACATACACAGCCTGCTTCACCTGCTTGCAAAGAAAGCTTCCCCACTGTGGGCGGGGCCTTGCGCGCTGTTCATGTGCCCTCTGCCAAGTGTGCCATCCCCTCAGTCTCTAGTAACTACCTGTTCTTTTCAGTGTTAGAGCTTAATTCTGTGAAATGTTGACTGAGAAAGACTCTTCAATAAACCTGTGAATTTTACTTTGGGAGAGGTGTCTTCACAACTAACCATGTTTTAAGATTCCATCCTCTTCCTGTATTTCTTGTCCTCCCTTAGTATGTAACTGGATTTCTTCCTCTTGCTCTATAACTAGATAAAAGAAATGTAAAGTCATTTGAGTTTTATGAATACCTGCATTCATTTCAGGATTTTTTGGGGGCAGATACTGGTGTAAGTGATTTATAACTATTAATCCTTATTTAAATAAATGAATTTTATGGAATTTATGGGCAAGATATGTTCTATCAAAACTATGAAAAGGATTATTAGGTGGTATAAAAAAAATCTAATGACATACATAACCTTCTTGCTGATTTTAGAATAATACTGATCATATAATGTAATGTTTGGAAAATACAGAACAATGGGAAAATGTAACAAAACTCATTTGTATTTCTACTCCCGAACTAGCCAGCTTATCCATTTTTACTTTGTGTCCTCTGCTCAGTTATTAGCATGATTGTGTTGATGAAGGTACAATTGTGTGTTTTTAAGAAACCATGCCATTTTCTTATGTTACCAAGTTTTTTTCATTGACATCATTTTAGTGGGTATGCGATTCAGTGTCCCAGCTAGTTCCATGAATGTTTTGGTTTGGAGTTTTTATTAGGTTAACTAGTACTTCATTATTTTGTTAATGAGCTTCATTATTTTGTTAATGTTTTTTCTTCAGTTATGATTATTTCTTTTGTAGTAATTATTGAATTTAAATTATTGAATTTAAAGGACTTGGGTAGCTTGTTACCTTACTAAAATTTTTCTTCCAGCTCCTTTCTGTGAGCCTGGTGAAGCATTTCAAAAATGCTTTTTTCTCTCAAGATTTCTTTCCTTCCTTCCTTTTTTTTTTTTTTTTTTTTGTTTTCTTACTTATGTCTAGATAATTGATTCCTTTTCTCAAATTCTCATATAACATTTTCAAAAATTTATGTTTTGTTGTTTGTAAGTTCAGCACCCCCCTCCCCCCATTAAATGATCATTTAGAGTGTAAGGGGCTGTTAATCTTTATACCTCTCATCCCTGGCACCTTGTCTTACATCTTTGAGAATCTTAATGACACTTGAATAAGTCTTGGGTCTAGCCTTGTGCTTGAATCAACTATCCTAGGTCTCTTGACACTTTACTCTGGAAGTCTTTGTTTTGTTAGTCCTTACACACTGTAACTTGCTCACAGTGAGAATTTATCACAAGGTTTTAACTTCATCTGAATGACACTGTTGAAAATAAGGATCTCATTATAACTGATAAATAAATTTAATTAATTCCATCATCTCTGCCATTAAAGAGTAGGATAAACATTACCAAGCAGAGAAAAACACTGAAATGAAAGTTAAAAACAAAATTTAAAGTTTTAAGAGGGTGCACTACCAGATTCTTTTTTTTTTTTTTTTAAAGATTTTATTTATTTATTAATGAGAAAGATAGGAGGAGAGAGAGAGAAAGAACCAGACATCACTCTGGTGCATGTGCTGCCGGGGACTGAACTCAGGACCTCATGCTTGAGAGTCCAATGCTTTATCCACTGTGCCACCTCCCGGACCACAAGATTCTTAAGACATTGTGTCTAACTTCCTTTAAATCTTCAGACATTATATAGACAATTTCAGAATTTGAATTAATAATACTCCTTCAAAAATATGTGCTCACTGCTATCTGTTTAGAAGTGTATCACTTGGTATCCAGTGTTCTTTCTAACTTCTGTTTTATGTGTGTTGTTGATTCATCAAGTGCTGTCTAATTCCAAGGAACCAATGTAAGTGTGTCACTTCTCCCTCTTGCTTTCTGATCTTTCTCTGTAATGAATGGGGATATGTTGTTTCCAGCTAGTCCTATACAAGGAAGAAAGGCCATTTACAATCTTCTGTCAAGCTCTCCAACTTCAGTTGTTCTGCTACCATTGTATCCTTTTCCTAGAACTTGATAGTCATCTCTGTTGCTTTGTCACTATTGTTTTTTTCCCCTAGTTGTCCTGAGCTCTGCTTGTATTCCCACTCATAACCAAGATAGATAATCAGGCTATCAGTTCTGAGTTGTGTATACACCCATAGATTCAAACTGTACCCCTCCCCCCCCAGCAGTCTGTTTTGAAAGGAGGGAAATTCCTCCTCTGAGGTGATTCTTTGGCTATGTGCCTCAATAATTTGATAGCAGAAAGCCCTCAAGTGCAGATGCCCCAGAAGTTTAAAAGCAAGAATTTTGGTTAAGAGTTGTTTTTTTTAGGGGGGGAGGGAGGGAATCTAAAGAGATTATAGCTTCATTGAAAGCTGTGGGTATGTGTTGGAGTCAAATCTAGATTCTAATAGTTTTGAGAACTTTGAGGTGACAGCTGCAGTAGAGAGATCTAATAGGGGAAGGAGAATAGGACCAATTATGTAATTGATTTGAATATAGTATTTTTGCATTGAATTAGTGGATTTACAAGTGTCCATATTTGAATAGCTGGAACAAGTGTTTTTCCTGTCAATTGCTACCCCAGTTACTTAGAAGTGTAGCTGTAACAGAATAAAACAGATCAAAGTAGCTGTATCAAGACATTCCTCAGTGCATAGAGGTGGACTAATTGCAATTTGGAACGTGAAGGAATGAAAAGAGGAAGGACACACTCAGTTGGGGATAGGTGTGGGATAATTTATCTGTGAGCCTGAAGGCTATTGTTTATTTAGCTTTCTGAGTCTTATAAAACAAGCAGAGAGCCAGAAAATCCTCTTAGAACCCAGAAGTCCTTGCATTAAAACTCTTAATGAGGTCAGCAAAAAATAGTTCACCTGGGCAGTGCACCTGCTTTGCCAGGGGGTTGACAATGGTTTGGCCTCCCTCCACCACACTGGAGGAAGCTTTGGTGCTGTGGTGTTGCCTCCTCTCTGTTTGACTCTGAAAAAGTCGGCTTGGAGTAGTGAAGCCCCAGGGACAGTGATACAAAACTCAGGACTTGACTTTGCTCTGGACATTTACTGGTATAAAACACCAGTAAGTTTCTGTGACACTTTACTAGCTGAATTCCCAGTACAGTGCAGATAAGTCATTCTGGAGAAACTGGGAAGATGCAGAGGCAAACAAATACAAGAATGTGAAAATTGACAGTGAAGTCGAGGTTTGGCTTTGTTTTGTTAACAAGAAAGAGAGAGAGAGAGAAAGTCACAAAACTGAACAGTAATGGGCAACATTGGGGTTTGAAATGACCAAGTTTTGGACTCTCAAGTCTGAGGTGCTAAGTTTGAGCCCCTAGATTGCATGTGCCAAAGTGATACTCTCATTCTCTACTTAATAAATAAATATATCTTTAAAAGAAGTCTGTGGTCCAGGAGGTGGCACAATGGATAAAACATTGTACTCTCAGGCATGAGGTCCTGACTTCAATCCCTGGCAGCACGTGTACCAGATTGATGTCTGGTTCTCTCTCTTCTCCTGTCTTTCTCATGAATAAATAATCTTTTTTTTTAAAGTCTACTGAAATAATTATGTCTGTGTTAACACTTTTTATTTGGAATATCTTCATCTGGGCTAGTCATCTTTTAAGATTCGTTATGAAATCCTCCCAGCTTCTCCAGAAAGTTGGACACGTATCTAGTCACTTCTCTATCTCACGTGAGCCTCCCTGACACCATCACTGCTGCCCCCTCAGCTCATCCCAGGTACTCACTGTGTTACGGCCCTGCCCAGGCTGCTCATAGTCCTGTGAGAGAAATGGAGAGAGAAAGAGAGACAGAAACGGAATGGGGGATGGGAGGAGATGAGAGAGCTCTGGTTTATGATGGTGCTGGGGATTGAACCTGGGACCACAGAGCCTCAGGCATGAGAGTCTTTTTGCATAACTATTATGCTATCTCCCAGCCCTAGCTATTTTCTTAATAGTAACTGAGTACTGATAGGCAAAAGGATACATTATCATTCCATTTTTTTGTTTGTTTAATATTTGTTTGGACAGAGAAATCAAGAGGAGAGGTGGAGGTGGACAGAGAGAGTGACACTATCTGCAGCACCACTTCTGTTAGTGAGACTCCCCTACACATGGGGACCCAGGGCTTGAACCTACCTCCTTGTGTCACATTCTCATATCTTAGTTTGACAGTCCTATGAGGTTGTTTTTTGTGTGTGTGTGTGTGTGTGTGTGTGTGTGTGTGTGTGTGTTTCCTAATGTGGCAAATTCTGTTTCATTTGATTGCTTTGCTTGGGTGAGACAGCCTGGTATAAAATAACTTTTGGTTTCATTTAATTATAGGCACTGGAAAGGCATTTGAAAGATGTTTAAAACTTAGGGACTTAGTTGCCCATTGACATGGAAAAAGGATAGCGTTTCCTATTTTATTGACTAAAAAATGTTGGTAAGTGGAAAGAATAATTCTTGAAGTATATTTGAGCCAGAGGAATAATGACATTTCTAAAGTATAATTTATCATCTTGTATTTATCTGTCAACAAGTCTCTGCCTGTACATAGTCTAGACAATTGCTCCAGGGCAGGGTCTAGGTTGGTGGTAGTTGAAATCTGTAGTACCTAACAAAGTACATTATAGAACTTTTGAAAGGTAATTGTGTGTGATTATTTGCTGCTTTAATTATGTTTGACTTCTGAAAAACTGCCCAAGAAAAACGTGTGATATGTGATTGGAAGATTTTTGTGTAAAGTATTTAGGTTTTTTTTTTTTTTTCCCTTTCTAAGACTGAGCTTTAGCTTATGATAAAGTCTCAACCCAATGCTGCTGAATAAATAAGTGGTTTTGACATGAAGCATTAGAGTAACTCACAAACTGCAGTCCACTGCTTTATTTAAAAGCAATGAATTTGGCTACTGACTTTAATATGTGAGATCAAGGGGCTAAGGAATCAGACTTTCTTCTGTAGTTGGAAGAGGACTCGTTGTGTCAGAAGCATAGTACATGTAACAGCTATTCGTGCGACAGCTCAGCAGATGGGAGATGGCTTCTTTCTCCCAACAGGTTTAGAAATGAGTCAGTTGGGAGTTAGGTTAAGCACAGTTGGCGCAAAGCACAAGGGCCGGTGTTAAGTATCCCTGTTCAAGCCCCCGGCTCCCCACCTGCAGGAGGTCGCTTCGCAAGCAGTGAAGCAGGTCTGCAGGTGTCTATCTTTCTCTCCCCCTCTCTGTCTTCCCCTCCTCTCTCCATTTCTCTCTGTCCTATCCAACAACAAGCTATGGCAACAATAACAACAACAAGCACAACAAGGGCAACAAAATGGGAAAAATAGTCTCCAGGAGCAGTGGATTTATAGTGCAGGCACTGAGACCCAGCAGTAATCCTGGAGGCAAAAAAAAAAAAAAAAAAAAAAAGAGGAAATGAGTCAGTTCACTTGCCCAAATGAGAAGGCATTCTAACTGGTAAACAAAAAGTGATAAAACACAGTTACTATTTTTTTTTTAATACGAATCTATTTAACTCATTTGGGCTTAGGATGTTGACATTTTCCTCCAGACTGCACTGCTTTTTTCTGTTGTAAACAGCTGAATCTGACATTTTACCAGAAATTGAAAGTAATGTCAAGAGCTAGATTTTTTTTTTTTTTTGCCCCTTTTGAATTAAAATGTTCTTGTATAGTTTTTAAAACACTTGCTTATTACTTAAGGATTGATGAGAACTGTATGAGAGGCTAGGAGCTTAGTTTATTCTTTTTGACTTTAAGTATTGGCTGCACAAAGCCAAATTTAAATCTAGTTCTTGGCTGGGAGATAGGTTGTTTAATAGAGTGCACATCTTGACATGCGCAGAGGTATCTCAGTACCAAATAGAGAGCAGCAGGGATGCAGGGGGCAGAGCTACAGGTGATGGACCGGTGCTGTGTTGTCTCTTCTTTCTCTCCCTCTTCCTGTCCCTATCTCTGTCTCTGTCCCTTGTCCCTGTTCCTGTCTCTATCCCTGTCTCTGTCCCTGTCTCTGTTTCTGTCCCTGTCTCTATCCTTGTCTGGAGTACAAAAGGAGTCAGCCCAGGTGCACAAGATTCCAACTTTCCTACAAGAAAACAATGACATACCTTGTTCTTTTTAGGTTGTAGGAAAATTGTGTTACTCATTTAAGGAGCTGATTGATATCTTTCTGATCTTAAAGGGAGACCAGACTTTGTAATTGTTGATGATGACCATCTGGGAGCGAAAATGAGGCTCTGTAGTGGAAAGATACTCAAGATCCAAGAGTGCACCCATGCCAAGGCTCCTAAGTGGTAGTAAATAGAAAATTAGGGAACACTTGCTCATTTTTTAGCATTTGATTTCTTTATGTATTTTTATTTTTTGATAGAGACAGAAGTTGAGAGGGAATAGAAAGACACATCCACCATTTGTGAAGCTTCCCCTCTGCAGGTGGGGACAGTGGTCTTGAACCTGGGTCTTTATTGATGGTAACATATGCACTTCACCCATGCCCTACATTGACTAGTTTTTAAAGCACAATTCTACTGAGTTCATCCTGTGAGTATGAATAACTCATTAGAATCAGGCTGCTGATATTCCACATTTATTGAGGCAACAGTGTGTCACAGAATTTTGTTTTTCTTAGACATTTGAGGGGATCAGCAAGTTTTCTGATACATACTTTAAACCAGTATTCCTGTAACATACTGCGTATGAGCTGGCCTCTCACAGATAGTGTGTGAGTAGTCCACTTGATAGAATGACACTTCATTTACAAAATTGCCTGATGATAGAGCCCTTCTCACCTATGAAGTTCTGCTATCATTAAGGATATTTTCTTTTAAAATGCCCCAGGCCCTAAAGGACATTTCAAATTATTGATATTTTGAAACTAGATTAGATAATTGACATCAAGTGTTTGATGTTTATGCCTTTATTTTTAAGCTCTACAAGTATAGTTAATGCAATTAATTCATGGTGTAAGACACTAAATGTATTTCATTTCATTGCGTTCTGGTCAATATTTTGAAACACTACTTTTCTGTAGTCATATTGTGTAGCAAGTAGCTTCTAACAGCAGTCTAGGTGTTTTCCAGAAAGAATACGAACACGCAAGTGCATACATACCTTGAATAAGAAGTTATTTCAAAAGGTGAATTTTTAGTTTGTAATTGGGTCTGTATGAATTCAATTCAGGCCATCGCAGTTTCTGTATTTATACCACTCTACACTGAACACATAATATTTAGAAAATACTTGTTAAGCTTCCGTATACATAACATGATGAGTACTGGAGTACTGTCGCTATGAGGCAGGGTAGGAGATAAAGGTGAAGCTATAAAAAAGTGATTTCAAAAAAAACCCATCAGTGTATTGCACTGAAATAAAGGACTCTGTGGTGGGGAGGAGGGTTCAGGGACTGGGACAAGTTGGGGGAGGAGCCTCCAAGTGGGGCCTAGAGTGTTCTGTGGAAAACAGACATGTTACACCTGTACCAACTACTGTATTCTACTGTTGACTGTAAACCATTAATCCCCCCCCATAAAGAAGATATATACAAAATAGAAATTTCAAAAGTGGCTTCTCTAACATCTTTGTCATGTGTTTAGAAAGGTAAATGATTATAAATTATTATTATTTTTTAATTTATTTTCCCTTTTGTTGCCCTTGTTTTATTGTTTTTTTTTTTTTTTTTTTACTTTTATTTTTTTATTTAACTAGAACACTGTTTGGCTCTGGCTTATGGTGGTATGACTTTAGAGCCTCAGGCATGAAAGTCTCTTTGCATAACCATTATGCTATCTACCCCTGCCTACCCTTGTTTTATTGTTGTTGTAGTTATTATTGTTATTGATGTCCTCGTTGTTGGATAGGACAGAGAGAAATGGAGAGAGGAGGGGAAGACAGGGGGAGAGAAAGACAGACACCTTCAGACCTGCTACACCGCCCATGAAGCGACCCCCCTGCAGGTGGAGAGCTGGGGGCTTGAAACGGGATCCTTACGCCGATCTTTGGGCTTTGCCACGTGCACTTAACCTGCTGCGCTACTGCCTGACTCCGGATTATAAATTATTAGCGAAGCAAATAAAGACTGGGTATTGAGTTATAAAATCACCAGTTTACAAAGTGTATATATTATGAATATGCAAATGTACACACTGGAATATTCTTCTATAAAAAGAGCACCTTGCCATTATGACAATACAAGTGATCCCCTGCCCTGCCCACCCCCTTCACAGTTAGCCTTCACAGTTCTGAGCCAACTTTTTGTTTAATCAGAAGAAGAGAGGGAGAGAGGAAGACACCACACCACTGCCACTTCCCCCCAGTGTAATGAAGGCTGAGCTTGAACCTTAGGCTTGCAAATGGCAAAGTGGAAACCCTTCTCGCTGAGCTATCTTGCCACCCCACAAATAACCATGAGGCAGTAACGCCAAGTGAAATGAGTCAGAGATAAATACCAGATGCTCTCACTTTTGTGTGGGAACTAACACAGTAGCCAGAATTGGCCAGGAGGTGGGAATCTGGCAAAATGGGTGAAGGTGATCAAGAGACACAATGCCAGTTATAAAATGAGTCCTGGGACTAGAAAGCGTAGCGTGCTGACTATTGTTAATATTGTACTGTGTTGTTGAGCATTGCTAAGAGAGTAGACTTTAAATTCTCTCTTTCTGTTTTCCCCTGCTTCCAGCGCTATCACTGGGGCTCTTGCTGGGGCTGCTCCTAGGGGCCATTTTTTCCCCATTTTATTGGATAAGACAGAAATTGAAAGAGGAGGGGGAGGGATAGAGGGAGGGGGAGGGAGGGGGAGAGAGAGAGAGAGAGATACACCTGCAGACCTGCTTTGGCACTTGTAAAGCGCCCCCCTTGCAAGTGGGGAGCTGGTGGCTGGTATCCAGGTCCTTGCATGGGTCCTGTGTGCTCTTAACCGGTGCACCACTGCCCCACCCCAAGACAGTAGACTGATTCTCGCCATAAGAAAATTAATTTGTATTTTTATGTGGTGAAGGTTGTTGACTAGATGTCTTATCATTTTAATATATATATATATATATATATACATATATATATATATATATAGTGAATCGTTCACCTGAAATGAACATGTTCTATGTTGATTGTAATTTTTAAAACCCCTTTAAATATTCACAAGAAAGAAAGAATCAGAACAACACTCTCATTGCCAGGGATTGAACTCAGGACCTTGTGTTTGTCATTCTTGTGTTCTGATATGCTACCTCCTAATCCACAAAACTTAAAATGTAGTTTAGATAAGCTTTTAAAACAGAGAAGGAAGGTTGGGGGAGGTCATGCTATTCTTACAAAAGACTTTCATGCCTGGGGCTGAGAAGCGTCAGGCTCATTTCCCAGCACCATATAAGATACCACTGCAGAGCCGTGCTCAGGTGTGCATCTCTTTCTGTCTCTTTTTCATTAAAATATAAATATGTGTTAAAAAAATTTAAAAATCGTGGGTCATTTGGAATGAGCCAGTCTCCAAACTGCAAATCCAGATTTGGTGTTTAAATTTTAAGTTTTTATCTTAGTCTGATGATCATTAGACCTCCTAGTCTGGAAATAGTAAGGTAGGCCAGATGGAAGTAACTTACTTCTCTCTGTATTTTTGGAGCGAGAACTGTAAAGGGAAAAGGGAGCTAGGGAGAGAAAAAGACACCTACCTCCAGCGGCTTTTCACTGCTCCTGAAGCTTTCCCTGTGCAGGTGGGGACGGGCTTGCATAGGGGTCCTTGGGTATGCTGATGTGTGTGTGTTCTGCTCAGTGGAGTCATCACCACCTGGCTCCAGGAGCTACTTTACAATTCACATCCAGTGCTTTGTAGTGAAAGTTTCTGAGATCAGAGTGAGGTGGAGCTCACCTAGCCATTGGAAGAACTATTTTCCTTCTGAGCTGCGAGCAAAATTGCATGTAGTTCTTAAGCCATTTTTAAAAATTGTGTTTCTTTGGAAACTAGTGATATTAAATCAGGACCAAAATTGTTAGATTTAGCAAAGGAAATTACCAGTCATCCAGCTAAATTGAATTTCAGATAAACAGCACATTTCAGTATAAGTGTGTCCCCAAATACCGGGTACTTCTACTAAAAGTTATTTGGTGTTTTTCTGAAGTCTTATTTTTATTATTGCCACGAGGACTTTTTTTTTCTTCCTTACTTTATTTGAATAGGACAGAGAAATTGAGAGGGGTGGGGAAGATAGAGAATGGAGAAAAGACAGAGGCTGATCCCCAACAGTGCTGCTTCACCATGTGTGAAGCTTCTCCCCTGCCACTGGGTACTGGAGACCTGAACGCAGGTCCCTGTTCATTGTGACATGTGTACTCAACCAGGTATGCCACAGCCCAGCCCCTAAAACAGGTTTTTAAAAAAATATTATTTATTTATTTATTTATTCCCTTTTGTTGCCCTTGTTGTTGTTTTTTGTTGTAGTTCTTGTTGTTATTGATGTTGTCGTTTGATAGAACAGAGAGAAATGGAGAGCGGAGAGCAGAGGGGAAGACGGGGGCGGGGGGGAGAGAAAGACAGACACCTGCAGACCTGCTTCACCACCTGTGAAGCGACTCCCCTGCAGGTGGGGAACTGGGGGCTTGAAACGGGATCCTTACCGCCGGTCTTTGCACTTTGTGCCTAAAACAGGTTTTTAATGGTTGTCTTGTGTTTTTCTTTGGCATCCCTGTCAAGTCTGACAAGACAGGCAGTAATAAATAGCCTTTTGTCTTCAGTTGGGAAGTAGGAATTAAGTGTAGACAATAAGTAGGTTTTTAAAGGGATGTAATTGAGGCCACATGGATTGCCACTATCTTATTCTGCTAACCCCTTTGGGCCTCAGTGAAACTGGGTGAGACTCTGGAATAAGAGAAGGAAGTTTGGCAGTGGATTGGATGCAGCTCCATCCTGCATTATTCTCAGTTATTTAATAATGACAGAACCCAGCTAGGCACAACTGAGGTTGACATTCTCTGCCTTAAGTGGAAAGTACTGCAGTTCTACTGGACTTCCATCCCAGAAAACCCAGTCACCATGCTCAGCCATCCCCATGGTGACTAAAGATAGGAGCTGGAAAATCACCATAGTTATGCAAAAAAAGACTTTCATGCCTGAGGCATGAGGTCCCAGGTTTTATCCCCAGCACCACCATAAGCCAGAGCCGATCAGTGTTGTGGTTTAAAAAAAGGCGGGTGAAGACTCCACTTTGGGGTCCACTAGATGTTCCCGTGAACAGAACATAATGATGCTCGAGTTTGCAGCAGTGATATGCTTTGACAGTTGCCCTCCGACCAGGGCACTCCTCTCTTCCCTCCAATTCCCCAGGATGTTGACACTCACGCAGGCACTGAACATCCACACGAGTAGCACAGTTGCACTGAGAGTGGATGGAGCAGCTGTTGCCAGTGAGGTTAGAGCATCCTATTTGTATGCTTGACTAGTTGCATCTGGCAGGTGTTTTCGGTGTACCTGAGAACGCCTTGGAAAGACTTAAGTAATCCAGAAAGTTCTCTCTCACACTCTCCCTACTGACGAGTTGCTCTGGTAGCCCCGACAAGTAGAGACGGCAGCTACTTCCATGCCCAGATACTGGTTCGCTCAGATGTTTCAGAACCTCCTGATATAATCAAATCACAAACATTCTCTTGACAGTTAAAAAGAACACAACTGTATTGTGATTATTGAAAACTATCTGAGTAGCATGTTTACTGCTTCTCAGGATAAACAGGCTTTTTAGGCTCAGGATAAAACAACTGCAGTCAGTACTGCGGCCCAGTATTGGGAACCATCAAAGTGAATTCTGCGCTGTCTCCCTTGCAGCACTGCTTTATAAGAGGGGTCGGACATTCTGGACAGAAGTCCATGGATGGGAACAGTGATGCTTTTGTACTTGAACTAGCAAGGATGCTATTTTTAGCAAGGATAGAATTGTAGAAGCAGAGTAGGAGTTTAAGAACCTGGCCCAACTCTTTTATAGATGAGAACACTGAGACTTGGGGCCTTTGTCCAAGTCTCATTATCTAAGGTGCATAATGAGAATGAAAACTCACATCTTACTCCCAACTTACTGCCCATTTCCTCGTTCTCCATTGAGCACTATAATTCATTCAGCAGAATATTTGGGTTCTAATTTTACAGTGTGCTAATTATAGTTTCACGCAGTATTCTAGATGCTGTAATGATGTCTAATTTACAGAAGTGGGTACACTTAGATTATTATAGAAACTCTTGGTTGGTTGGCAGTATGGCCCTGTTTGCCTCAGTTGGAATAGATAGAATCAACAAGAGACCAGCCTTGCACATACTATATGGACATTTTTTTCTCCTTACATTGATTTCTTTTTTTAAAAAAATTTAAAAAAAAATCTATTTAAAAAAGGAGACATTAACAAAACCATAGAATAAGAGGGGTAGAACTCCACACAATTCCCACCACCAGATTTCCATATCCCATCCCCTCCCCTGATAGCTTTCCTATTTTTTAACCCTCTGGGAGTATGGACCCAAGGTCATTGTGGGATACAGAAAGTGGAAAGTCTGGCTTCTGTAATTTCTTCCCAGCTGAACATGGTCATTGACTGGTTGATCCATACTCCTAGCCTGCCTCTCTCTTTCCCTAGTAGGGTGGGGCTCTGGGGAAGCGGAGCTCCAGGACATATTGGTGGGGTCTTCTGCCCAGGAAAGTCTGGTCAGCATCATGCTAGCATCTGTAACCTGGTGGTTGACAAGAGAGTTAACATACAAAGCCAAACAAATTGTTGAACAGTCATGGACCTAAGGGCTGGAATAGTGCAGACAAAGAGTTGGGGGTTACTCCATTTTGTAGGTAGCTAGTAGTTATATTTTAATTATATTTCAAAGGGCCTATAGCCATACTAGTGGGTTTTGTTTGTTTGTTTGTTTTTGCCTGAGCCTGAAATCTGATATGCAGATGGATCTAAGTTAGTGTCTGGGGAGGTGATGTCATGACTGGAAAAGGGACAGAAAGCTGGATCAGGGAAGAGAGTAGTTCCCTAATATGGGGAAGGGGTGGAAATATTGTTGACTTTAAACCCCATCAATTTGATTTGGTCTGGGGCCCATATTCAAGTTAGGAGCTTATGTGACCCCTGCATCCCTGTAGATCTGAGCTCACATTCTGTGGTCATGAGTAGGAACATTTCAAGCTGCCCCAATATCAGGACCCATCTTCCGTAGGTGTAACATAGAGTATGTTGTCCATCCTCCCTTCGGAGGATGGAACATTCTCTACCATTATTGATCCAAGTTGAGGGCAAGGTCCTATGGGGGGCCCACAAAGGGGTCTTTTTTGTTGTTCCTGATAGAGATGACCTGTAACAATGGAGAGAAGGATTTATTTGAGGTCTAGGCCCATCATGTCTGTTTAGGAATCTCAGGACTTCCCGACTAGGGCTCCAGCTGATAGGGTGGCCTGATAATCACTAAAGAGTCATCATTAAAGTATACCAGTCTCTTGCCCTTATTCAGCTTTTGCGAATTCAGTCCTTGCTTTGCTAAGGTTAGCTTTGGAGTGAGTGAGAGAACTGTAACAGGAAGTAGGTGACGAAGGGTATCTTAAGTCTAAGTAGATACTATTTCATTAGTATCTACTTTATACTGACTCACTGCAGACTATTGTGTACTTTTGCTTTCAGGTATATATTTTGCCCTAGTTTATGAATACGTGTGAACATATGCTCTATCTCATGGGACCTGGTCTTTATCTAGGTTTTAGGACTTTGTTAGGAAGTGAACCACCTGGAGTGGAATTAGAGAATACTATGAAAGGAAAGGTCTCACCCGAGTAATGAAGCTGAAGGGTTGACATTCCACACCTGAAGTCTCTGGACACAGTCTGAAGTGAAGTATGCTGAGGTGGTGCTTGTTGCGCTGATTAGGTTGGAATTGGCGGATGCAATATCATTTGGTATGAATTGAGAGAAGCATGCAGGAAAGTGCGCCCCACCCTAGAGGTTCCAGGACTGGGGGAAATATAGGCTCTATAGTGGAAATGTGAGGTTCCTGCTGTCTTAGGGTTCAAGAAGACAAGAGATAGGTATTGTTATAATCACATTATTTGGTAATTGGGTTAACTTTGAAAAATCCCTTCGTTAGCATTTGCTTTGTAATACCCAACATCACCGAAATTTATGTCCTTTGACATTATTTGTATATAGCTGTGCCACCGGTTGCTTCTGTTCTCCCTGGTCTAGGCTTTTGAGAGAGTCAACATTATCAAAGATTCAGCCTATGTATTAAAAAGACTCAGTCTGGGAGTCGGGCTGTAGCACAGCAGGTTAAGCGCAGGTGGCGCAAAGCACAAGGACCAGCATAAGGATCCTGGTTCGAGCCCTGGCTCCCCACCTGCAGGGGAATCGCTTCACAAGCGGTGAAGCAGGTCTGCAGGTGTCTATCTTTCTCTCCCCCTCTCTGTCTTCCCCACCTGTCTCCATTTCTCTCTGTCCTATCCAACAACTACGACAACAGTAATAACTACAACAATAAAACAACAAGGACAACAAAAGGGAATAAATAAAAAAGACTCAGTCTGTGATTTAAAAAGTTTGAGACATAAAATCAATTTTCCCCTCTCATATTAATTAAATAGTGATGTATATGACTACAAGTTAATAGGAGTGTACATAAACACCATTCCCACTACCAAAAGACTGTGTCCCATCTCCCCCACCCCCCTGCCGCCCCAGGAAGCTGAATATCCACCCTCACCCTCACCCCAGGGTTTTTATTTTGCCATACTCCAGATTTAGTCAAATCCTGCTTTTAGTTTCCCTTTCTGTTCTTCTTTCTCAACTTTCGTTGATGAGTGGGATCATCCCTTACTCATCTTTATTTTTCTGACTTAGCTCACTTAACATAATTCCTTCTAGCTCTGTTCAAGATGGGTCAGAGAAGGTGGGTTCATTTTATAGAATTGTATAGAAGGTAGCTGCATAGTATTCCACTGTGTATGTATACCACAGCTTTCTCAGCCACTCATCTGTTGTTGGGCACCTGGGTTGCTTCAAGGTTTTAGCTGTTACAAATTGTGCTGCTATGAACATAGGTGTACAAATATCTTTTTGAATGGATGTGATGGAGCCCTTGGGGTATATCCCCAAGAGAGGAATTACTGGGTCATATGGAAGGTCCATGTCTAGCCTTGTGAGAGTTCTCCAGACTGCTCTCCACAGAGATTGGACCAATTTGCATTCCCACCAGCAGTGCAAAAGGGTTCCTCTGTCCCCACAGCCTCTCTAGCATTTGTTGCTGCTGTCCTTTTTGATGTATGTCATTCTCACAGGGGTGAGGTGGTATCTCAATATTGTCTTTATGTGCATTTCTCTGACAGTCAGCGACCTGTAGCAGTTTTTCATGTGTTTGTTAACCTTTTGAATCTCTTCTGTAGTGAATGTTCTGTGCACATCCTCTGCCCGTTTTTGGATGGGGTCATTTGCTGCTTTTTTTTTTTTTTTTTTTTTTTTTTGCTAACTTTGCTGAGCTCTTTGTTTATTTTGGTGATCTCTTGTCCGATGTATGGCATGTGAAGATCTTCTCCCATTCTGTGAGGGGTCTCCTTGTTTGTGTGATAGTTTCTTTTGCTGTGCAGAAGCTTTTCAGTCTGATGTAGTCCCACTGATTTGTTTCTGTTTTAGTCTTCCTTGCAATTGGGTTTGTATCATCAAAGATGTCCTTTAATAATTAATTGCTTCGATTTCTTTGTCCGTGATTGGTGCATTTATTTTGTAGTTCTTCTTGGTTCAGTTTTGGAAGGGTGTATGTTTCCAGGAATTCTTCCATTTCTTCCAGATTCTCTAGCTTGGTGGCGTATAGTTCTTCGTAGAAGTCTTGCATGATTTTCTGGATTTCTGTGGTGTCAGTTGTGATATCTCCTCTATCGCTTACAATTCTATTTATCTGCGTCTTCTCCCCCCCTTTTTTAGTGAGTCTAGCTAGGAGTTTGTCAAATCTTGTTTAATTTTTCAGAGAACCAACATTAGCTTTATTGATCTTTTGTTTGGTTCTCTTATTTTCGATGTTTATTTCTACTCTGATTTTAGTGATTTCTGTCCTGGTTGCTTTAGGGTTCCTTTGTTCCTCTTCCTCTAAGTCCTTAAGGTGTGCAGTAAGGTTGTTTATTTGAGCTTTTTCTGGTTCTGTGATGTGTGATTGTATGGCTATGAGTTTCCCTCTCAGTACTGCTTTAGCTGTGTCCCAAATATTTTGATAGCTTGTGTCTTTGTTTTCATTTGTTTCCAGGAACATCCTAATTTCTTGCTTGAGTGTCTCTCTGACCCAGGTGTCCTTAAGCAGCATGTTGTTGAGTTTCCAAATTCTGTGACTTTTAGTTTTTGTTTGTTGTTAATGTTAGCTTTACTCCACTGTGGTGTGAGAAGATTCTTGGGATGTTTTCAGTGTTGTTGATACTGTCTTTGTGGCCTAACGTGGTCTATCCTTGAGGATGTGCTGTGTGGATTTGAAAAGAATGTGTATTCCAGATTTTTGGGGTGAAGGACTCTGAAAATGTCCAGGAGGTCTAGTCTGCCCATCTCTTCATTTAATTCTCTTGTTTCTTTGTTGATTCTCTGCTTCATTGATCTGTGAGAGTAGGGTGCTGAAGTCTCCCACTATTATTGTATTACTATTGATGTATTTTTGTAGTTCTTTCAGTAGGTGTTTGGTGTATTTAGATGGTCCTTCATTGGGTGCATAGATGTTAATAATTGTTAAATCTTCTTGGTTGATTGATTATATTGACTTCTTTCAGTGGTTTCTAGATGTGAAATGTAATTTGGTTCAGTTAAACATTGCAAAAAAATATTGTAAAGTTTGGTAACTAACATTTGTGGGTAAGTAAAAGTAGCATGTCTTTCAAAAACCTTATTCAGGCTAGAGTAGACAGAATATTGGTTATGTAAAGAGACTCTCATGCCTGAGGCTCCAAAGTCCCAGGTTCAGTCCCCTGCACCACCGTAAGCCAGAGCTGAGCAGTGCACTGTTAAATAAAATAAGTAAATAAGCTAAAAAAATAAAAACTACTGAATTTATCCTTCAAATATTTGTATTTTATTTTATTGCTACTAGAGTTATTTATTGCTGGGGCTTGGTGCCTGCATGACAAATCCATCACTACTGGTGTCCATCCCCCCCCCCCCTTTTTTCATGAGATAGAGAGGAATTGAGAGGGAATGGGGAGATAGGAAGAGAGATAATTTCAGCACTGCTTCACTCTTGAAGTTTCCCCACTGCAGTTGGGAGTCTGGGGGTTGACCCTGGATCCTTGCAATTATGGGAACATGTTCACTCTACAGCATCATCTCCTGGCCCCAAACACTTAATTTTTCTGTCTTAGCAAGTAGATTATGATTTAACCTAAAGCCCCTTTTTTTGCATTGCTCTAATTAGGTAAATATTGGGCTAAGTTTTACTGAATTAAGAGTTTTATGTCATTTTTAGAGGGCATTTTGTGTAGTATCATCTTCATAGGAAAATGACAGTATCAGCATTTATGTAAGAAAGGAACTAGATGATTAGATTAGCCGCTGCCTAGCAAGTTGAAATAGGCTTGTTTTTATTTCCAGAAAATGTAAATAACCTCATAAAGCTATTATGTTAACTATGGATATCTAGTGGGATCATCTTAGTTGTATTAATATCTAATTGCTTTACCTGAGAGGATATATGTAGCCATTGTAGATGTGTGTTTAAGTGTACATGTGTGCATACAACACTCATGAAATGTAAAACCCTTCCCAATTACTGAATTTTAAAAATAAACCATTTTATTACCTTCTAAGAGTTACGTGTGTGTGTGTGTGTGTGTGTGTGTGTGTGTGTGTGAGAGAGAGAGAGAGAGAGAGAGAGAGAGACAGACAGACAGACAGACACCATAGAGCATCTCGCTGGAATGTGTGTGTGATTCCAACGATCCATCTGACTTTCACGGTAGGCACCCAGTTAAGCCAGCTCCTGGACTCAGAGTACAGCTCTATAGTCTTCTGTTGAAAGCTAGCATAAATAAGTAGCGCTCTGATGTGACTGTAGTGAAACATGAGGAAAGGACCTTTCTCCAGATAGTGCTGTTCTGTTTACACACACAACTGACAGTTAAGCTGATGCTGAATGAACATCCTTTTTGCTACAGGGATTTGGTTCAACTTTTGGAGTGGCACCCTTTCGTACAGTCAGACCTTTTCAAAGATATTTGGAAGGTTTAGTAGTGGACTTAATGAAATAAAAGTGAGCACACCAAAAAAAAAATCTATCAGTTAATGCCATTCTTGTATAAGTATACAGCAGTTTGAGGACGTATTCTACTTTTAAATTAGAAAAGATCAAAAATAAATTAAAGTCAAATTAGAGCAGATTGTAGCAAATGGAAGCAGTGCTGCTTCGTTATTTGTGATAAACTTAGAAGTACTTATGTTGGATGTGCTTTGTGTTTATATTCTCAGGACAGTGAGATATAAGACAGTCCTTTATCTAAAAAGTGTGAAAGTTTGACTTTAAAAAAATAGCCTTCTATGTTAAAAGGAGTTGCAAGGAATTTTCTTTAAGTATGGGCCGGGTGGTGGCATACCTGGTTGAGTGTATGTTACATTGTGCAAGGACCCCGGTTCAAGCCCCCTGTCCCCACCTGCAGGGGAAAACTCTGCAAGTGGTGAAGCAGTGCTGCAGGTGTCTCTTTTTCTCCCTCTCTGTATTCCCTTTCCTGTTGATTTCTCCCGTCTCTATCAAATAAATAAAGATAATAAAGAATTTTCTTTAAGTAATAGCCAGTATTTTCAGAGAGAAAAAGCAGCAGAATTAAATATTACTTGGTGTAGAAGGGTTATATTGGTGGTGCACTTGGTTGAGAGCACATGCTGCGTTGTGCATGGACCCCTGGTCCCTACTAGCAGGGGGAAAGTTTCAGGAGGGGTGAAGCAGGGCTGCAGGTCTCTGCCTCTTCCTCTCAATCTTCCCTTCCCCTCTCGATTTCTCTCCGTCTCTATCTCATAAGTGATAAAATCAGAAGAGAATATGGTAATAGTCTTCTAGGGGGCCACCATGACAAAATGTCATGGGCCAGGTAACTTGAACAGCAAAAATTTATTTTCTCAACAGTTTAGACAGCTTGGAAGACCAACATCAAAGTCTTGGTAGGTTTAGGTGTCTACTGTGGCTGCTTTTCTTGACTTCTTGGTGGCTGCCTTACTGTCTCCTCACATGGTAGACATCTCTGATGCCTCTCCCTCTTCTAAGGGCACAAGTCCTATTGCATTCAGGTCTCACTGGTAAAACTCCATTTAACATTATTTGACACTTTAAACTTCTCCAAAGAGAGTATCAGATATTGGGAATCAGAGGTTCAGTATCTGAATTTTGAGAGACATAATTCTGTCCACTAGTAGGGAAGGCAAAGAAGATTGCAGTTAGGGAATAATTTCGGACAAATCAGACAAGAATCTAACCTTGAATATCAGAATCACTTGGGTGGGGTTGTTAGAAGACTTTACTGTGCTCTATCCTTAAAATTTCTAGATTAATAGGTTTGGAGTGGGCCAGTTAAATTTGCATTTTATTAATTTAATATTTGTTTACAATATTATGAAATTTTAGGAATGTGGTTTCACAAATCTATATGTGAGTGCAGCTTTCTACACCTATCACCAAAAATTCCAGCACTATTAAATCATGATAGTCTGCATTCTAAAAAGCTCCAAGGTATTGTAATCCTTTTGGCCTGGGAAGTTGAGCTTTGTTTTTTTTTTTTTTTTTTTTTAATTTCTTTATTGGGGAATTAATGTCTTACATTCAACAGTAAATACAATAGTTTGTACATGCATAACATTTCCCAGTTTTCCTTATAACAGTACAGCCCCCACTAGGGCCTCTGTCATCCTTCTTGGACCTGTACTCCCCTCACCCACCCCAGAGTCTTCCTCTGTCATCCTTCTTGGACCTGTGTTCCCCCCACCCACCCCAGAGTCTTACTTTGGTGTGACAAGCCCATTGGGAAGTCAGCAGTTCTTGATGTCTTGTATCCTACTTGCATTCAGGGAACTTACTGAAGGATGCCCCTGGAAGAAGGAATTTCTTTTCTCGCTAGGGAGTGGGGGTGGTGTGGGGGAGAAGAAGACATAGTGGGAATGTTGACGGAGTACTCATTTTGCTGATAACGAGTTAGTTTTACTCTGAATTCATTAAGAGATGGTTGGAAGTCAAGAGTAGCTTGTTTCTCTGGGAGGAAAAGGCGACTCTAGACTTTGTTATTAAGAGATTTAATTTCCAGAGTATGTATCACAATCACATTCAACTGTTGACATATTTCCCTCTTGGTGAATGTTGGACCTTCGAGTTTGAAGAGCACAGACAGAAGCTGCAGAAAAAAGAATATAAATTGGGTAGGGCGGTGCCAGAAAACTCAGAATTTAATGTTTACTTAGTTTAAACAAACTTGAATCAGCGAATAAAATTGGATTGTGCTATAAAAGTTTGTTTTTGTTTATTTAGAAAATGAAGCAAAGTTTCCATAGAAGTAGTACTATAAACAACTAGTTAACGAAATTGTAAAATGACTCTAAATGGCTAGTAATATGATGAGCTTGAGATCAGGAAGTTCCCATCACACTAACGTGGCAGGGAGGGAAGCCAAGTCCTTCCTCTACCTAGTCCCAAATGGACCAAGATTAAATTGTAAAGTTGTGTATCAGATGCTTTGAAATAGCCAGCATTTCTGTGTGTGTGTGTGTGTGTGTGTGTGTATGTGTGTTCTTTTCTCTGCAACATGTATGTATGCTTCCTTTCCTCGTAGCTGATGGTATTCTGCTCTGTGTGCCAGTCTTTGTACAACCACTTCTGTGTGTATACACGTTCAGTTTTCAGCAAATGACATTTGAGTATGTTTGAGTATTTGTGTATTTTCATAATATAAAGACTTGTTCTGGGAGTTAGCTTCTGCTCAGCTCTGTTTTTTTATGATTATTATTTATAAAAAGGAAACATTGACTAAACGATAGGATAAGAGGGTACAACTCCACACAATTCCCACCACCAGAACTCTGTATCCCATCCCCCCCCCCCCCCATAACTTTCCTATTCTTTAACTCTTTGGGAGTATGGACCCAGGGTCATTGTGGGATGCAGAAGGTGGAAAGTCTGGCGTCTGTAATTGCTTCCCCGCTGAACATGGGCATCGACAGGTCGATCCATACTCCCAGCCTGTCTCTCTCTTTCCCTAGTGGGGAAGGGCTCTGGGGAAGCAGAGCTTCAGGACACATTGATGGGGTTGTCTGTCCAGGGAAGTCTGGTCGGCATCCTGCTAACATCTGGAACCCGTGATCTGGTGGGCTCCTGAAGTCGTTCTATTCTTGTCTTCTTGTGGTCCCAGGTGGTCTCCTTTGGTGTTCCTAGTTGACCCTGGAGAGGAGAGGAGAGAAACACAGCTGCTGCTGCTCCATAGCCCCACCTCCGGAAGTCCAGCTCTGGTTTATGATGGTGCTAGGGATTGAACCTGGGACCTTGGGTGTCTCAGGCATAAGTGTCTTTACTAAAAACATAACCATTTTGCTGTCTCAGTATCCCTGAGAGTTAAGTTTTTGAAATGAAGGCCAAGGGCTACACTCTGCTTTGGTCTGGTTATTTACTGCTGCTCAACAAATCACCTCAAAGTTAATGTTAAATAAAATGTTTCGGGAGTTGGGCAGTAGCGCAGTGGGTTAAGCGCAGGTGGCGCCAAGCGCAAGGACCTGCGTAAGGATCCCGGTTCGAGCCCCCGGCTCCCCACCTGCAGGGGAGTTGCTTCACAGGAGGTGAAGCAGGTCTGCAGGTGTCTATCTTTCTCTCCCCCTCTCTGTCTTCCCCTCCTCTCTCCATTTCTCTCTGTCCTATACAACAACGACATCGATAATAACTACAACAATAAAACAACAAGGGCAACAAAAGGGAATAAAAAATAAAATAAAAATAAGAAAATTAAAGAAAATGTTTCTATTACATTCCAAGATTCTAGGCAGGAAGTTGGGTGAAGGGTAGCAGGATTGTTTTTCTCTGCTCGGTACTGACTGCCTCTTCTCTAGGGGACATGTCACACTGATGGAGGAACACTGAACAGGTACTAAGATTATTATGGCTTCACTTATATCTGTATCGGAACTTTGATTACTGTGGGTGGACCAGTTTACACTGTCAATCAGAAGACATACACATGGTCTCTCACTGTAGTTTGAAATTCTTAGCGCTGGCTGCTTGGGTTCTCAGTAGGCATGTCAGAAGCGCAAGCATTGTCAGACACCTAGACAGAAGCTATCAGTGCCTTTTATGACCTAGCCTCAAGTTCAGTGATGTGGGCTTCTGTGCTGTTGAACTGGTGAAAGCTGTCACAGGTCTGCCTAGATTCCAGGGAGCAGCATAGACTCCATCTTTCCACAAGAGTCAAGAAATCTACTTACAACTATGTCGGAAACTGTTACAAATTAATATAGTTTTACTCGTGGTTTACTACTAGTCTACAAGATATAATACTGAAAGGGGATGGGTCCCCACCACACCCACCAGCAGAATTCTGTGCCTGTGTCCCCCACAACATTTTCATACACTGATGGTAAATTGACTCCCCAAAAGTTTCTTCTGACAGTGAATTTCCCAGCCTTTAAGTTTTTCAAATGTTTGGTGAAAAATAATACTTGATCGTAGTATTTATTTTCAGCTCTTTTGCCACTGACATTGACATGGTCCCTGTTTTTAAAGGGTGTTTTTTCCCCACAGTTTTGTGAGATGTTTGTGGGTTCTGGTCATTTATCTCTAAGCTATTTAGTCTTGTTTTTTTCCTTGGACTTGAAGTTTCTTTAATGTATAGGGGAAATAAGCATTTTTATATTTTCAAACATTTATTTACTTTCAGGGGATAAAGATCAGAATGCTGCTCAGCTCTAGATTATGGTGGTTTCTGGATTGAAGTTGTGGCTCCTGGGACTCAAGCATGGAGCAAAT
The DNA here is from genome assembly GCF_950295315.1 of Erinaceus europaeus. NCBI lineage: Eukaryota > Metazoa > Chordata > Mammalia > Eulipotyphla > Erinaceidae > Erinaceus > Erinaceus europaeus. Next base: position 122,296,964 of record NC_080168.1, on the reverse strand, counting down.
CTATGGCTCTACCACACTGAGCTATCTCCCGAGCCCAATAAGCCTCCTTTTTAATGAAATCACTAACACTGAATGCTCCTTATTCATCTTCTGCCTTTGCTTGCATTGTATTTGACTATATAGATATTTGTGTGGACATATTATCAGTCTTATTTAATACCTCTGCATTTATTAAAAACACTTTTAAGAAAAACCTTACATTCCAGTTACAGAGGGGATTCTGATTTTTGGTTTTTTTTTTTCTTGTTATCTTTACGTGATTCACTTGAGATTTCTTTCTTTTTTTTTTTTTAATTTAATAACGATCAACAAGACTGTGGGATAAGAGGGGTACAGTTCCCACCACCAGAGTTCTTTTTTTTAATTTATTTATTTATTTATTTATTTTTAAATAATTTATTTCTTTATTGGGGAATTAATGTTTTACATTCAACAATAAATACAATAGTTTGTACATGCATAACATTCCCCAGATTTCCATTTAACAATACAACACCCACTATGTCATTCATCATCTTTCATGGACCTGTATTCTCCCCACCCACCCACCCACCCACCCCAGAGTCTTTTACTTTGGTGTAATACTCCAATTCCATTTCAGGTTCGACTTTTGTTTTCTTTTCTAATATTGTTTTTCAACTTTGGCCTGAGAGTGAGATCATCCCATATTCATCCTTCTGTTTCTGACTTATTTCACTCAACATGATTTTTTCAAGGTCCACCCAAGATCGGCTGAAAACGGTGAAGTCACCATTTTTTACAGCTGAGTAGTATTCCATTGTGTATATATACCACAACTTGCTCAGCCACTCATCTGTTGTTGGACACCTGGGTTGCTTCCATGTTTTGGCTATTACAAATTGTGCTACCAAGAACATATGTGTACAGAGATCTTTTTGGATGGATGTGTTGGGTTCCTTAGGATATATCCAAAGGAGGGGAATTGCAGGGTGATGGGGTAGGTCCATTTCTAGCCTTCTGAGAGTTCTCCAGACTGTTCTCCACAGAGGTTGGACCAATTGACATTCCCACCAGCAGTGCAGGAGGGTTCCTTTGACCCCACACCCTCTCCAGCATTTGCTGCTGTTACCTTTTCTGATGTATGACATTCTCACAGGAGTGAAGTGATATCTCATTGTTGTCTTGATTTGCATTTCTCTGACAATCAGAGACTTGGAGCATTTTTTCATGTGTTTCTCGGCCTTTTGGATCTCTTTTGTGGTGAATATTCTGTCCAAGTCCTCCCCCCATTTTTGGATGGGGTTATTTGTTGTCTTGTTGTTGAGCTGGCAAGCTCTTTATATATGTTGGTTATTAAACTCTTATCTGATGTATGGCATGTAAAGATCTTCTCCCATTCTGTGAGGGGTCTCTTGGTTTGGGTAGTGGTTTCTTTTGCTGTGAAGAAGCTTTTTAATTTGATGTAGTCCCATAGGTTTATACTTGCCTTAGTCTTCCTTGTAATTGGATTCATTTCATTGAAAATCTCTTTAAAATTTATGCGGAAAAAAGTTCTGCCAATATTTTCCTCTAAGTATCTGATAGTTTCTGGTCTACCATCCAAGTCCTTGGTCCACTTGGAATTTACTTTTGTATTTGGTGAAATACAGTGATTCAGTTTCATTCTTCTGCATGTTTCAACCCATTGTTTCCAACACCATTTGTTGAAGAGACTCTGCCTTCCCCATGTAATAGTCTGGGCCCCTTTGTCAAAGATTAGATGTCCATACGTGTGGGGCCTCATTTCTGGGCTCTCAATTCTATTCCACTGGTCAGTGTGTCTGTTCATGTTCCAGTACCAAGCAGTTTTGATGACAATGGCCCTATAATACAGTTTGAGAACTGGGAGTGTGATGCTGCCAGTTCTGTTCTTTTTTCTCAAGATTGTTTTGGCAATTCTAGGTCTTTTCTGGTTCCAGATAAACATTTGTAGCATTTGTTCTATTCTCCTAAAAAATGTGCTTGGGATCTTGATGGGGATAGCATTAAATTTGTAGATGGCTCTGGGTAATATATTCATTTTGATGATGTTAATTCTTCCAACCCATGAACATGGAATATCTTTCCACTTCTTTGTGTCTTTTTCAATTTCTTTGAGTAGTGACTCATAATTTTCAGTATACAAGTCTTTCGCTTCTTTGGTTAGGTTTACTCCTAGATATTTTATTGTTTTTGTTGCTATAGAAAAAGGAACTGATTTCTGGATTTCAATTTCTTCTAACTTAGTGTTTGCATAGAGGAATGCCACTGACTTTTGAATGTTAATTTTATAGCCTGACACCTTACTGTATTGCCTGATGATTTCCAAAAGCTTCTTGCTGGATTCCTTAGGTTTTTCCATGTATACTATCATGTCATCTGCAAATAAGGAGAGTTTGACTTCTCTTCCAATCTGTATGCCTTGAATTCCTTGCTCCTGCCTGATTGCTATGGCAAGAACTTCTAACACTATGTTGAATAGTAATGGTGATAGTGGGCAGCCCTGTCTAGTACCTGACCTGAGGGGGAAATGCTTCCAGTTTTTCACCATTGAGTATGATGTTGACTGTAGGTTTGCTATATATAGACTCCACTATCTTCAGGAATTTTCCATCTATTCCCATTTTTTGTAGTGTTTTGATCATAAAGGGATGTTGTATTTTGTCAAAGGCTTTCTCTGCATCTATTGATATGACCATGTGGTTTTTGGTCTTGCTTTTGTTGATGTGGTGGATCACATTGATTGATTTACGTATATTAAACCAACCTTGCATGCCTGGAATAAGCCCCACTTGGTCATGATGAACAATCTTTTTGATATACTGCTGTATCCGGTTGGCTAGAATTTTGTTCAATATTTTCGCATCTATGTTCATCAGAGATATTGGTCTGTAATTTTCTTTTTTGGTTGTGTCCCTGCCTGCTTTTGGTATCAGGGTGATGTTGGCTTCATAGAAGCTGGCAGGGAGTATTCCAGTGTCTTCAATCTTCTGGAAGACTTTTAAAAGTAGAGGTATTAGTTCTTCATTGAAAGTTTTGTAGAATTCATTTGTAAAACCATCTGGTCCAGGACTTTTATTTTTGGGAAGATTTTTGATAACTGTTTCAATTTCATTAGCTGTGCCATGGGCCTGTTCATGTTATCCACTTCCTCTTTACTTAGTTTTGGAAGTTGGTAGGTATCTAGGAAATCATTCATTTCTTCCAGGTTCTCTAGCTTGGTGGCATATAGTTGTTCATAGAAGCCTCGCATGATATGTTGAATTTCTGCAGTGTCTGTTGTGATATCTCCTCTTTCATTTACTATCTGATTTATTTGGGTCTTCTCCCTTTTTTGTTTTGTGAGTCTGGCTAAAGGTTTGTCGATTTTGTTTACTCTTTTGAAGAACCAACATTTACTTTCATTGATCTTTTGTATGGTTTTCCTATTCTAAATGTTATTTATTTCTGCCCTAACTTTAGTGATTTCTCTCTTTTTGGTTGCTTTAGGATTCCTTTGTTGTTCTTCTTCTAGGTCTTTAAGATGTGCAATCAGGCTGTTTATTTGTGCCTTTTCTTGTTTCCTAATGTGTGCTTGTATAGCTATGAACTTCCCTCTTAGGACTGCTTTAGTTGTGTCCCAAATATTTTGATAGCTTGTGTCTTCATTTTCATTGAACTCTCAAAACATTTTGATTTCTTCCTTGATTTCCTCTTTGACCCAGAAGTTGTTAAGAAGTGTACTGTTGAGCTTCCACATTTTGGGACTGTTACTAATCTTTTGTTGATTTTTAAGTGTTAGTTTAATTCCACTGTGGTCTGAGAAGATGCTTGGGATGATTTCAGTGCTCTTGAATTGGCTGATGCTGTCTTTGTGGCCTAACATATGGTCTATCCTTGAGAATGATCCATGTGGATTTGAGTAAAATGTGTATTCCAGTTTCTTGGGATGAATGACTCTGAAAATGTCCAATAGTTCTAGTTTATCTATCTCTTCATTTAGATCCCTTATGTCTTTACTGATTTTCTGCCTGGATGATCTGTCAAGTTGAGAGAGTGGGGTGTTGAAGTCCCCTACTATGATTGTGTTACTGTCAATATATTGCTGTAGCTCTTTCAGTAGAAGTTTGATGTATTTAGATGGCTTCTCATTGGGTGCATAGATATTAATAATTGTTAAGTCCTCTTGATTGACTGATCCTCTGAGCATTAAGTAGTGTCCATTCCTATCTTTTTAATCTTATCTATTTTAAAGTCTATCATGTCAGATATGAGAATAGCTGTTCCTGCCCTTTTTTTGTGGCCATTGGCTTGTATGATAGTTTTCCATCCTTTCACTTTAAGTCTGTGTTTGTCTTGTTGATGTAGGTGAGTTTCCTGTAGACAATATATTGTTGGGTTGTGTTTTCGGATCCATCTTCCTACTCTGTGTCTTTTAATAAGTGAATTCAGGCCATTGACATTTATTGATATCAAAGATTGAAGATATTTTAATGCCTTTCTTGTAGAGTTTTAGAGTGTTTTGATATATGTCCTATTTATGGTGGTCTGGTTGTTTATAGGAGACCTTTCAGAACTTCTTTCAGGGTAGGCTTGGTGATGGTTGCTTCCTTCAACTGTTGCTTGTCTGAGAAGGTTTTGATGCTTCCATCTAGTCTGAATGACAGTCTAGCAGGATATAGTGTTCTTGGCTGAAAGCCTTTCTCATTGAGCACTTGATATCTTGCCATTCTCTTCTGGCCTGTAGTGTTTGTATGGAGAAGTCTGCTGCTAATCTTATGGGTTTTCCTTTGTAGGTGACTCTTTGTTTTTCTCTTGCAGCCTTGAGGATCCTTTCTTTATCCTTATTCCTTTCCATTCTAAGTATGACATGTCTTGGTGTCTTTAGGTCTGGGTTAATTCTGTTTGGGACCCTCTGGGCTTCTTGAATCTTTATGTCTTTGGTGTTGTCTAGACTAGAGAAATTTTCAGCTATTATGGCCTGGAGAATGCTTTCTTCCTCTCCTTCTCTTTCTTCCTCTGTTATTCCAATAATGCGTATATTGTTTCTTTTGAAGTCATCCCATAGGACTCTGTTGTTGTTTTCAGCATCTCTTAATCTTTTTTTGAGATCTTTTACTTCTTTTTTAGTTGTCTCTAATTCATCCTCAATCTTGCTAATTCTGTTTTCAGCCTCATAGATTCTATTCTCTCTGCCCTCTACTGCTTTCTGGAGTTCATCTGTTTTGTTGCCCTGCTCTGATACTGTTTTAGCTTGTTCAGCTAGTTGCCTTCTTAGCTCAGCGATTTCAGCTTTCAGCTCTCTAATAACCATGAGATAATTAGAATTTTCTTCCATATTCTCATTTGTTGTTCCTGCATTTCTGATTACAATTTTTTCAAATTCTTTACTCACTCCTGTTATTATTTCCTTAGCTAATGTTTGGATGTTGAACTTGTTGTTTTGTGCTTCACCCTCTGGAGGACTTTTAGCTGGACTCTTGTCCTGGTTCGAGTCTCCAATATTTTTTCTTGTTGTTTTAACCATTTTATATATTATGTTATGAATTCCCTTTATCAGTACTTTTCAAATTATTGATCACTATTGCCTGGATTGACTTGTGTCTAAGTAATTTAATTAAAGGGTTTACCGTGGTAGAAGTTAACAGTTTTTTTCAATCCCTGAGTTGGAGCTCAGTGGTGTAAAAGCCTCTTTTTTTTTTTTTTTCTTCCCTGTAGGCTATGGGAGCCTGAGGGCTTTTAAACTATCAATAGGCTTCTTAGCTTAATCACTGACTCCTGACCAAGAGATAAAGCAGGGTGTGGCAGAGATAATCCAGTGGTTATGCAAAGAAACTTTCACAGCCCCTCAGCTATGCCATGGAGGTATAGGTCTTCTCCTGAGTTTCCCTGTTAGATCTCTGTCCCCTGGTGTCCCTCCCTGTTGCTGCTCCAGATTCTGAGGGTAGTAGCAATGGAGACTCAGAGTTGCACTTGGTGAGTCTCTGGGGAGTCCTCTCCTCCCTTCAGCTGTCCCCTTGTTGGTGGAGCAGACTGGAGGTGGTGTCTCCACTGATAAACTGTTGAACTGTTAGCAGTCACTTAATCTCTCCTTAGGCTCCTCTCTCCTCTCTGTCACCAGCCACGCGTGTTTGTACTCACGGATGATTTACTGGGTTCCTGTGGTCATTCTAGTCCTGTCTTGTTTCGGTCCGGGTGGTCTCCTTTGGTATTCCTAGTTGATCCGGGAGAGGAGAGGAGAGAAAGCGATCTGCTGCTCGTAGCTCCGCCTCCGGAAGTCGAATCCCCCCCTTTTTTAAATTCAGAGACACGGGAGAGATGACTCAAACTCATGATGGAGTGGCAATGCAATGTCTTTATTCCCACCAGAGTTCTGTGTCCCATCCCTTCCACTGGAAGCTTTCTTATTCTTTATCTCTCTAGGAACATGGACCCAGGACCATTATGGGGTGCAGAAGGTGGAAGGTTTGGCTTCTGTAATTGCTCCTTCACTGGACATGGGCAGTAGTAGGTCAATCCATACTTCCGACCTGTTTCTATCTCTCCCTAGTGGGGCAGGGCTCTAGAGAGATGGGGTTCTAGGACATGTTGATGAGGTCATCTCCCCAGGGAAGTCAGGTTGGTGTTGTGGTGGCATCTGTAACTTGGTGGCTGAAAAGCATTAATATATAAAGCCGAACAACTTGTTTAATAGTCAGGAACTCAAAGGCAGGAATATAGCAGATGAGATGTGGGGTCTCCATTTAGGAATAAGCTAGTAGGTGTATTTTAGGTATATTCCAAGGGGCCCATGACCTTACTGATTTTTGCTTGAGTCCCACAGGTGACCATGCAGGTGACCTAAACACATTGTCTGGAGAGATGGGGTCAGAGTTGGAAATAGAACTAGAAAGCTGGATCAGGGAAGAGAGTAGCTCCCAAATATGGGAAAAGTATGTACTATTAGCTGTAAACCCCATTGGTTTGATCTGGGGCCCATATTCAGTACAGGAGCTTGGGTAAACTCTGTATCCCTATAGGTCTGAGCTCACATTCTTTGGTCATAGCTGGGAATATTCTAGACTGCACTCCTTGAATAGCAGTGTATATTGGCCCAATCTCCCTTCAGAGAGTGGGCCAGTCCCTATCATTGTTGATCCACATTGAGGGCGCAAGGCCCTGTAGAGGCCACAAGAGGGCCCACTGTGTTGTTCCTGATGGAGATGACCAGTGATAGTGGAGAGAGGGATCTGTTAGAGGTCTGAGCTCATCATGTCTATATGGGAATCCCAGGACTCTCTGACTAGGGTCCCAGATGATGGGGTGGCCTGGTCGTGACCAAAAACACCATTATTAAAGTATGCTAGTTTCTTGCCCATATTCAGCTTTTGTAGTTCTTACTTTATAAATGACAAGTTTAGTCTTTGAGTGATTGAGGGAATAGGACATAGGTGAGGGGGGTATCTAGGTCTAAGTAGAAACTATTTAAGTACTTTATGGTGTCTTTTTTAGGTCATTCTACTTGCTTGCTGCACTTGAGTCACTGCAGACTATTGTGCATATACGTTAAGGTGTGTATTTTCCCCTAACTTATGGATACATGTGCACATGTGCCTTTTTCATGGACCCTGGTCTATATCTAGGTTCTGAGGCTTTGTTAGGAAGTGTGCCACCTGAAATGGAATTAAGGAGTCCTAGGAGCTAAGAAAGGCCTCACCGGGGTACTGGCGCTAAAAGGGTGACATTCCCTGCCTGGCATCTCTGGACACAGTACAAAGTGAACCGTGTTGAGGTGGTACTGGTTGCCTTGAGTTGGTTGAGATGAGCAGGTGCAGTATTGAGGGGTATGGAAGGAGAGAAGCATGTGGGAAAATGAGCCACGCCCCAGAGGTTCCAGGGCTGGCAGAAATAGGGTTTCTAGAGAATGGGGAAGGCTCCTGAGATTTATTCTTTTAAGGTCTAAGAGATCTCAGTTTATTTTTGTCTAAATCACTGATCAGCTGTTCCAGCATAATTTATGAAAGTCTTTTTCCTTTCCTCATGTGTCTAAATATTTGTGTGAGGATATTTAATTCAGTTGGAATGATTGTTGTGTCAGTGGTGAAAGGCACTAGACACAAATTTATGTGCCACTTGGTGGTGCTTCCAGATTCTTGATTTGTTTCCTACACTGCTGTATTTCCATGGAACACCTCCTTTGTTGCTCTGCTTGTCTGAGCCTGCATTTCCATGACTGTTTGCTCTCAGTCTCCTTTGCTGAAGCTGTGAGCTATCACATCCCAACACTCGCTGTCATTTTTCTGTGGGTGAGGCTGTGCAACCTCTTTTGGATCGTAGTTTTTATTTCTCTATAGACAGGTAATACATAGTCTGGCATTCTATTTCTTACTAGTGACTAGAAGTCATAAGTGGTTTTAATTGTACTTTTTGTGATTCTTATGTTTTTGAGACAGAGATTGGCATTCAAAAACCCAGCTCCTGTAGATGGAGATTCTGTTGGTGGGAGTTGTGCCTAGGACTCTTATAAACTCTCCAGATATTTTGGAAGATAGTTTTAGGAGTTACTTGCCTCCAGCTTTTTCTGATAATTCTTTTCTTTTGAAGAGTGTCAGGTATTAAATATTATAGGTCTTTAAGAGCATGTACAATTTTTGTTAAATTCTTCTTTTTCTTTAAATCTTAAAAAATTATTCTTAGCCTCAGGCCTTGCACAAACAGGCTGTGGGCTATTTGGGCTAACCCTTGCCCAAATATGACATGTTCTTATGACATGTTCAAATGCCTTATTTGAACTTGACTTGAAAGTTGCTTAGTGTAATGTTTTACTTTTTTCTGAGAGCCTAAAGTAAAGAATGTTTTTAATGCCATAAGCAGTAGAACCAAAGTTCTGCTCAGGAGTATAAACCTTACTAAGGTAAGAGTTGAGTTAGGAGCCAGTAATCATGGAAATGACAATATAAAATGAGAAATGTAAATGTAGGTTAACAGATGCTTCAACAACCAAATATTTTATGATTCCAGTACAGCATGTGGTTTCAGAAAGTCTTTAATAACTGTAGTGACCACCCCAAATATGTAAACAAAGAATCTTTGGAGACTAAGTAAGTGGCAACTTTCCCTCCAGAGTTACCAAATTGTAAGGACTTTGATCCCCGCCCCCCCCTTTTTTCTCCTAGAGACAGAAATAGGGATCGAGAGAGACACCTGCTGTTGTTGTGCGCGGGCCGCGGAGAAGAGAGAGAGAGGAGGTCCGGAGCGAAGAGGAAACACAAATCTTTATTTGCGCTGGCACCTCAGAGTTGGGTGCTAGAGAAGCAGGTTGGACCACGTGGAGGTAGCGAAAATGGCCGCCTCAGGCAGTAACCTTTCCTGCATTGGAGTGAAGCGCTGTCAAGAGAGCGAGCGAGGTGAGGAAGAAGAAGGGCTTTTATAGGAGCAGCTTTCGAGAGAATGTGAAGGGGGAGGAGTAACCATAGCACTCCAGGATAGGATGATAACTCTCGTGAGAATGGGAGGGGGGGAGGAGTGACCAAAGCACTCCAAATATCGCGGGGGAAATAGACAATGCCCTGAGGGCACAACATGGCGGAACAGGCACTCCGAGAATGTCCCAACTCTTGCGGGAACTAGCAGTAGCCTGAGGGGACAACATGGCAGATGTGACTGCATCTGCACAATTTCCCAGCAACCTGCAGCACTGCTCCACCATTTGTGAAGTTGCCCTTCTGTGTGAGGATGGCAACTTAAACCTGGGTCTTCGCTCTGGTGCTGTGCCACTACCTGGCCCCAAGAACTTTCACCTTTTGTACAGCTGCTACTGAACTTTTGCTGGCAGTACCCTATTTCATTTGTTTCTGAAGCCAACTTTTAATACATGTTCCTCAGGTGCAAAATATATAGGACAGATAGAAAATGACTTTCTAGTCCCTCAGACCATAGGGCATGTTGCTAGTCTTAAATCTGTTATAGGGTCTCAAGGTATAGGAGATGGTACATGAACTCTTACTGTATGTATGACCCTCTTTGCCACTTTTGACTCCCCTGGCCATGATTTGAAAGACTTTACAGCTTGAAACTCAACAGAAGGAGCAAAGGATCATCTTTGGCAGGATAAGGAACAATGAATAACTCTAGAGTGAAAAGGAATAGAAGTAATTAGAAATCTCATTAGTCACTGCACCAGCTCTGACTGCCATTCACTGAAAGGCGTTATTTTCTCCAACTGCTGGAAGACATAAGAAGTGGAGGTCAAATGACCACTTCATTTATTTTTTTTATTCTTTTACTTGATAGGATAGCAGTTGAGAGGGGAACAGAAAGCAGAGGGAGAGAGAGACCTGCAGCCCCGCTTCACTGCTCATGAAGTTTCCCCTGCAGGTGGGAACCAAGGGAGTGAACCCAGGCACTGGTGCACGGTGGTGTGTGTGCTTCATTGGATGCACACACCCACCACCCAACCCTATGACCACTTTTTAAATGGGCTTAAAATTTTTTTTTATTAGATTTACTTATTTATTGTATAGAGACAGCCAGAAATAGAGAGGAAGAGGGAGATAGAGAGGTAAAGAGACAGAGAGACACCTGTAGCCCTGCTTCACCACTTGTGAAAGCTTTCCACCTATAGGTGGGGACCGGGGGCATGAACCCTGGTCCTTGCACACTGTAACATGAGTACTCAGTCAGGTGTGCCACCACCCGGTCCCGGCCTTTTTTCTTTTTTTAAACTTGTCAGAATTGCATCATTTAATCCTGGGCTGTATTCCATGAAGGAATTGATTTCCATTGTGGAATCACTGGTTTAAAGGACAGGGCTTAAAAAAGGAAGACTCTGCCATGATGCCAACCAGACTTCCCTGGACAGACAACCCTACCAGTGTGTCCTGGAGCCCCGCTTCCCAGAGCCTCGCCCCACTATGGAAAGAGAGGCTGGGAGTATGGATCCACCTGTCAACGCCCATGTTCCCATGTTCAGCAGGGAAGTCATTACAGAAGCCAGACCTTCCACCTTCTGCATCCCACAATGACCTTGGGTCCACACTCCCAGAGGGATAAAGAATAGGAAAGCTGTCAGGGGAGGGGATGGGATATGAATTTCTGGTGGTGGGAATTGTGTGGAGTTGTATCCCTCTTATGCTAGGGTTTTGTCAGTGTTTCCTTTTTATAAATAAAAAAAAATTTTTAAAGGGCACCTTTATTTGTTTTTACAAGTCATCCCGTTGATCTTCATTATTAACTGATGGATGGATACAGTTACTGCTTCAAAGTCTTTCACAGAGAGCCTTTCTTTGTGAGCAAGAGGAGGATAGTGATTTTGCTTATTACTCTGTCCTTAAGTTCTCCACTACTTGGAAGATGTTAGAATTCTCATTTCCTTGCTGATTGATTTAAAAAAAAAAAAAAAAAAAAAAAAAGGGCAAAGAAAGGCCATGGTAATTAATAATCAGACTTCTTTCCATGACCTGCAAGCCCTCAATATTGGGCCGTTTCCAGCTTTCCCAGTTTGTTCCCTAACAGTCTCTGCCTCAAGCACTGCGCATTCACTAATTGCATTGGTCTTCGTTCTGTCCCTTTTAGACATTTTAACCTTGTTCCTGTTCCCTCAGTCGGGTGATGTAAACACATAAATCTCATACATCTCACCAGGAGTGGTGTTGTGGGGTGGGTGTGTGTGTGTGTGTATACATGCAATTTTATTTAGCTGATTTCTTCTCGCTAAGAAGACTCTCACACTTCCTTGCATACTATTTTCATATATTTACTATTCTTGGAAAATAGATGGAGGAGTCACAATTAGTAGGACTCAAGGTTCATTAGGATAGGAACATGACCCTGTTTGCCGCTGAATCTGGGTTTTCTAAAATATTGCCTGACACATGACAGATACTGATTTTGAGGAATGAATGATTTTTGTCACCCTGTATGACTTTTTGCCCCCCAATGATAATGATTTTCATTATTGATAAAATACGAACACTGGTGTAACTCTCACACCATACCCCATCCACTCTCTGCAAATTTCAAGGGTGGATTCAGTTGCACTTGAAAATTACCTCCCGTGTTCTGACTGTCCCTGTTGCACAAGCTGTAATAATAAAGATTTAAGAGGAGGACCATTTTGATAATAAGGGTAAGTCCATACGGTTAACTATAACGGAGCAAGTTGTCTGTAATCAGTTGCATTTTTTAAATAAAATTTCAGCATTCACCTTCATGAATTAAGTAATGAAGAGTGGCACTTACCTGTATTTTTGTCCGATTGCCAGAAAATCAAGAGGCTAGGCTTTGTTGTCTTCAGATAGGAGCATGCTGTTTGAGCATGATGCCTTATAAGGCATCTGAATTTAGATTGCTACTGAATGAGTGACTTCACCTTGAAGTTGGCTTAACTGTTGACCCACATACAAAGGGAGCTCTTCTAAGTCTCTCACACCTTCTTCCATGGCCCCAGTTAATATATAACCAAGTGCTTCCCAAACTGGCCAAATAGCTCAGTATCAAGACCCATTCAGGCAAATCTGTCCCTCAATTAATTTCTTCTTTGCTGCTACCTCGTCTTATTTTGTATAATGTTAATATAGTCAGTCTTACATTACATTTGTAGTGAACTGAAGACCGCTGGAGTTCTCTGTTCTGTACATACACATGACTTTTTAGTCTCTTCCCCCCAGAATATATCAGTAAAGGCAGAGTTTAGAATGCACAGTTTCATCTTGTTCCGTTTTTTGTCCCGCTAACTGAATAGTCTAATTGTTATGTGAATTCTCCCCTTGTTACGGCATTTGAAAATCACATGCTTTTTATATTTTCACTTGGGTTTTTGATAGAAACAAATAAATAAACACTCCATTGAATTGATAACTATCCCTGGTGAAATTACAAGTAGTCACCTGATTTTCTGATACTGTAAAGAAATGAACATTGAAGAAGTCTAGTATGGCAGAAATAAGTGCAAGAGAGTTAAAGGCATCAGTTTGGATGTTTTCAAAAAAGGCATATGTAGTATTACTTTTAGCTCAGTTTTTTTTTTTTTTTTGAAGGTTCATGGAAGAGGGTGTCGTGGCATTCTCAGTCTTTTAAATGAGTAAAACATAAGTTTCTTTATAAACCTGACCCTATTTTCTTCTATTTAAAATATAGTGAATCAGATATTGCCATTAGTGTGTTAGTAGGAGGATATTTGAAGGACAAATTAATCTCAGTTGGAAACTATTCTTTAAAATGATCATTAGTGTGCTAGAAAGATTTGGGGAGGGTATAATCACTGCCTCCCACTTCCCAGCACACAATGAAATTAAACCCCTGTGGTTAAATCACTCAAAACAGCTGGGCTTCGCATAGGAGTATCTCAAACCTGGGCCCCAGATCTATGAAAAGTACAAGGTGCTTGATACCCTGCAGCGTGTGTATTCAGTATTCCTTGGCAGTGATAAGGAAAGCTTCTCTCTGCTGGTCCTTGGGTGCTTTGCCAGTGTTACCGGAAGATTGTGAATATGCAAAATTTGTGAAGTACTTTCAGGATAGCATTATGACTTCTTCCTTCCTTCCTTCCTTTTTTTTTTTTTTTTTTTTTTGATGGAGAAGGCTTTGGAGGGGATTCTGTAATTTTGCTAGAGTCTGCATACTAAAATTTTCTTCCCAGGAGAGAATACAGTTTGAAACTATAGAATCATTTCTTTTTGTGGTCTATAGTAACACTATTAATACTAATAGTGATAAAATGGCTGCTTTGTAAATCTGGAAATTGCAGTTGCTTAAAAATGTGGATTTAAAAGAACAATTAGACTAAAACAGAATTCACCGGAGTTGATTTAAATATACTTTTATCTCTAAGACAATGTGTCATCTAACAGGAGAAAGGATCTTTGATGATTGGTACAAAATAAAAAATTCATTCACGGAAGTGGAACAAGTTATACTAGGTAAGAATGATGATGGTTATGTATGGCAAGGCCCCTTCCTTTCAGTATGACAGGGGTCTACCAGGTAGTTCAGTTAATCTCTGTAAACATAGTCTAGCATAAGTGACTCCATTTTGTTCTGGCTACTTTTTAACACTTGTAAGAATGTCAGGGCCAGGGGCTGGGTGGTCCAATGAGCACATGCTACCATGTACAAAGACCTGGGTTCAAGCCCCCAGTTTCCACCTGCATGGGGAAGGCCTCACAAGTGGTGAAGCAGTGCTGCAAATGTCTCTCTCCCTATGTCCCCCTTCCATCTTAGTTTCAGAATGAATGAATGAATGAATGAATGAATGAATGAATGAATGAATGATATTCACAGAAGAATGTGGAAGCCATAAAGGTTTTGTTATGCAAAAACAATTCAGGATCTATATAGCTGCTAATTCCTAGAATTCCTAGCTAGCTATCTGTTTTGTTAGACCATGGCTGGCAACAGGTAGCAAGGAAAATTGCTTGTGACTTGTAACTGTATAAACTCTGATCTCTTTTTTTTTTTTTTTTTTTGCAGTGCCTCATAGGTTCTGAATCTTGTGAATCCAGGAAATATTCCTTGTTGATTTTTTTTTTTTTAAGTTATTTTAGGTGGAGACAGAAATTGAGAAGGAAGAGGGATACAGTGCAGGAGAAACCTGCACTCTGCTTCACCCTGCAGGTGGGACCAGGGGCTTGAGCCTGGCCTCTTACTCGCTGTAAGGTATGCACTCAGCCAGGTCAGCCACCAACTGGTCCCAAGTACTCATCATTGAGAGTAAATACAAAGCTGTTGGTTTCTACCTTTTTTAAAAAAAATTTTTCTTTATTTTTATTTTATTTTATTTTATTTTTTATTTATAAAAAGGAAACATTGACAAAACCATAGGATAATAGGGGTACAACTCCACACAATTCCCACTACCAGATCTCCATATCCCATCCTCTCCCTTGATAGCTTTCCTATTCTTTATCCCTCTGGGAGTATGCACCCAAGGTCATTGTGGGATGCAGAAGGTGGAAGGTCTGGCTTCTGTAATTGCTTCCATGCTGAATATGGGCATTGATAGGTTGATCCATACTCCCAGCCTATCTCTCTCTTTGCCTAGTGAGACGGGGTTCTACCCTTTTAACCTATCCTATTCTTACATGAATCTTCTATAAGCTTTTGCAGTGGGAGACAGGAGATAGGGGGTTCTCACAATCTTCCTACCCCTCCCTACTTCTTTCCCTGGCCCTATTGTCCCATCCACAGCGAGGATATTGTATTCTCTGTGTGAGGCACCAACAAAGGGCCCAGCGCCCAAAGCTAACACCGTTTTACTGATTTACCTCTTGCCCTCAGGAAATTTTTTTTGGTGACAAATCTATAATGATGTAAAACTGAGTTTTCTTGAATACAGATTTTTTCCCCCACTAAACATGCTTTAGTTAACATTACTATCTGAGAACCTTTATCATTTGTTTTATAAAATGTCCATACCTGAAAGTAAGAGGTGGCTAGGTAGGACTTGATGGGAAAAGCATTTCTTCTAAAGAGATTAATCATAAAGGTACCTGGGGTGGTTTGGAAAAGACCCTTTTCTTAAACTGTTTTGTCTTACTGGTAACTAAGGATTTTACACATGGCATGTTTGATCACCATTAAGTTGATGTAAGATTCACTTTTCTAGAATAGAGGAGAAGCACTTCATTGCTTCAATTATATAACAGCAGTATTTGGAGGCTTGCAAACTTTTATTTACGTGTTTCCCATCATTTAATAAAATAGTACCAGCTATCCATTTAGCAAACATTGAAGCGCCTCCTTTGTACTAAACCATGTATTCCACTCTGGGTAAAAGATGGATATCTTGGTTTAGCTTCAAGTTTAGAGCAAAATCTTTAAAATAATGTGTATGTACCGTGTAAGGTTGGTTGCCTTTGTGATACGAGTATATCACCCTGCAGAAAAGATGGGGGTTTGTTTGTTTTTACTCTGGAAGCAGTAAATTGACATTTATGTAACAGAATTCTTTATCATATGTGTCTTAATTGTGAAAAGCGTAATTGCCACAATAAATTGGGCTTTTCTACTCCATTTAGATGAAACAATCCCAGATTGTAAAATGAACAGCATTTTTTAGCCCTTTATTTGAACTTGAGCCAATATTGATAGGAAGCTTCAGAATTTAAATTTCCAGAGAATTGTGGTGTCCACTTGATTTTCATGTGCTGAATTTTCAGATGGATGAACATGTCAGAGGTCAGGTATTGTTCCTCCATGTACATAACATACCGAGCGATCAATGCAGGGTGGTGAAGAACCAGACCATGTTACCTGGATGAAATCTTAGCTCTATTCTTAATAGCTTTGTGATCTTCTGCAGAGTACTTAACCTGCTTTGCTTCAGTTTCCTCAATTGTGAAATGGAAAGGATTAGTGCCAGTCTCATAGGCAATAGTAACCTAAAACACTATGTAAAAAATGTTATTTTTGTGATCATTCTAATTACTATTTATGTTAAAGCAACAGTGCATTCTCTCTTTGAGATAGCATTCAAAATTGGGCTGTTTTTCTTTTACATGTGACCACAGACCAGAGAACTAATACTCTGAATGACATCTGCTATCTTAGGCATACTTAGGAAGAATTGTGTGGCCAGAGGCTTGTCTGCTTTAGTGCTCCTCTCTCCCCTAAACACCCAGTATCAATTATCTTACATGTTCTGGTCAATTCCAAAGTATTCGAGTGAACACTGAATACACGTCGGGCCTACTTTTTATCTCCCTCTTCCAACTATGAATGATCAAAGGTGAAAGCATCAACCAATGCATATTTTATATATATTGCGCATGCGTGTATGTGTTCATGTATGTCCCATTTGATCTCTTTCACACTCCTCCTGCCTCTACATAATATCATCATCATCTCTCCAAAGAATAAATACAAGGATTCTGTCTTTTGTATTCTGTCCCCAATACTCAGTGCTCAGATATACCTATACTTTGGATGAGGACAAAGTTTAAAAATGTATAGGTGATTAAGGAGCTATACACTTTACAGACACAGGAGCATCAGTCTGAATGAACTGTGAGTTCTTTTGTCCTTACTACTGACATTGTGGAGGGCACAAGGACCCAGTGCAAGGGATGGTGCCTACTCTGCCATATTGTTTACCCATGCTGTCCATGTCCACATCATCTTCATTTTTTATTTACCTCGTTTAATAAGTTCCAGTCATGCATAGCTGATATTTATAAGACCAGTACTGTCCTTTTTAAGGAGGTGGATTGCCTTAAGGTTTTAATCAAAAACACAATACATTCCAACTGTGGACACCATGTTGGGTCCTTATGAAAGACAGATGTGAGATGTCACCTTCATGCTATTAATCCTCATGGCAGTTTCGATGGCTTAATAACGGCATGCCTAATATTTATTTTGTAGACACGATCTATAATTAACTTATGCCAGGGTCTGACAGTCAGTGTCTTAGAATGAGTAAAGAGGATGAATATGAGAGGAGGGAAGAAGACATTTAGCTGCTGACTGGATAGAGGAGAGTTAGATCTGAAAGGTGTTTCTGAATGTAAATAAGCAATGCTGTGAAGTAGGAAAGAGTGGTGCAGTGTTTTCCTAAAGTATTTTGTGAAACACTGCTTCCAGAAATACAAATAGGTGCTCCATGGAAATAAAGAGTAATTAAAAATAAGTTGAGGAAATGCTGCATATAATATTTCCCTCTTGTAGCTTACAAAGGCTATGAAAAGTCTGCCTAAAGAAACCTATTTATTGTGCTCAATACAAAATGCCTTTTTACATCATAGCTTTTAATATGCTGTGAATTAGGACACTGGTTTGGAAAGGATTGATCTGGATTAATTTGTGGATTGGTAACCCTCATCGATTTGATGTTTGAACTTGAGGTTAAGACTACAGATTAAGTTACCATCAAGGTTTTGTAGATGAGAGAAATATGAAAGTTGGAGGTACAGTTTTCTCAGTAATCGAATTGGAAACCAAAAGAAAAACTTAGGATGTATTAATAGTAATATTTTGTCATTGCCTATTTTTTTTTTTAATTTTATTTATTTTATTTTATTCCCTTTTGTTGCCCTTGTTGTTTTTTTATTGTAGTTATTATTGTTGTTGTCGTTGTTGGATAGGACAGAGAGAAATGGAGAGAGGAGGGGAAGACAGAGAGGAGGAGAGAAAGATAGACACCTGCAGACCTGCTTCACCGCCTGTGAAGCGACTCCCCTGCAGGTGGGGAGCCGGGGTTGGAACCAGGATCCTTATGCCGGTCCTTATGCTTTGCGCCACCTGCGCTTAACCCGCTGCGCTACAGCCCAACTCCCTGTCATTGCCTATTTAAAACTATTGAGTTACATGTGAACGTTTCAGATCAAGGCATAGCTTTTCAATACTTCATTTATACAGCTTAACAGACAAGGTTGGGCGTGTTCAGGGTGGTATGACCCTAGACATATGCAGCTGTCGTGTTAGACTTCATGTGGTCTAGAGTAGTTGCTGAGCACAGATAATATTTATAAATACAGCTATAAGCAAGGAGTTCTAACTAGGAGGACTGGTGAGATGTTAAAGTAGAGAATCCCAGACTTTACTGGCAGAAAGTGGATAGAGGAGCCAGCTATAAATACATGATTGGAGTGCTAAGAGACGGGGAGAGAGAAAACTAGACATTGCGTGTGGAAGGCAAGGGAGAAGTGTCGCACAAAACAGGTAGCTGTAGGTGTTACATATGAAAGAAGATTTTATACAGGAGAAAAGCGGATTTTTTTTTCCGAAGAAAAGTGGATTCCATATATTAAAAATGAGATTGAAAATAGAGTGATTTACTTGGGACTAAGTTTTGTCCCTTTATTGTTGCGTCTTTGTATTTTAGAGATTTCAAACAGGAAGAGACTCCAAATGATGATGTTGAAGTGTGTCCTCTCTTAGAGGAATGATGGTTGGCTGTCTCCGATGGACCCTCACAGGACAGGGAATTGCATCCCTTAGATTTATCATGATAAAGAGTCTGAGCCTTGTAGACTCTGATAGCCAGTTCATCTATACTCTAATAATCAGCTTTCTTGGTTAGGCTCACATTACTGAAACTCATGAGATGGATGTAAGAATCAGGATGCCAGTTTATTAATTTACAGTAAAAAAAAAAAAAAATGCCATGGAAACACTCTCAGGTCTTGGCTAGCACATTTTCCTCCCCTATAGATATACCACATGGGAAAACCACATTATAATTAGAAGGTTGCTTAGTGAGTATGCAGGCAGAGCAAGCGGTGTGATGTGTTTGGAGTGTGTAATGCAGTCAGACGTCTCTTTACCTCTCAAAGACCAGCTACCTTAATCTGTAATTGGTGCTATGACACATTGGAGAATCGGGTACAATGAACTGTGTGGACTGTGTTGGAAATTGCTTAGCACAGCACCTGGGCACAGATATCCTACTTTTAACTCTGATAACTACTGTCAACATTATTTTCTACATAGGATAGAAATAATATGGAACTTCACTATCACTTAGAATGTTTTCTCCTAAATGCTGCTTGAGAGAGGTCAGGTTTTTTTTTTTTCTTCTATTTGTTTGTTTTCCTTCTGTTTTAATGACTGTTCTTTACCTGTGCTTTAATGGTTGACCAAGTCTGTTTCTGACTGTTAAATCCTTTCATTTTTCCACCGAGTTAAATTGAATTGATCTAGTTAAGATGAGATTTTGAATCCTGGGTTCAGTTTAGTTCTTCTTAAAATGCTCTGCTGATTGATTATATTAGGATGAATCACTTAAAATCTCTACTTGTTCCGATCCACAGAAATGAAAATACATATATTAATTTAACAGATGATTTTAAATATATTTCCTCCCACTGGCTCCAGTGGTTACTATTTTGAGAAGTTAAGTCTGTTGACAAGTTCTAAAATCTGTTTTATAAACACAGTGGGATGCACCCTTAATACCTTTGCCCCCTGCGGTCAAGCTCTGAGAAATGTCTACTGTTGTATATGTACCTGTGGGAGGTTGAGGTTGAGGTTGGGGGGGGAGAGAACGAGCACGCACACTATACTGGTTTCCTCTGTATGTTTAGTCTCTTACTTGGTGAAGTTTGCATTGAACATATGAATAATTTTTACTTACTTGATTGAGACTTACATGGCACATTAAAAAGTTAAAAGTTAACATAATTATTAAATCCATGTCCTTTCATTGAAAAAGAATTTCAGAGTGTTTGATAGCTAGGAGTCCTAGCATTAAAGATTTTATTTAAAGGTTTTATTTTGTGCAAATACCTATCTTGTTTTCTGATTCTTGTTCAGTTATATAGTATGTGAGTCCTTCCTTCCTTCCTTCCTTCCTTCCTTCCTTCCTTCCTTCCTTCCTTCCTTCCTTCCTTCCTTTTTGCCTCCAGGGTTATCACTGGGGCTCGCTAGGTGCCTTCACTAAAAATCCACTGCTTTTGGAGGCTATTTTTCCCCTTTTGTTTCTGTTATTTATCCTTGTTTTATTGCTGTCATTGTTGTTGGATAGGACAGAGAGAAATGGAGAGAGGAGGGGAAGACAGAGAGGGGGAGAGAAAGACAGACACCTGCAGACCTGCTTCACCGCCTGTGAAGCGACTCCCCTGCAGGTGGGGAGCCGGGGTCATGAACCGGGATCCTTATGCCGGTCTTTGCGCTTTGCGTCATGTACACTATTGCCCAGCCCCTTAGCATGTGAATTCTATGTGGTTGAAATCTTGAGACAAAAAAACTTTTTATTATTCCCCTGGATAATGTGTCACAAGAGGTTTTCTTGATATCTTCTAGGTTTTCTTTATTATCATTTCTAAGGCCCTGATAATCTTCAACATTTTTGAAGATTTTAAATAGGGGCATAAAGACTGTTTTCTCCTTTAGGGTGTCACAGTACTGTTCGTTTTAACATAGAACAATCTAGTGTTTAGATCAGCCTTTAAAAGATTTAGGATGTGTAATAAGACCCTTTAGCTTTTTAATGCTAAAGTAATTCTAGGTGAATACTCTTGTGTATTGTCACATATTAAGGACATTACATTTACATGTTGAGTTAAGTGTATTCATATGGCAGATATCCACCTTCTAAAAGTTACTAGATAGTATATAAATATGACAGTTTTTGGGGAGCTGACAAAAATGCATTACTCTGCTCATTGACACAAATAGCTTATTGTTAATGCCAGGCGTATTCAGGCTTTGGGATGATTTTAGATGACTGTTCCCCAAAATTGATATAATCCTCTCAAATACTGTTATTATTTTTCTTTTTTTTTAATGTTTTTATTGGAGAATTAATGTTTTACATTCGACAGTAATTACAGTAGTTTGTACATGCATAATAACATTTCCCAGTTTTCCATATAACAATTCAACCCCCACTAGGTCCTCTGTCATCCTTTTTGGACCTGTATCCCCCCCCTTCCCTCCACCCCAGAGTCTTTTATTTTGGTGCAATACGCCAATTATTTTTCATTTGTCAGCTCTAATTATTTAAAAACTTGATTATCTTGATTTATTGGATAGACATCGACAGAAATTGAAAGGGAAGGGGGAGACAGACAGACAGATACCTGTATCACTTCTTTGCCACTCATGAAGCTTTTCCCCTGCAGATGGGGGTTGGGGAGCTTAAACCCAAGTCCTCCCACATTGTTAACATGTGTGCTCAACCAAGTGGGTGTGCCCCCACCTGGCCCAGTCTTTGATCAGTTTATTTTCTCTAATTAGAATTTAAGTAGTCCACTCCTCATTTGAATTATCTGTTAATTTCTTCTAAATATTTGATGGTTTCTTGTTTAATGTCCAAAGCTTTGATCCATTTGGAGCTTACTTTTTGTGTGTGCTGAGATAACATTGTGGACATCCAGTTCCATTCTTTTGCATGTTTCAACCCAGTTTTCCAAACACCATTTTGAGGAGACTCTCTTTTCCTTACTTAGTACATTGTCTCTCCCCCTAATCCCTCTCAGAAATTAGATGTTCATAGGTGTGAGGACTTATTTCTGGGCTTTCAGTTCCATTCAACTGGTCAGTGTGGCTATTTTTGTTCCAAAACCAGGCAGTTTTTATTACAATGGCCCAGTAATATAGTTTGAGATCTGGAAATGTGAGGCTTACAGTCTTGTTTTTTCTCGATTGCTCAGGTGATTCTAGGAATTTTCTGATTCCAAATAAACTTGTAGCTTTTGTTCTGTTCTCACAGAAATTTGGTGGGGCCTTAATTGAAATGGCATTAAATTTGTATATGGCTCTGGACAGAATAGTCATTTTGATTATGCTGATTCTTCCAGTCTGTAAACTGGGATACCTTTCTTTCCCTCTCCCCCTTGCCTTTTTTTAAAAATACCTTTTTCTGTTTCCTTGATAGTAACACAGTTTTTATTATATAAATCTTTCACTTCTTCTGTTAGGCTTATTCCTAGCTATTTAATTGTTTTTGCTACTATAGCAAGTGGAATAGATTGCAGAATTTCTTTTTTTTTTCTTGACATAGTGTTTGCATAGAGTAATGCTGTTGATCTTTGCATATTAATTTTATAATCTGCCACCTTACTGTACTGGTTAATAATCTCTAGGAGTTTCTTGCTGAATTCTTTAGGATTTTCTATATGTACTATCATCATTGTCTGCAAATAGAGGTACAACTCTCACTTCTTTTCCAAATGGTCTCTCTTAAACTCCTTTCTAGTGCCTAATCACTATGGCTAGGACTTCCAACACTGTCCAGTCACCGTCAAGTAGAGATGGAGACGGTGAACTGCCCTGACAGGCACCTGATCTGATGGAAATGCTTTTCCGTTCCTCACCATTCCGTTCCATACCACTGAGTATGATGGTGACTGGAGCTTTGTCGTCCATAGACTCAAATAGATTTAAGAATCTTTGACGAATTCCCATTTTTTTGTAATGCTTTAAACATGAAAGGTTGTTGGATTTTGTCAAAGACTTTCTGCATCTACTGAAATCATGTGGTTTTTGGTTTTGCCTTTGCGGATGTGGAGGGTCACATTTAGTGATTTATGTAGACAGAACCAACCTTGAACACCTGGGGTACATCTCACTTTGTCATGATCTACAGTCTTTTTAATGTGCTTCTGTCTTGGAACTTTATTCAGTATCTTAGCATCTGTATTCATCAGAGATACTGGGCTATCGTGTTTGTTGTTGTGCCTCTGCTTTGGGGATCAGGGTGATGTCGGCTTCATAGAAGATGTTAGGTAGGGAGTATTACTGCTTCCTTGATATTTTGGAAGAGCTTAAAAAGTATGGGTATTAGTTAACTCTTCTTAAAAGTTTTGTAGAATTATTTGTAAAACCATATGGACCTGAACTTTTGTTGTTGGTAAGGCTCTTGATGACTTGGCATTTCTTTGGCTGTGATTAGTCTTTTCATATTTTCTGGTTCCTCCAGGTTCACTTGTGGGAGAAAATATGCTTCCAGGAACTTTTCCATTTCTTCCAGGTTCTCTGGATTGGTGACGTAGATTTAAGTCATAGGTCCAAATTAAAGGGGCTACTTGAACTGTTGTTGAAGAAGTTAGTAGAAAGGCAAAGGCAGTAAGCCAGCTCTCATTAGCAAAGTGTTGCTGGGAGAGATTATTTGAAACTTTTCCAAAGAGAAAGAGGTGGGTGGACTGAGAGGGATATTGAAACAAATGGTGGAGGAGGGGGATGCTGAATTGGTATGTGAAGCCTTGCTGAAGCCTCTACCTACCAGGCAGCGATAGATACTCAAAGACTAGACGCTGAATGTAATCTCCTGTGCATTTTACTTCTGCAGTTGTGAAAGAATGAAATCAAACATGTTCTGATCTCCTCTAAAGATGAGGCAATCCTCTTTTTAGTTTTATACGATTTCAATTGTCTGTGTTAAAAATTACCAGAAGAAAATAGGAAGTTAAAAGCTTTTTTTTTTTAAACTGCATGGTTTCTCCACTTCTCCTTTCTAGTGCTGTATTAAACTGAAGTTGTTATTTTTCATGCTTGTTTTTTTTTTTTTTACTTCAGTTTTCTATTGGGAGTCTTACAGGTATAACTAAACATTCAGCTTTCACAACACAAACTTTACTCTTTTTGTTGTTGTTGTTGTTCTAATGAACAGTTGAGTAGTCTGTGTTACCCTGCAGACTGTTATTCAAGGGTAAAATTCCAGAATGAAAGTCATCATCTGACTGGATAAAGAAGTCACGGAATTTATATCCAATGGAAAAGAATTCTGCAGTTTAACAATATGATACTGTGTCATCCAAGACAAAATGGATGAAAGTGAAGGTGTTTAGTGAAGTAAAGCAAGGAGAGAAAGACAACTACCAGATAGTTTTGCAGATATGTGGAATATAGATCATTGAAACACACGAACTTGTGCCCCCTGGGGGTGGGGAGTAACTTTGTTAGAACCATGGTGTGTGTGTTGGCAGGCGGGGGTGGGTACTAGTTAACAGGAGTTTGATGAAGTTGCAGTGTAGAAATATACCCCTGTAATTTTGCAAACTTTTATTAAATGACTAATAAAATTTTATTTTAAAAAGTGAAAGTTATCATCAATTGAAACTGTTCTGTTTTCTAGATTGTCTCTCTGGTACAACTGTCTGTTCATTTCTCTTAAACAAAATCTTGCATATACCTATCTTCTGACTTATAAAAAGACAGTCAGACGCGCCTCCCTGAAAAATGGTAACTCTCCTTCCATCAGGAACCTGTTTGCTGTAGGTGTAACTTGCCCTTTTATGCTACTTCACCCATCTGAATAGTTATCCAATCTGGTTAAGCAGTACCAGTCAAGACTTCTAAAACTGAGTCCTTAGTTCTACCAGAAACTTCTCTTTTCTCAGTCAAATGATCCACACACCTATCTCTAACTTCCTGGACTGGTTCCTTTCTATTCCCTTTCTCCTAAATTATTCGAGTGCCCATCTCTACCTAATGATTCAAGTCTACTCTAAGCAAGACGGTTTTTCCTTTGAAATTCCAAATCACTGCAATTTTGTACTGCTTCTTTCATTTAGTTAACCAATATTCAGATACATTTTACCACATAAAAGAGTGATAGCCCCACCCCAAGAAAAACAAGCCTCTTATACCCAAGAAACAAAGCAAGAGAATAAGCATTACCAGTTGAGAATTCAGGACAACAAAACCAAGCTTACTAGCAGAGAAGGGGATAGACAAAAGATGGAGAGATAATGGCATTACAAATTTTGGAGAGACTTTAAAAATAACACTTCTGGAATGTATTCAGTAATACAACTTGATGTTTCATTACTCCGTCTTTTTGAATTTTGCTGTCCAACAACTTATTCTTTTCTCCCCCTTCACTTACCATACTGCCCACTAAGGTCTACCCATAATGCTCTTTCCTCACCTTGACCCATCATCGAACTTCTGAGTTGGCTTTCTATACTGATTAGTGTCTCCTCTCTCTCTCCCGCTCCTCCTCCCTCCCTCCCTCTCTTTTCTGTCCTCACCCTCTTATGCATTTTATGCTACTTAACTGTTCTCTCCCTTTTTATCCATTACGTCAATCACTTGAGTTCTCACAGGTTTCAAACCAAACCTCCTCATCCTTGACTTAAGTCCTTCCACACTGTAAGAAATGAGGCTATCACCCTAGGGGTCTCTCCACAGACCTCCCCTTTCTGTAACCTCTGCTTAGCAGCTCCTATCACACGCCCTACATCTAAGACCTTGCTGAGCTCCAGATGCACATTTTCAACTGTTAAAAGACATCTACTATTTGACCATCTTTTTTTATATAAATTTTTTGAATATTTATTTTATTTATTCCCTTTTGTTGCCCTTGTTGTTTTATTGTTGTAGTTATTATTGTTGTCATTCTTGGTTAGGACAGAGAGAAATGGAGAGTGGAGGGGAAGACAGAGGGGGGGAAAGAAAGACAGATGTCTGCAGATCTGCTTCACCGCCTGTGAAGCCACTCCCTTGCAGGTGGGGAGCCGGCGGCTCGAATCAGGATCCTTATGCTGGTCCTTGTGCTTTGCACCACCGGTGCTTACTTAACCCACTGTGCTACAGCCTGACTTCCTTGACTATCTTTTTTTTTTTTTAATTATTCCCTTTTTTTGCCCTTGTTTTTTTTTTTTTAATTGTTATAGCTATTGTTATTGATGTTGTCGTTAGATAGGACAGAGAGAAATGGAGAGAGGAGGGGAAGACAGAGGGGGAGAGAAAGACAAAAACACCTGCTGACCTGCTTCACCAGTTGTGAAGTCACTCCCCTGCAGGTGGGGAGCTCGGGGTTTGAACCGGGATCCTTACGCCGGTCCTTGCGCTTTGTGCCACCTGCACTTAACCCGTTGTGCTACCACCCAACTCACTATTTGACTATCTTTTAACACATCCAATTTGGTGGCAGTTATTAAACCTGTCCCTCCCAAACTTGTTCTGATGTTCCTGTCGCTCTCAGGTATCTTCAGGTAAGTCCTGTGTCTAAAGCCATGTCTTCATGTCCCTAGTCAAAATAAGAGAAAGAGAGGTATACTAGAAAATAAAATTGAGTGTTGCAGAAAGCATCACAAAACGTGTGATGGACACAAAAAGGAAAAGGTAGTAAGCGGGGGTGTGGCTCAGAGAAAGGCTTCCTGTTTCCTGCACCTCAGCAGAGGTCAAGTTGGGCAGAGGTGGGAAGGCGAGTGATCACTTGACCCACCAGAGCACAGGAGAAAGGAGGACATCAGGCTGCAGAGGAAAATGCTGATACTACGTCTTTGGAAGGTTTCCTATTTTAAAATATTTATTTTCAGTTATTTATTAATGAGGAGAGGGGACCAGAGCATCACTCTTGATACATGCCATGCCAGGTATAGAACTTGGGATTTCATGCTTGCAAGTCCGACAATTTATCCACTGTGCCACCTCCTGGGCAGCTCTGAAAGATTTCTTAAGTTTATCTCCTCAATATATAACTTAAGGTTCCTAAGGACAAGAGCCACCAGTTATGTTCTCACTAGCTTCTTCTGCAGGCTAACACAGACAGCTCAACTGTTCATTAGAACAACAACAACAACAACAAAATGGATGAGTAAAGTTTGAATTGTGGAAGCTGAATGTTTAGTTGTACCTGCAAGACCCCCGAATAGGAAACTGAACTAAAAAAAAAAAAAAAAGCACACGTGGAAAATAACAGCAACTTCAGTTTAATATTGTACTGGGAAGGAGAGGCCCAGAAAACATGCAGTTTTCAAAGTCCAGAAAGAAGCCAGTGACTGTGAAAGCAGTTTGAATGATCATCAGCATGATGTGATGAAGGGTTTCTGCTCAACATCTCCTGATGTCCATAATCCGTGTACCTTGCTGAGTTCACTGAAAATCCTAGTCTTGCTCTCTGTGTCCTCTTTACATATGTTGATAACTTACTTCGTTTTTTTATCCAGATTCTTTTAATGTCTTGCACAAGTGAGTGTTGACTTACTAAGCTGTTCCTTAGTAACCGCAGCTAGAAATCGTAGGCCATCCACTGTCAAACTATAAAGTATCTTCTGCCTGTCTTTTTCTGTATTTTTCTGTATTTAGTTGTTTAAATCTCTGAAGAATCTTCAGTCTAGAGTTTTCAGTTAAAAAAACAGAAAGCTCATGTTAGATTTACAGATAAGTCTTGCCAACTTTATTTTTGTGAGTTCGTTTAGTGACATAATGAGCATCCTGTTTCCTTAGGCATTTAAGTGTAGGTTCTTGTGAACTGACAGGATAGAAGCTCTTAAGAACTGAGTAGGCTGATGGAGCAGCTGGTGTGACATTCAAGTGTTCGTATTGCCTTCTAGCTCCCGAACAGAAGGGAAAAACACTGTTTTAATTTAGAAATCTCTCTCTTGACTCTAACTATAATCTCAGTCAAGTGAAACTCAAAATGATAGAACATTTTGTTCTCATATTTAACTGGAGATATAATGTGTTCTTATATTTGGTGGTAAGCTCCCTGATTATATAGAATTAGCTTTTTTTATTTTTAAGCTTTTCAGTGGCTTTTTAAACTAGGAAATTATTACTCTTAGCATGAAAGTTCTTAGCCTGCCTGAACAGAACAATAAAACGGGGCAGGGGGACAGTGTGGTTTTTCTGGGGGGAAGAGTAGGAGAAGATAGGTACCTAAATTATATTTGTTGAGATTTAAAACTTGTGGGTATTTAAAATTACTTTACATGTGTTTCAAATGCATTACTAGGAACCACCACAGTTCTTGGAATTCAGTTATTTGCAGTGTAGAGGAATATCATTATACTGTATTAAAAATCAAGACTGTTTAAAGCAACAACTCATTGACTATTTTTAGAACATATCTGCCTTCGGTTATTCATGCAGATTAAGAATAACATAATTAAGTACCATGAGTAATTTGCTGGGAAATTTGGGAGTAAGCTGATAGGCCAACAGTTTGCTTCTTAATCAGAATTCAGAGCACACTTATTTCTGCAGTAGTGGTTTCTACAGGCCAGTGGTCTCTGCATCACCATGGCTTGAGAAGTTAGAAATGTAAACTCTTAGGGGACCTCCAGGGTGAGAATTAAAGTCCCCAGAATTGATTCATGGGAGTTGGCTGAAGATGGGAAGCTTCATAAATGGTGGAGTGATGCCGTGGTCTCTGTCTTTGTGTCTCTCATCCTCTAGAGGAAAGAAAAGAAAATGGCTGCTGGGAATGGTGGTCTTACGCAGGAACTGAACTCCATTGTACTCTGATGCCAAAAAAAAAAAGTAAAAGAAACGTGCATTTTCCCAGAGCTAATGCCTTACCTCTGAGCTACTCCATAAAAGCCCTGGCATTGACACCCTGCTTGTTAAGAAGGCCTTTGAGTTATTTTGGTACACACTGAAGTTTACGAACCATTGGTCCTGGGAGTGGGAGACAGCATGATGAATGGTTCTGCAAAAGACTCCTGCCTGAGGCTCTGAGGTCCCAGGTTCAATCCCCAGCACCACCATAAGTCAGAGCTGAGCAGTGCTCTGGTTTTTCTCTCTCTGACTCTCTCTCACTAAATGAAAATATTTAAAAAATGAACCGCTGATGTATAGTATGTGGAGTTAGTGTATAAATATTTTAACAATATAACACATGACCCAGCACTTTGAAGTTTATCCTGGTTGTGGTAAATTCTGAGAGATTTTGGTTTTGGATTCTAAAATTATAGCCTTGCAAAAAGTAGGATGACTTTTTGAGAGGTACAGGGCCACCGGTGTTTGAGATAAAATTATTGCAACAGACTTTACATGAAGCAGAAATGGCTAATTGTTGGTATGCTTCTAATTCTGCTTCTAAAAACCCCTTCTGTTTCATTTGGTTTAATCCCCCCTGCTTAACACTGCATTTTATTTACATAACCACTGTATTCTATTTACATAATCACTGTTAACAAGCACCACCCTCCCTCCAGGGCATTGGTGGTTCAGTGGTAGAATTCTTGCCTGCTCCACCCCCTCTCCTTGTCACACCCTGATTTTCACCAGTCACTTTTCTCTCCACCCTCTCTATGTCACATCCTGTTCACACCCTACTTGGGAAGTATATATAAAGACAACATTGTTCGTTTTAGTTTTAGTTTTTAGTTTAGTTTAGCTCGGCTGAGATTGCGCTGCGTCCTGTATGAATAAAGAGATACTGCGTACAGCTCAACCATGAGTCCCCGGTCATCTGTTACCCGCCCGTGAAACCAGCCTGACAAAACAACAGCTAATTATCTATGCTGGGGATCTTTCACATTAAAAGCTTCTTATGGGAGGACAGGTGGTGGTGCACCTGGTTGAGTGCACATGTTACGAAGCACAAGAACCCAGGTTCAAGCCCCAGGTCCACCCCACCTGCAGGGAAAAGCACCACAAGTGGTGAAGCAGGGCTGCGGGGGTCTCTCTGTCTCTTCCCCCTTTGTCACCCCCTTTCCTCTCAATTTCTGGCTGTGTCTATCCAATAAATAAAGATAAAAAAATTTTAAAAAAAACTTCTCATATACTCTGCTTAATCATGTACTTTGTTGGCATGAACAGTCTGCTGGAAGTGACAGTTGTCAGGTATCGGGGTAACTTGCCTTACAGCTGCAAGGAGGGACGGAGGCGACGAATCACCAATTTGGAGAACCTGTTCTGCTTTGGGCCGGCGTGTGTCATTGTGGACTAAAGTCTGTGAGGCCTGGGAGCTGTGTTTGGGTCTAGGATAAGGGAACCACCACACCACGGGGTGGTTTTATTCACACTTCCTGAACTGGGTTTCATCATTTTAATTGAATTGTGAAATTCCAAAGTATGAGAGAAACAAAAGAAAGAAAGAAAGAAAGAAACCTTGCAAATACACATGCAAATTCAGTTTTGCTGTTACCAACAGATCTCATCCTCGCTGACTGAAACAGATGAAAACAATTATGGCCAGGATTACATTGTCACCCAGCCCCTCCCCGCTAATCCCATTGATAATTCTTCAAGACGTGGAAAGTGAGAACAAGTCCCCATGATGGTGGTGTGGTGGGAACAAGAGTTGGGCATCAGAGGGATGAAGGCATTTCAGGAAGGAGTGGTAGCAGTAGCAGAGATTGCCAGTAGCTGATGATAAGAGAAACTAAATATGTCCATTAAATTTGGGTCACGCGGCATGCTGAGGATTAGTTTCAGTGAAGCACTGGAGATGCAGTTAGTTTGAAAAGGGGTGACCTGTAAGTAGGAGATTAACATAGAAGCAGGAAATTTTAAAAAGGTTAATGCCACGCTGGGCAGAGGTGCTCGTGGTTGAGTAAGTGCACATGTTGCCATGAGCAAGGACCCAGGTTCGAGTTCTCTAGAAGTGAAGCTTCACAGGCAGTGCGGCAGGGTTGCAGATGTCTCTGTTTCTCTTCTCGACCTCCTCCCCTCTCAATTTCTCTCTGTGCTAGCAAGAGAAAAGAGATAGTAACTTTTTGGAGATGAGATAAAGCTAAGGGTTTTTCTTACCAAATGGGCATTATTGCTCAACTTTTATTTATTTTTAGTTGTTAGCTTTATTGTGATATTGATGTGGTGTAGTTTTAATTTAGTATGGGTAACTAGCAGATTATTTCTTTTGTGATTGTAAATTTATTGAAAACATTAAAGTTTGACACCATTACCTGCCTAGCCTCAAGGGTCTAGAACCTTGACTGGAAGCCACTGCCCTGTAGTCATCATGTACTTTTGGCTAGAAATCTGAAATGACCAGCGGGTTAAGCGCAGGTGGCGCAAAGCACAAGGACCGACATAAGGATCCCGGTTCGAACCCCGGCTCCCCACCTGCAGGGGAGTCGCTTCACAGGCGGTGAAGCAGGTCTGCAGGTGTCTGTCTTTCTCTTCTCCTCTCTGTCTTCCCCTCCTCTCTCCATTTCTCTCTGTCCTATCCCACAACGACAACAACAATAATAACTACAACAATAAAACAACAAGGGCAACAAAAAGGGTATAAATAAATAAAATAAATATTAAAAAAAAGAAAGCCACCAAAAAAAAAAAGAAATCTGAAATGACTTGTCTTAAGGAGCTAAAGGAGAATTTGTTCATCTTACATCGCAGAGTAGTTTGAAAACTTCGCAAGCACTCTGACTTGCTCTCAAATTACTCCACACCTAGCACACTATTTTAAACATGGGATTCTGAGGGTTTATTTTGCTTGTTACTTGAATTTTCATTGTTTACTTTTTTGTAAGCCCATTTTTCCAGCTGGTTTCTATTTTAGAGTCCTAACAGAAACATTTCTTTTCAATTAGCATTGAGCACCTACTATATTCCAGACACCCAGTAGTTTATAAATAAAAGGGAAAATGTGCCCTGTGTTCTCAATTGATTGGGCAGACAGAAAAGGTGAACAAGTTATTGTAGCTGTGTAATACAAACTGTATAAAAAAAGAACGAGGCATTGTAGCTGTGTGATGAAAAGCTATATATGGAGGGAGTCGGGCGGTAGCGCAGCGGGTTAAGCGCAAGTGGCACAAAGCTCAAGGACCTGCTCAAGGATGCTGGTTCGAGCCCCTGGCTCCCCACCTGCAGGGGAGTCTCTTCACAAGTGGTAAAGCAGGTCTGCAGTTGTCAGTCTTTCTCTCCCCCTCTCTATCTCCCCCTCCTCTCTCGATTTCTCTCTGCCCTACCTAACAATGACGACATCAATAACTACAACAATAAAACAACAAGGGAAACAAAAGGAAATAAATATTTAAAAAAAAAAAAAAGGAAAGCTATATATGACAGGAGAAAAAAATAGTAACTCCTCTATTTGTTTCTGACCTTGAGAGACTGGCTGAAGTGGTCATGGTGAGTTTGCCATCGAGCAGCTGTGACTTGCCCTTCAAAATTGTTCTTAGTCTCTGCCTCTGGAACAGACTAGTAGAAAAGTAACTTAACTGAGGAGAGTAGGCACAGGTGCAAGTGTTACTATTTATGAATCCTTTGAGACTAATAAGTTACCTAGAGATGACTGACTATCTTGCTCACCGTTTCACTGTCAGCTAAACAGTTGTGCGAGCATTACAGACACTGGTCACTTTCTGTGTTAGCATCTCTGGAAGACTGAATCCTGGCAGAGGCTACTTTCCAAAACAGACTTTACCCCCATCCCCGCCTGCAGGGGAAAAGCTTCATGAGTGGTGAAGCAGTGCTGCAGTTGTCTCTCTTCCTCCTTTCTGTCTCCCCCCTCCACTCTCAATTTCTGACAGTCTTATCAAATAAAGATAATGAAGAAAAACAAACTGCACAGCCTTTTTAGTCCTTAATGCATTGTATTTTCTTTGTCACTTAGAAGTGCATTGGGAATAGCACTACATTTGGATTATCCTTTTGTTCTTTGGAATATTTTAATGAGATAATTTATGAAAGAAACTCCCCCAAGTTCCTCCTTTTTAATTTCTTTATTGGGGGATTAATGTTTTACATTCGACAGTAAATACAATAGTTTGTACATGCATAACATTTCTCAGTTTTCCATCTAACAATACAACCCCCACTAGGTCCTCTGTCATCCTTTTTGGACCTGTCCCCCCGAGCCACCTCAGAGTCTTTTACTTTGGTGCAATACACCAACTCCAGTTCATGTTCTATTTGTATTTTCTCTTCTGATCTTGTTTTTCAACTTCTGCCTGAGAAAGAGATCATCCCATATTCATCCTTCTGTTTCTGACTTACTTCACTTAACATGAATTTTACAAGCTCCATCCAAGATGGGCTGACGATGGTGAAGTCACCGTTTTTTCTTTTTTTTAATATTTATTCCCTTTTGTTGCCCTTTTTTATTGTTGTCGTTATTATTGATGATGCTATTGGATAGGACAGAGAGAAATAGAAAGAGATGGGGAAGACAGAGGGGAAGAGAAAGACAGACACCTGCAGACCTGCTTCATCGCCTGTGAAGTGACTCCCCTGCAGGTGGGGAGCTGGGGGCTCGAACTGGGATCCTTACACTGGTCTTTGTGCTTTGTGCCACATGTGCGTAACCCACTGTACTACTGCCAGACTCCCCACCATTTTTAATAGCTGAGTAGTATTCCATTGTGTATATAGACCACAACTTGCTCAGCCACTCATCTGTTGTTGGACACCTGGGTTGCTTCTAGCTTTTTTGGCTATTACAAATTGTGCTGCTATGAACACAGGTATACACAGATCTTTTTGAATGGGTGTGTTTGGTTCCTTAGGATATATCCCCAGGAGAAGAATTGCAGGATCAAAGGATAGGTCCATTTCTAGCCTTCTGAGAGTTCTCCAGAGTGTTCTCCACAGAGGTTGGTCCCATTTACATGTGCAGGAGGGTTCCTTTAACCCCACACCCTCTCCAGCATTTGTTGCTGCTACCTTTTCTGATGTCTGACATTCTCACAGGAGTGAAGTGGAATCTCATTGTTGTCTTGGTTTGCATTTCTCTGACAGTCAGAGACTTGGAGCATTTTTTCATGTGTTTCTTGGCCTTTTGGATCTCTTCTGTGGTGAATATTCTGTCCATGTCCTCTCCCCATTTTTGGATGGGGTTATCTGTTTTCTTGTTGTTGAGTTTGGCGAGCTCTTTATATATTTTCGTCACTAGCTTCTTGTCAGATGTATGGCATGTAAAGATCTTCTCCCATTCTGTGAGGGGTCTCTTGGTTTGGGTAGTGGTTTCTTTTGCTGTGCAGAAGCTTTTTAATTTGATGTAGTCCCATAGGTTTATGCTTGCCTTAGTCTTCTTTGTAACTGGATTCGTTTCATTGAATATGTCTTTAAAATTTATGTGTAAAAGAGTTCTGCCAATATTTTCCTCTAAGTATTTGACAGTTTGTGGTCTAACATCCAAGTCCTTGATCCATTTGGACAAATTCCTCTTTTTTTCTTTTCCTCCCCCCCCCCCCCCGACTTCTAGACTTTGGCTCACGCTCATGCTGGAGAGTGAACCTTGCAATCTCAGCGATGAAGTCTTTTTGCATAACCATTATGCTATCCTGCCAGACCCCCAGCTTCTTAATATTAGTATATCTGCTCTTTCCATTTGTATAGCATTCTCCATTTCTGCCATTAGATCCAGATACTGCAGCACAGTGTTTTCATCACATCTAGTAATTGAGTCAGGTCTCTATCACTTATTAGTACAAATTGTTTCAGTTGTTGGCATCAGTTTTTTTCCTGCAGAAAGTAACTATGAGGTTGCTAAGATACAGTTGTCAAGATGAGTTAAGACATAGTTGTTGCCTTTAAACACATTTTTAGTGTACGGGCCCTAAGTTTCGGTTACTTAAGTTGTAAATGACATTGTGCATACTACTAGGAGGTCATTCCCACATAGAGGCTCAGTGTTGGCATCTGGAAGGGCAGACCTACACGCGGGGAACTGAATTTCTTTCTTTATAGTAATGCTCACTCCATGAATCGCCATTATTAGTGAGAAACTGCCCCAAAGAGGTTGTCCCTCCTCTCACAACTGTCTACAAAGGAAGCTGCATTGATTTTTTTATGTTAATAAGAAAACTTAGAAAAAGACTTGTTGAGCTCCCTCCTTCTTAAGAAATTTTTTTTATTATCTTTACTATTTATTGGATAGAGATAGCCAAAAATCAAGAGGGAAAGGAGAGCTAGGCAGAGAGACAGAGAGACACCATCTCTGCTTTACCACTTGCAAAGCCTCCCCCCTACAGGTGGGGACCATGGGCTGGAACCTGTGTCCTTGCACATTGTAACATGTGCGCTCAACCAGGTGTGCTACCACCCACCTCTTCCCCTCCCCCTCCCCCTCCCTCCCTCCCCCCTCCTCCCTCCCTCCCTCCCTCCTCCCTCCCTCCCTTCCTTCCTTCCTTCCTTCCTTCCTTCCTCTTTGCCAATCAGATGTTGTATCTAATTATCTTTACTTACTGGATAAAGACAGCCAGAAATCGAGAGGGAAGGGAATGATAGGGAGAGAGTCACCTGCAGCACTGCTCCACCACTTGAAAAGCTTTCCCCCTGCAGGTATGACCGGGGCCTCGAACCTTTGTCCTTGTGCACTGTAACATGTGCGCTCAGCTAGGTGTGCCACCACCCGTCCCCTGCTTGCTTTATCATGAGCTTCTTTATCCTTGGAAGTAAATGATTGTGGGTGAGTGTGTGGTTTCAATGATGATAAATTAGCAGTTGAATTTGATCTTAAACATCTCTTTCAGCTGTTAAATTTGACTGTGATTTCTTTGTAATGAATTTTTAAACAGAATGATAGCCACTTCATGTTTGCTTATGGCTAAAATTTTACTTCTAGAGACTATGAACTTCTTTTAAGTGAATTAAGATAATTTGCTTTTATGTGTAGAGAATTTCTTTTTCAAAATTCTAGTCACAGTTTATGTTAATGGGTTAAAAACACTTGTAATCTTTTTAAAGATTTTCTACAATAAGAGGAAAGACCAAAGCACTGTCCTTCACATGTATTGTTGGGAGGATTGAACCTAAGATGTCACACATGCATAGTGATCCCTGTACCTACCATGCCACCTTCCCCAGCTGCTTTTAAAATTGGCGAGTTAGTGTATATATAAAAAAAATTTGACTTAACACTTCATGCTAATAGTTCAAAATCCAAAAAAAAAAAACAAAACAACATTTTATTGAGCCATTTTAGCAGGGAAAACTGTTTGGATTTTCTTGGGGAAGAATCTGTGAAACCAGGAGATTATTTACCTGCAGAGTGCACAGGAGGGGTGGAGCACTGCTAGTCTCTTTCCCTTCCTCTCACTGTCTCTATCTGAAAAATAAGTTTGACTCCTCCCCTCCCCTCAACAAAGCATATATATTTAAAAATCAGCAGTTTTAAAAAAGTCTGATGTGACCAATGCAGTCAAGCATGTGCAAGGCCCCAGCAGACAAAATAGAAAAAAAGAAAATATGAAATTGAAAGTGACTTCATATACTGAAGCAGTTTAGAAAACTGAAATGTATGAGGACTATTTCTGGTCAGTTCTGAAAAGTCTTAATTCTGAATTGGGACTGATTTAAAAGATCATGACCACTTAAATAAATTTTGTTTGTTGATTTCAAAGGACCTTTTAAGAGACTAATGACAAGATGAGAGGACAAATTGTGACAAATTGCTTTTGATTCCTACCATTTTATTTAATTTTTGAATAGTTATCAAATGACTTTACCAAGTTTGTGATGGCCATAATTAGCAGGTTTTTAAATCATGTCATCTTTATGTTAATCTAGAATTTAAGAGTCCATTCAAAAGATACAGTGTGTTGTCATAGAACCTAAAGCATTACAGTTTAGAGAGCACAGGTTCAAGTTAGAAACCCAAAGTGTTTTTTTTTAATTTCTTTATTGGGGAATTAATGTTTTACATCCAACAGTAAATACAATAGTTTGTACATGCATAACATTTCCCAGTTTTCCACATAACAATACAACCCCCACTAGGTAGAAACCCAAAGTGTTCTGCAGAGACCCAGAGGCTGGGAGCTTTCTGTAGAAGAAGGAAGGATGAGATAATGGTCAGACAGAAGAGTCAGTGGATTAAAGTAGGTAAAACGTCATTATTATCAGTCTTTTTGAACAGGATATTCTTGTTCTTACTGGCTTCTTGGAATGTTGATTGGTTTTGCCCATAAGCGAGTTTTCCTGCTGTGTGTGTGTGTGTGTGTGTGTGTGTGTGTGTGTGTGTGTGTATGTATGTGTGCGCGTGCACATATATTTTACTCAGTTATAGATGTGGAACAGTTTCATGATCTGCCATCTGCAAAGGAATCCACTGAATTAGTTGTCTGAATCTAAAGGCCTAGGATTCAGCAAGTCCAGGAGTGTGTGTGATTCCTCCTCTATTTTCTGTTCTACTCAGGCCTGTGGCAGATTGGATATTACCCACTCGCGTTGTGTGGAGGGCATTCTGTTTGCTTAGTCTGCCTCTTCAAATGCTAATCACATCCAGAAATAATGTTTAATCAGATAGGGGCACCTGGTGATCCAGTCAAACTGACATAAAATCAACTGTTATAGACTCAGTTCGACTTGGGGTAATTATAGCTGTTATGAAGCCCTGCCTTACTTAGCTCAAATCTACCTCTGTGTAAACTTCCTTACCTAGCATTCTAGTTGAGCTTTCCAGTACTCTACATAAAGTAGCCAGTCACTTTTGTGTGGCTGAAGAACTTCATCTCTGTAGATCACTATCATATTCAGTATTTTATGGGGTGCATTTCATGGCACTTCTTTTTTTAAAAAACATTTATTCCATTTTGTTTTTTATTGTTGTAGTTATTATTGTTGTTACTGATGTTGTTGGATAAGACAGAAAGAAATGGGGGGGGAAGACAGAGAGGGGAAGAGAAAGATAGACACCTGCAGACCTACTTCACCGCTTGAGAAGTGACACCCCTGCAGGTGGGGAGCAAGGGCTCAAACCCGGATCCTTACACTGGTCCTTGCGCTTAACCCTCTGTGCTACCGCCCGACCCCCATTCATAGCACTTCTGAACTGATCAATGCTGAGTCTAGTGGCTTTGTCATCTAGGATGCAAATTAAAGTTGGGGCCAAGTTTATCTGTCAGATCTTTTTGATGTGTTCATTTCCTCATATACATACATACACATATATATACACACACACACATATATATGTATATATATATTTCCTGTGGCAGAGCTTCGTTGAATTCAGCTATCATTAGAATTCTCCTTTCCTGGAGGTATAGAGATCTTATTTCTGGGAGCCAGGCAGTGGCACTGCCCCCAGTCCCCACCTGCAGGAGGAAAAGCAACACAGGTGTTAAAGCAGCACTGCAGGTCTCTCTGTCTCTGTCTTCCTCTTCCCTTTTAATTTCTCTCTATCTAGTAGATAACAAATAAAATTATATGTATGTGTGTAGGAATATTTTTACGTATCTTTAAAATATCTTATTTGAGACATTTTTCATCTGAAATGTACCCCAAGGGTGGGGGTGCTCATCTGGGGCAAAGAAGTTAAATGTATCTACAGATATTTTTATATAGATATCTTTAAACAACAAAAACAGCTTGCTTATTTATTTTCTTATTTACTTATGAGAGAGCTGGAGCCTCACTGGCATATGCAATGCTGGATAGACCTTAAGCTTGGGCTCTCACATTGAGAGTTCAGTACCTTATCCACTGCCATTGCTCAGGCGGCTGGCTTTGCATATTGACACATTTACAGAGGTGTGTGTTATATCATGTTAATTTATGTGAAATTAGTGTGTACTGAGCTATGAGTAAACTGAATATGTAACGTTGCAATTTTCCATGTCATATTTACAATTGTGTTTTGAAGAATAAATGTGGGAGGCCATGCTTTTCCTACCAGATTAATTCAGTCTCTGATTACCACCTATCTTCCTTTATCCTGAGCCCATTTTATAGCATTTGCTGATATGTGTAACTTCAAGATAGCTACAGATTGGAAAGTATATCTTCTCTGTGTTCAAATCACTCACAAGTTTTGAGCAGTCAATAGTTAGAAACTCAGTAATGTTTTAGGTTGTTTCTCATGTTATAACACTAGATTGTATTGGCATGTATTTTGTCTTACTTGCATAAGTCTTCTCTGTTTTCAAGATTTTATTTATTTATTCATGAAGAATGATAGAAGAAAAGAGAAAGAACCAGACATCACTGGTACATGTGCTGCCGGGGATTGAATTTGGGACCTCATGCTTGAGAGTTCAGTGCCTTATCCACTGTGCCACCTCCTGGACCAGGCTGCATAAAACTTCCCATCCTATAAAACATTAATACTCATTTATAGAGCTCTGAATTTTATTCCATAATTACTTTACTATTCCCCTATATTTTCTTTAGTTTTTTTCTAATATATGATCTTATTGTTAGAGTCTAGATAACTTCAGTGCAATTTCTCTGTGAGATTTGAGTCAAGTGACCATATGAAAGGAAGAATTGAATCTGCATTTATAACAAGGCTGTCCTTTCATGGCAAGCATTCACAGTAAAGCTTACATATCTCTTAGGATCTTGTTTTACTCTTGATTTTGAAGACTATTCCCACTCAATTGTGGTCTTAAACTACTTGCCAACAGTAGTTTGATAACCAACATCTGAGGATCTTAGGGGAAGTTATGTAGGCCAGGAGCCCTAGAGACAGAGAGAGTAACTGTTTTCTTTAAACTTCTCTTTAGGAACTTTGACTTCATTTAACATTTCTTCCTGATTTTTTTTTTTTTTTTTTTGCTTTCATTCATTTGTTTATTTTTGCCACCAGGGTTATTGTAGGGGAGCATGCCTGCACTATGAATCCACCTCTCAGCAGCCCTCTTTTTTTTTTGCTTGTTTGTTTTCTTTCTGTTTTTATCAGACAGTATGGAGTGGGGAGGGTAGACAGGGAGAGAAGGAGGCAGACACTTGTAGACCTGCTTCACCTCTTAGGAAGCGTTCCCCCTGAAGGTGGGGTCTTCCTAAAATTTTTAAAGGGAAGATCAAAATCCAGTAGAGAACAAAAAGAAGCGAAGTAGATGTTCTGTTTCCTACTGCCTCAGCTCTAAATAGTATCTCTCTATCTTGATTACCACGTTGTAGCTAACAGGTGCAAAGCAAAGACTTTTCTGTTGGCCTTTGCACTTTGGTGAATGCACTAATTAGGGTGGGTGGGAAACGTTTGTCCTACAGGCTTCATATGGCCCTTGAGATCATTTGATCTGGTCCTGCCAAGGCAGCCAGAACTTTTTCATAGCATTACTAAGTGCTTTAATTATTATTATTACTAGTATGGCCCCTGAATGATGTCATAAATACCCAAATGGCCCTTGGCAAAAAAAAAGGGGGGTCCTGGATTACTTGAATGGAAGAGTGAAAAGGAGGTAGAAAGGAAAATAGTGGAGAGGCTAGAAACAGATTGGTCTGGACTGTAGAGAATCAGTAACCCACATGTACTAGTTTTGCAAAGTGACCCGTCTGTATTTGGTGCTTTTGCCTGGAATTTTTTTTAACTGCGTGATGGGAACAGAAGATGATCAACTAGTGCTCTACTTAAACCCTGTGAATTAGAGTATAAGAAAGCTCAACTTCCAAAAGTAATTTGCTAAATCACTGAAAGTATTAGGACCAGGACAAACTCAAAACATTTACTGACCTAGGGGACTGTAATAATCCCAGTTTAACAAGCTCGTTCTCTTCCCACATCTTCCCTCTCTTTGGCTCCCTTCAGAGATTTTTTTCCTCATCTCAAATTGAAATTTAGTAAACCAGTCTCTGCTGAAAAGGTCACAGCACATAACCTTTGTTGGGTCCCATGTAAACTCTTGGGCCAGTCATCATTATGCCTGACCAGCGCTGTGTCTGGGGGTGGGATCTCGCACTTAGTTTACATTGAGATAGGAAGGGGGAAGACATTCAGATGCACATAGTCACCATGTCTTCCATGCTCATTTAATTTATAAGTTGGTATATCTGGTTCCACTTTTTAATCTAAGAAAAATTTCCATTTCAACCTAAAATATGAAATATGCAAACTCCAAAGTAGAGACCGTGTGGCGTCTGGAGCGTGGCTTGTGAGGTACAGAGAGGCATGCCATAGTACTGTTAGGTACATTATTCTTGAGAATTTTCAAGGCACTCAGTAATTAATACCCCCTCTTCTGCTGGAATTCTGTCAAGAGAAAAAGGCAAAGATTGGCACAGTAATAAAAATGGTAGCCTTTTTACTGAGAAAAGCTGAAATGGAGAGTTTGGTTATTGTGTGACAACAATGAGGTTCAAATATTGATCCCGGAATGGAACAGTTCCTTACTCTTAACCCAGGCATTTCAAACAATAGGTCTTTTACCTAAGTGTTCGTTTGCCCCGATGATCCAGACAAGAATATATAAGTCTTGTAGACATCTCTGTCCAGAAGAGGCAGGTGAAAAAGCTACACATGTCCAGTCTCCCTCATAAAGTCTGTCAGGTAGTTGACTGGTGGGTAGGAGGCCAGACATAACTGAGGAAGAGTCTACTTTGTGAAAATCAGTTGTTCTCAAGTAGTAATAATCATTTATGTTAGGGCTGCCGGGATTCTCGGGTGCCAGCAAGTGCTGAGGATGCCAACTCAAGTAGCCACTCTCCAGTTTTTGAAGTTGGGTTATTAACATAATTGATGTATGAGTAGGAGGAGCCTACTTTGACTAGGAGGTGCGTCAAAATGCTAACCTTTTCGCAAGCTTACAGATTGATGAAGTTTGAGGAAGCAAGTAATGAAAGAAAATATCTTACAGAATCTATAGCTGTGACATTCTTGCAAATTTAATCCATCTCCCGTTGTCCTTAACCAGCTAGTATGACTTCAAAACATTTTAGACCATTCTCCTATCTGTTAATGCTTTCAGTGTTCTTCTGGGCTGATTACACCAGTATACCTGGGAACTCATTAAATAGCAAATTATGGAGCCCACCCGAATCCTATTAAGACTTCAGCTCCAGAGTTGTAACCTATGAAGTTGTAATTCAAGCTCTCCAAATGATTTTGATGCATAGTGAAGTGTGAGAACCGCACACCGTGTCTATAAATATCCTCAAAGCAGTTTAATAACTTAAGATTAATTGTACTTCACCAATAATCTTTTCTGGTTTAATGGTTTCTAATCATTAAGCGATTTATTTATTAAACATGGGGTGAGGGACCGTGTTGAGGGAAGGCACAGAAGTCAAATAAGTGAAGCAGTTTAGCTCGGAATGCCAAGCTGGTGTGAGCAACAGGCCCATTTTCATCCTCTAGGTTTAGATAGTGGTATTTGGAAAACAAACACGTGCAGCAGCAAAATGCCCAGAGGACGATAGATAGGAAAAAATTAGAACAAGAGTCTATTGCATAGTAATTATGATTTATATGGGAACCTTGATGACCACAAGAGGGGGGAGGTTATGTGAAAGGATTTTTCAAAGGAAGAATTAACCAAATTTAGTAACTAGCTGAGCTGCTGGAGTGGAGGGAATCAAAGATGACATAAGGTTTTAAGCCCAGGTGATTAGCTAAATGGTGATTGAGAAAAGAGCTTTCTAAGTCGAGAATAAGGATAACTCAGTGTTGGACACATAACCTTTGCAGTAATTGTATAAAGGACACATACGGACGAGGGAGAATTGAGTGCTCGTGTTTAAGCAGCATAGAATAAGAGTAGCATGTGAAAGTTTTGCGAGTACAATTAAAGCAATTCATCTGTTTATTCCTCAGTACTTAGTGAATGTCTTCCATGTGTCTGGCACAATTCTAGCATCTCAGGATGTAGTAATGGACAAATCCTTGTTCCGCTTCAGAGCCGATGTTCTAGGTGGACAGACAGATAATAAGAATTTCAGATAAGGGTCAGCAAAAAAATTAAAAAATACATCAATAGATGAATAGTAAAGTGTGACTGCAGGGCAGAGAATTTCTCTAGGGAGCTGGTAAAAGGAGATTGTGAGGCATGAGATAGAAATGACTGTGGAAGGTGGTTTCATGAAGCCAGTAAATGGTACAGTCACAGAGCAGCCGCAGAGAAGTGTAGAGAACTTATCAGAGAAGTTGGGCTTACTGCCCTTATCAGGAGCTGTTCCGTAAAGTTTGGGGGAGAGAAGTCTGTTTATTTCGAACGAACATGAACTTGGATTTATCCCCGTTCAACCAATTGAGGCATTTGTTAACTCTGCAGAAACTTCTCAATTACTCTGAGGCTTACTTTTCTCATTAGAGTGAGGAGTAATGCCACCTCATGGGATTAAATTGTGATGATTAAATGAAAGAATGGATTTAAAGCAACTAAGCATAGCACTTTAGAACGTAAGTGCTTAATGGCAACTATTAGTAACAGAAATACTGAATGGAACATAAAATTCAGTTGTGTAAAATCCATTATCATTTACTAATGGTGGATCAAATGTCCTTTCCCATAGACAATTTTATTTAGTAGTTCTATTAGGCTAAACATTTTAAAGGTATGTGATTACTGTTGAGATGTGTTTATGTAGTGAAATGATAACCTCTGATGCATTTAGGAAGTAGGCCCTAAAAATTAGGGGTGGCAGTACATTCACACTCCAGCATGGATTTTACTAACTTTCAGGCATTTTCTGCTCACAGATGTGTACATCTCATGATTGACAGGAAGAAACCAGTCATGGGCCAGCGGTCAAGATACATCTCCAGGAATTGCTGCTGATGCTGCTTTACGAAGTCATACAATGAGCATTCGCTTTAAGGAAGATTTTCATATTTAAAAGATTTTCATCTTGGAAATATATCAAGTGAAAATTAGTCTTTTGGGAAACATTTTCCTCCTAATAAATTATACTTGTAATGGGCGACATGGCAAACAACTCAGTGGCATATAGTGGAGTCAAAAACTCTTTGAAGGAAGCTAATCACGATGGAGACTTTGGAATCACGCTCGCAGAGCTGCGGGCCCTCATGGAGCTCAGGTCCACCGATGCATTACGGAAAATCCAGGAAAGCTATGGAGACGTGTATGGAATTTGCACCAGACTGAAAACATCTCCCAATGAAGGTGAGTCACTGAATCCTTACACATACATGCCTCGGCTGCTTGATGACTCGGCTAGGATTTTAGTGACACTGAAGGTCAGCTAACTTTCAGATTAGTGCAGTTACAGTAACTACATGAGGAAATCACACTGCAAGTTATTTTATAGAACTCAAGTTTGGCAAGGGGAAATCCTTTGCACCATTGTACATGTTATTGCTGCTTGTTGACTATGACACGACTGTATTTCCATTTGCTCGAGGATGGAAG
This sequence comes from Erinaceus europaeus, assembly GCF_950295315.1. NCBI lineage: Eukaryota > Metazoa > Chordata > Mammalia > Eulipotyphla > Erinaceidae > Erinaceus > Erinaceus europaeus. Next base: position 122,252,934 of record NC_080168.1, on the reverse strand, counting down.
GGTGCAGCCAGGCATGGTAACCACCCCCATGGGGCTTCAGTGGAAATAAATTTCGCTCACTTTCACGCCTTTCGCCAGGTGCCTTAGAATAGTTGTCACTGCCAGTGGCTGACCAAGTTGTTTTGAACTGAAACTAATTGAATGTGTTGTAACCAAAGTGAAGTGGACTGGATGGCAGTTTTTGACCTGGCAAAACATTTTCTTTGATTAAAAATAGTTCTCAGTCTTGGAATTATGCTCAGTTTCCCTAGGTTTAAAGAAAGCTGTGGTTTCACGATAGCTCCATTGCGTGGTGGTGTTTGAGATGGACGGGCTTGATAAATATTGATGTGATGAACAGAGAGTTAAGGTTAGGTAGTTTTAGGGAAGGAATTTCTAAATTGGAAAGAAGGGTGAGGATACATGAAGAAGAATGCTTAGTGATTACAGCTTATTTTTGTAAGGATGAGAAATTATAAAAGTATGTTAGTATGTTACTCCAAAACCAGTCCTGGAGAAATTGTGCTGAAGTGTTTTTCTTAACATTTATGAAACAGCTTATGCCATGATGTTTGTGATAAAATCTGACTTGCAAAGGTTATTTCTGAAATTGTTCATGCATATTAATCACACTTCAGAGTTCTTTAAACATTTGTATATTCTAAAAACTTTATTTATTTGTTTATAGAATAGAAGCAGAGAGAAATTGAGAATAAAGGGAGAGCTAGGGCAAGAGAAAGAGAGACATCTGCAGCACCAGATGCTCTGCCAGATGCACCACCTCCCAGCCCCTTTTCTAATTTTTTTAATGTGGGGGGCCAGGTGGTGTTGTACCTGGTTAAGTATACACTTCAGTGCGTCAGGACCCAGGTTCAAGTCCCTGGTCTCCACCTACAGGGGGAAACTTCACAAGAGGTGAAGCAGGGCTGCAGGTGTCTCTCTCTCTCCCCCTCTCTATCTTCCCCATCTCTCTTGGTTTCTATCTCTATTCAATAAATAAAGCCAATAAAAAAAAGTAAAAAATAAATTTTCATGTGACTTTTTTTAGTGGTACTTTTCTAAAATGTAGAGTAATTGTAAGGAAACCAGTGTCACTATTCACACATTTCCAAAAATGGTCTCTTCAAATCAGTACTAGAAAACCTCTTTCCAGATTTTCTGGCTCTTTTCCTGGATTTCTTAGTTGTGTCTTAACATATTCTTTGTGGTTTAAGGTAGCTGGGATCCCTGTTGTTGGTGTCAATTCAGAAAATCAGAAACAGACAATGAGATCATTTGAGACAACTCAGTTTGTTTGCTATACAAAGTCACATTGAAAGTATCAACTAACTGTAATCACTTTATTAATATGTTCTTCCCCATTTGCTAGATTAATTTAACTGTGTATATCTGTTATGTTTACTCTAAAGCCTATCTCTTGGATGTTTCATTACCACCAAGTTTATATAACTCCACAGTTCATAATAAACTTATTGAATTGCATTTGTACTTCTACACTTAACTGCAATTCCCCCAGCCATGTGTTATAATCCTCGTTAGTAATTAAAATTCTTGTTGTCTTCCAAGTATCCCTCAATGTTAGGGTCTTGGTTTTAATAGATACGAGCTGTCATTAATTTGTGTTGTAGTTTGTTTGGTGATGTTATTTCAGTTAGTGCTCTTAATAGATTTTGGTTTAAGTTGACTGAAAAATTCTACCTAATATGGTAGTGTCCATAGTTTGGGGAGGAAATAGTTTTGTACCCCTTTGATGACATAATGGGAACTGTGGATAATTTCTAGAAGCATTCATTGAACACTCAAAAAATGTGTATTGTAGTCATTCTATTCAGTTAAATAAATGTTGTATAGTTTGTCATTTTGAAATATCCTTTTTAAAGAATGTGGAAAAGGCCATTTTTAAGCATGATGTTATATTTGCAGTTGCTAGAATAAATAAAGACACCCGTAACCTTCACAGGAATATTATTTCCAAAGGAATAGTGTAGTTTAATTTAGAAGTAATTTAGTTAGAAAGATAATGAACATGTTGGCACTGATCAACTAGACAAATGATAAATGAATCCTCAGGGACAATCAGTTAGGATTTTGAATACCCATGAAAGTGATCTAGACAACAAGTACTCTTTCATTAGTATAACCTACTAGTAGTCAGGGAAAGTGAGACTTAATAAGATTCTCCCAAGCACATGCATTTTGCAGCTGAGAAGGTAACGCACCAATAAAATACCAGGCTTGTATACGTGAGGTCTTGAATTTGACCCCCAGAGTTGCATATTTCAGAGTGGTTCTTTGGCTTCCTTTTCTGTTTCTTTCCTCTCCTATATGTTTTTTTAAAAAGTACATGATTGGGTCAAACTAAATTTATGCCTCTAGTTCTTTTTATTATTAGTTCATTGACATAGTTTTTCATCAGACTTGGGTTGTTAATTGTTGCCTTTTTCATATATCCTCTTTAAAAAGAGTGTATTAGCAGTTAATTATAGGATAATCATAAATTATGATCACACTGCATTCCTTTAGCAGAATACATGCATTATATTGTCCATGCCAGTTTATATTTGCACTCTCTGGAAATAGGGCTGTTAGTAGTGATCATGTTCTTAGGGTATCCTATAATAAAACTGACATTTACACACAAAAATATAGTTTAGTTCTGAAAAGATTTGTCAGGGATAAGTCATTATTGACATGTAAGCTACAAGAACACTTGATACACTAATGTATCTGCTACACACACAATACATACATATGTATGTGCATGCACACGGCCCTTTCAGGATTTGGACAAGGATTTGTATGCCAAGGTGTTCCAGCCACCTATGATTTATCACTTATATAGAGTCACCAGTCAGGGTTTTCTGGTGACCAGCCTACATAACCTTGTCCTTGGAATTAAAGATGTATTTCATATCAAGGAGTGGAGGGAGGGAGAGAGAGAGAGAAACCAAAGCTTGTCTGGTACATGCAGAGCCTTGTATCAGTCTGGGAGCCTCAAACATGCAAATTCTGCCTTCTAGCTCTTCCCCAAATCCTCTTTAACTTTGTGTCATACACATTATTTCATTGCAAGTTGGACGTCTTGATAAAGCCTGAGTGATCATGTCTTTTCAGTTTAGTTCTCTGAGTACAGTGAATACATTCCCCTCTCAAAGCCTTCTTCTGCTCACAGAAAATTAAACTCTTCGATGTGTCTTTCTCCCTGTCTGGCCAGGCTTGTCAGCCTCCTGTGCTTCCGTTAGATGTTGGCAGGCTTCAGGCATCTGTTCATCTCTGCATTCTGTCCTCTTCATCTGTACATTTCCCACTGAGTGGTGCCACCCACTCCAGAAACTCTGTACAGCATCTGGATGCTAGGATTCCCACATCTGTAGCACCATTCAGGTTTTCTCCCAAGCTTTGGGCCTGAAAGACATACTTTCTGACATCTGCATTTTCTCACCTTCTCCAGACTTTATCCTCTGAAAGCATGCTTTCATCTTCCTCTCTTCCCAGTGAAACTATTAGGAACCTTGCTAGAGGGCCTTGACTTTGACAGAAATCTTTCCACCGTTCTCACTCGTTCAGTGCCAAGGCTTAGAAAATCTTTGTGCTTGTCAGCTTTCTTAGGCTACTGTCTTTCAGAAACGGGTGCCTTTCTCCCTCGTGCTGCCTTTCACTTTCTTGCTTAAAGCTAAGCTGACAGATAGTTCCCATTGCCCTTAGAATGAAGTTCAGACTTCTCACTTTAGGTTAACATATCTCTTTGGAATATCTATCTCCTGCTTACCTCTCTAATGTCACCTATGTCCCCCTCCCCCCACACACACCTCCCCACCTGCCCACCCAGATCTCTTCAGTCTTTTCAGCATAGGAGTTCTGTTTTCTTAATTTCTGTTGTGTCCAACTGAACTCTCTTATGTATAGATTTTTTTTTTTTTCACTGAAACATTGTACTTCACCCTTTCTATGACTCTCACTCATGGTTAAGATCTCAAGTTGGGGTGGTGGTTTGAGAGATGGTGCAGTAGATCAAGTATTGGGCCCTTAAACATGAGGTCCCAAGTTCAGTCCCCAGCATCACATGTACTCTAGTTCTTTCTCTACTGCTAGCTTTCTCATTAATAAATAGATGATTTTTTTTTTTAAGCTCTCAAGTCGGGTATCTTACAGTTAGTTCCCTTGTCCATTCTGGGCTCCATCTCCTTCATCACTCCCCTGACATCCTCCTCACTACTGTGTAACACTGAATACACTGGGTCTTGATTCATTGGGGATTTTGGTCAGACTTGTCCACCTCTGTGTTCCTTAATAGAAAGTGCTAGAGTAAGATATTATATCCGATTCATTTTCTTTTGAGCACCTATGCCATACTGAGCCTGTGGTAGGCATTTGGGAACAGATGATTCAATTTGACCTTAGGCCAGCGATTCTTAAATGTATAGTGCTTTTGTCTTTTTTTAAAATTAAGAATCTGACTGAAGTATTAGACTGTTTCATAAGAAACATGCACATCAACATGGATTTTTGCGTATCTTCTTGGATTGCATGTCCCCCACCTAGAGAAGTCACGGTGATTGCTGCTGTCACCCTCACCCCCCACCCCCAACCCCCCACACTTACAAACACAGAAGTTAAGCTCCAGAATTTAAGACTGTCATGTATGTCGTTTATTAGTGACTTTCATATTAACTATATCCCTCTACCTCTTTATTTCATATATTTAGACTGCACTTTCTTGTAAAACATCAAGCTATTGGTAAAATTAGCATTTTTGTCCCATAATACATCCTGTCCAAATTTAAAGTTGTGCCGTTAGTCATAGACTTGAATTTAGGCTTCAGTTACTTCCCACAGTGGTGGATCCAGAACCCCAAAGCATGTAATTCTGAAGCAGCTTTTGCTGTCTTTGGATGCATTCTCTTTGGGAAGCTAACTGGGTCATGTGGAGCTCAGTGCCATGTGTGATGTCTCGCATGCCCTTGGCCTCATTGACACTATCCTTCAATCAACCAAGCCAACAGGATGTCAGGAAGAATTATTAGATTTATTCATGTTGTTCCTTATGATGTTTTCTCTGTTTTTTTTTATACTAGGAACATGCCCTCATTGTCAGTGCCACTTCACAGTGTAAGCCTCATCCTGCATCTAGAATAGGCCAGTACACACACACACACACACACACACACACACACACACACACACACACACACACATGTACACACACATGCACACACGCACACACATGCGGTTCAATTCTTCTTCAAAGGCTTTACTCTGGCATTAGCATTTGCCTCCTGCCGTCACTAATGTCACCTTCTCTACCTGGTCATTTCCATTGGTAGATAATTTTCCTTAATATCTGTCATTTATCTTTTAAAAATAACAAATAGATCTGTCCGTTTTAAAAATCCCCCTAACTGCTTTATTACATCACACTCCTAGCAAAGCTTAGCCATACTCATTTTAAAGTTGTCACCCTCCATGGAGGGAAAGTCACTTGTCCTTTTTCTTTCTTCATCTTGCTCAGCCTAATAACACCATTTGTGATAATCATCCTCCATGCCTTTTTCTTTCCCCAATACCATTTTTTAAATTTGTGACTAATAGTGTTTTGCCAGATTACCAGGGTGTAATTCCACGACGCACTCACCACAAAAGTTATGTGCCCTCACCCTCCCAACAATAACCACCAATTTTTGCAAAGCCCTAGAGACAATTTGTATACTTGTTTTTAATTGTTTTTGCAAGTTTGCATGTCTCAGTTCTCTGAATCACACCCACATTGGTAGCTGTCCTTAATCTCTTATTCTATTACACACAATCTCTTCTTGCATCCATTTTGCCCCAAAGAACACAATATTGTCTTTTTGGGTTACAGAGTAGCATTCCATGGAGTATGTACATATTCCTCAACTTACTTGTCCAGTCATCTGTTGATGGACATTCAGTCTGCTTCTACTCTTTGGCCTTTCTCCATATCTTTAAAAACAAACAAACAAACAACAACAACAAAAAACAAAAAAACTTTTTTTAGTACTGTCACTTCTTTTCCGTAGTCCTTTGTGAACTCATTCTTTCTGCTGTGTCCCCTCCCCAACTATTTCTTCTCAGTTGTCTTTGACTTCTTGCTTTTTTCCTTTCAGTTAATTTATTATTATCATTATTATTATTATTACTTTATTTCTTTTACCCAAGCACTGCTCAGCTCTGGCTTATGGTGGTCTGGGGGATTGAACCTGTAACTTTGAAACCTAAGACCTAAGAGTCTGTTTGCATAAGCATCCTGCTAGCTGCCCCTGTCCTCTTTGACTTCTCTTCCTCTATCTAACCATCAAATACGTTAGTGTCCAAGGCTTTCTCCCCACTCCAGCTCTCTCACTTACTCAGTTTTCTGACCATGCTCATTCCTCCCATTGTTGTGCTATCACCTGTATATTAAAAAAAAAACTAGCTCAGACCTTCTTCCTGAGAACTGAATACTGCTGGCCAGCTAGCTACTAAACATTTCCACTTGTCTAATCAGCACCTCCAGTTTAAATCTATGAAAGCACCATTACCACCCCCCCTCCCCCCACTTTTTTTACCAAGGGGTTCAATTTCTAAAACCTGAGATCTATCTTAGTAAAGTCTCTGCCATCCATTTATCAGGTCTTAGACAAAAGAGAATCTAGATATTTTTAACTCTTTTCTTCTCATCCACATCCAATGTTGTTGGCAGCCAGGTGTAACCAGAGAGTGTTGCTTTAGTCTGAAAAAGTAGTATATGGTTTCTGTATTTTAGTTTGCGTGTTTCCTTTCACTTTGTCTTTGTTTCTGATTATAAATACTACACCTTTATTGCTGTTCTTTTTGTTCTCTATTTCTTGAAGCCTAGAGTTGTATGGAAGCTTTGAATGGATGACTTTTGTCACCACTCATCTCCAGGGCTTGCTGGACTGCCCAGTATGGAGAGCAGCTTGTTACAGTTGTCAATGAAACCTTCTCTGCATTCTTTATTTGCTACCTTTAGCAAATCATCACTTGAAATCTGTATCGGCATTTCTCAGTGTTTGTTTTGACGGTGAAATTTTTTTTCCTGTTCCACTTTCTGCCTTGCTTCAGGTCAGACACCGTCCAGTAACCTGCCATTTTCCTGTATTTTTCCTTTGCCTTCTCTTAGAAATGAGCTTTTGCTTCCCCTATCAGCTAAAACTCATTAATCATAAATTAAAAAGTATAATGAAAAGTCTTACTGCTCTGGTATTTGCTACCATTCTAAAATGTCCCAAAACTAAGGGAGAATGTCGCTTCTCAGTGCTGTTCTCTAAGCCCCACAGTAGTTCCTGTATATATACACATACTTGGCTGTATCTCAAGGCTTGACAGGATCTTTGGGGTTATATTAGAGGGATACTTTCTTAATAGAGTATAAGGCAGGCACAATTAATACCCAATTTGTGTAAAGCTTTCTTTATAGACTTCCAGTTTCAAAGGTCAGGCAACAAATGTGTCCCATAGTGTATTAGTACCTGTTTCTTCAACTGAAAATAAGTCCTCTGAGCAAAATGTAGAAGAAAGGTTATCTAAGTTTTTGTGTTTCGTAATTTGCAAATATTTTATCAACTATAGTAGACATTTTACAAGATGAATTTTTAGTGCTGTAATGGATTAAGTCAAAGACATTGACTAAAGTTAGGAGCTGTAACTCGTTACAGTTGTAATAAAAATTAAATCTTTATATACTTTCCCATTTCTGTAGTGAAAGCCTTGTAAATAAAGGTCAAGGAAATTGATTCCAATATAGAAATCACCAGACTTTTATATCAACTCTGGTCTTTACCACTTCACTAAGATAAAATACTCAACATAAGCAGTATGGAACAGTAAAAATTCTTGGTCCAATCTTGTGACAGGTACTTAAAATATCCTTTAAAGCACTGCACATGTTTTCCAGTCATTGAAATTCTGTACATTTATTCTAGTAAACAATAATAAACCATTTTGAATAGTATCATATGAATTGGAATCTAAAATGTCGTGAGTGAAATTATTCTGAGTAAAATAAAAGCTGTTCACTAATTTTTTTTTTTTTTTTTTTTTTACTTATTAGGTTTAAGTGGAAACCCTGCAGATATAGAAAGAAGACAAGTAGTGTTTGGAAAAAATTTTATACCTCCTAAAAAGCCAAAAACCTTTCTCCAGTTAGTATGGGAAGCGTTACAAGATGTCACTTTAATTATATTAGAAATTGCAGCCATAGTCTCATTGGGCCTTTCTTTCTATCGACCTCCAGAAGGAGAAAATACACGTAAGTCAACTATGGGGGTGGGTAGTTCCCTTATTACCATCCATGTTTAATATGTCCTGATGAATTTGGCTCCGGGACTGGGTTTTTTGTTTGTTTGTTTGTTTGTTTTGAGGAAAATGGTCACAGAAAGCAACTGAGAAGATGTTTCCAGTGATTGCCAGGTATTCCACAGAAGGCAACATTGCCAGTGTTAGAGAATCGCCTGCGTAAACAAAAGTCACTTGGTCAGTGTTCTTGTTAGCACTGACCCAAACTGTCTAAAGCTTTCACATAGCACAAGAAATTTTGTGGTGGAAACACTGAGTAGTATACACACATTTGCAAAAGTGTGCATTTATACTACATAATATATATATATATATATATATTTTTTTTTTTTTTTTTTTTTTTTTTACCAGAGCACTGCTCAGCTTTGACTTATAGTGGTACAGTTTTGCATGATCTTTATCCTCTCTCCCCTGCTCAAGTGTATGTATTTTTTTTCTTTGTGACATTGTATTCAGCATAGATTACACAGATAACACACACACAGTATGTATTTTAATTATATAAAATAGAACTAGACATAAAATGTTATTGGCAACATTGAATATTCATTATTATGTAGTACTTTGTAGTATTGATTAACCTGATTTGTCTCTAGTTTTGGTTTATTTCAGAATTTGACTTTACTGTCTCATTCTGAAAAAAACACACCAGGTACTTATTGTATCTACACTTCTTCAATGTAATATAGTTAACATAGAAATTTTAGTACTTAAATTGGTAAGTAAGTGGATCATCCTGTCATGTGTCATCTTCTGGAAAAATAAGCCTTATACTCACTGGTGGTTAATTCCTACCGCTGGTCCTGAAGAAATCTTTCATGATTTTTCACATCACATCATCACTTCTGTTTCACACCTTGTGGATGATATTCCAGTCCCTGTCTTCTCTCCCTTTAATTCTCCCATGTATCTCTCACAGGTTAATTTTTAGTCAGTACCTTTATATCTTAAGTACTTTTCTTCAGTTCATGCTCACTGTCCTGCAATATATTTGAGCCACTTCTGCTGTCTTTCATGTATTCATAGTTTTCTTCTGAATCATACTTTTCCTTTTCCTGTTTTAACTAAATCATTGAAAGATCCCAGCTTAACCCAGAACAAGAAACAGAATCAACAGATAAATTACACATACTCTTCTTTGTGAATTTATAAATAGCTAAATTTTAAAGAAACCATACGTAACCTTTACTACATAGATATACTTTCTATTTTGTTCTGTTTCTTTCTCCCCCTTGCCCCCCAAAAGCTGGTCATGAGCCATGACATTGGTTTTAGATCCATAAATAAACTGCAACCTGAAGTTTAAAAAGCAGTCCTCTCTTACTCTGTTTTCACCATTATTGACAGTATAATCTTTGTTTGTAAAGTTTTTCATCGCGGGGCCCAGGTGGTGGCACACCTGGTTAAGCCCACACCTTACAGTGCACAAGGACCCGGGTTTGAGCTCCTGGTCCCCACCTGCAGGGGGCAAGCTTTGCGAGTGATGAAGCAGTGCTGCAGGTCTCTCTCTGTCTCTCCCTTACCTCTAGAATCCTGTCTCTATCTAGTAAATACATATAATAAAAACATTAAAAAGAAAAAAATATTGTAAGGTTTAAAAATAAAGTTTTTTGTTGCTTGTACTTTGCGAAGCTTTTTTCTGCCATAGTCTGTCTTTCTGATTTTAATCTGCCTCTTAGATTTATATGACGCCCTCTTGGTATCATTATCTTCCTTAGATACATGTGTACCTTAAGTGCTCTGTGCGCCTTCTCTGTCTGCTTGGTCACAGTTAGTCTTCATTTCTTTGTTCGATACTGTATGTCATCGTATTTCAATTTCCTCATGGTATGTTATGACATCTGGCATTCTTCGTGTTTCACTATCTGAATGTCATAAACCTTCTAAACGACCACTCAGAGTATGAGAACATGAGGAAAGATTATCTTGTTCACTCCTGGATCTCTAGCTGCTAAACTAAGAGTCTGACACCTAGAGTTAGATTCTCAAATGGTTGAGTCAGTTGAGTAGCGCTGGACTTTTCATGCTACTCAAGCACTGGTCATACTTGAGTATAATTGCGGTTCATACACATGATTCCTGGGCCACACACTGTTCTCTTATGTCTTGTAATACTGTAAGCTACCTCCCAGTTGGGAGATTATGAATCTCCAGGGGCAAGAAATGTGAAATTGGCACAATAAGCGTAATAATGCTTTCAATTCCATAAAATATTTAGACTTATGAATAAAGCAAATGGAATATACAGGCACCACAATTATTACCTGTATATTGCCATTAATTCAGAATCCCTCCCTGATAAGTGTTTTTCTTTTTAAACAGTTTGTGGAGAAGTTTCTGTTGGAGAGGAAGAAGGTGAAGGTGAAACTGGCTGGATTGAAGGAGCTGCAATCCTCTTGTCAGTGGTGTGTGTGGTTTTAGTAACAGCTTTCAATGACTGGAGTAAGGAAAAGCAGTTTAGAGGTTTGCAGAGTCGAATTGAACAAGAACAGAAGTTCACGGTCATCAGGGGTGGTCAGGTCATTCAGATACCTGTAGCTGACATTACTGTTGGAGATATCGCTCAAGTGAAATACGGTAAGTAGAAAAACAATACATCTTACATATGACACAGTTACTTCAGTTGTGTCTACAGCTTAGCCTTTCATTGCTTTTTGTTTTAGGCGATCTTCTTCCAGCTGATGGTATACTTATTCAAGGCAATGATCTGAAAATTGATGAAAGTTCATTGACTGGTGAATCTGATCATGTTAAAAAATCTTTAGATAAGGATCCCTTACTTCTATCAGGTATGAATTTCTTTTATAACTTTTTAATATTCTTCTTCCACAACCATATAACATAGTTTGCAATAAGTTTCTCTAATAATGTGAAGAGGGTTGTATTGACTTCACTCTAATCTTTGAAAAACATTTCTGGTAGCTTGACAGAGACTTTTGATCCTAGAGCTATATTTTATAGGTGCAGAAATTGAGGCCCCAAATCAGAAGAATTAAGAGTCAAGATTTATTTATTAATAAGAGAGAGGGTGAGAAGCAGAATATCACCCTGGCATAACAGTTGCTAGGGTTTAATTCAGGACCTCAGATCGGAAAGTCTCAACACCTTAAACACTGAGCCACATTCCAAGCCGTTCAGATTTGTTCTTCAGACTTACTGGAGGGGGGAGAAGAAAAAAAAAAAGATTTACAGAAGTATAAATTTAAAGAATAACTGTTTAAAGTAAAATAATGAATTCTTTGTGACAGTATTAACAAGATTTTTTTTTTTAACACAACTCATTTATTAATGATGGTCAACAGATTATCACTCTGGCACATAAATACAACACTGGGAATCAAACTTGGAACCTTATGCCTGCAAACCCATCTCTCTATCTGGGAGGTGACTGCTATGCCACCTCCCATATCACCAAAGGATTTTTTTTTTTAACTGATAAACCTTAAACTTGACCTAACTTAACCCCTTCATTTAAGTTACCAAGGAATTAGTGTGATGTATAAAGTCTATACTAAATTTGCATTTCTTTTAATTTCTTTATTGGGGGATTAATTTTTTACATTCAATAGTAAATACAATAGTTTGTACATGCATAACATTTCTCAGTTTTCCACATAACAATACAACCCCCACTAGGTCCTCTATTATCCTTTTTGGACCTGTGCTCTCCCCCCCACACCCCAAAATTTGCATTTTGAATAAGCATTAGATCAAGGAATACACCATGTCTATAAGACAGGACTGAATTTGGGCATGTTCTGAGAATGGGAAAGGTTAAGATCTGTGTAAGCAATGATACAGATTTAAACAAAGGACAGGTAACTGCCTACTTAGGATATTTAGCAGACTGAATATCATAGCCTGGTTAACTGAAAATGAAGTGGAAGGAGTGGTAGGAAAAGATATAAGCTCTTCTAGAATCCTGAATAAGAGGAAACCAGACTACAGTTTGACTCCAGAAGTATTGAGTTCTATAACTTCTGATGTCCTGGTTTCTTCCTCACAGCATTGTCACCAATCTTAAGAAATTGTAGTTAATACTGATGAAATCAAATCTACAATTTTTTCAAAGGAGAGAAAAGTGGTCTCATGACATATTTCCACACAGACTAGTAAAGCATCACTTTATTGCCTACCTGGCTCATTGTATTGATGAACTGATACAGATAGCCTCTTCTTTCCTTTTTGACACTGGTAATCCATGGACTTTTATGTTGATCTACCTTATTTACAAATTGTTTTTTAGCTTTTCAGGTTGACATCTTTGAACCAACTTGGCTCTTTTTCTTTTTTAAGAGATATGGCTGAGTTTATATAGACTCAGGCTCCTAACAAATCAAGTATATTAAGCAAACTTTATGAATTTTCCGTAGTTAGGACAAGACTGAAATAACTTTGTAAACTCCTTATCACAGTATGGGTGGGAACATTTTTCTGCATTTATTTCTCCATTCCAAAAACGTACTGAAAACATGAAATGCATTTATTTTTAAATGTATTCTCATGATGCCATCTCACACTGCTGTTCTTGGCTTCTTAAATTTAGATTTTTCTTTTTAAAGCAGTTATTTAGTTAGCAGTAGGGATGTGACCAGAAAAAAAAGCAACGTTTACTTTGACTGGGCACATCAACAGTCAACAGTTCAGTACCTGTGGCAAGAACAGAAGATAAAAGCTGATCTGCCACAAGCCCACACTGTTAAAAGAAACTCATTGTCTTTACACGTAATCCTTCTTCAGTACCATTCCACTCTCCTTAACTCAGTTTTTGTGGCCCTTGCATTTTCACTGGCAAAAAAAAAAATCATCAATGACTATTCAGCATCCAGATTTTTAAAACCGGAGAATTAAAAGGCGGGAAATTCTTGTTTTAGGTAAAAAGCTATTCAGAAGTTAATAGGCAAATGTAAATTCAGTACTGAAGTAGTTACATATGCTTTGTCATCTTATTTAGCATTTTACCTTTTGACCATTGATTTAGTGCATAAGGTGAAGGCAGGTGTCTCGGGAAGCTGCAAAGTAGGAAATTTTAACTGTTACAATTATAGTGAGTATTTTTAGAAGAAAATTAAACTTTGAAAGTTACGAAATAGTAGAATTTTGCAAGGTAGATAGTACTTTAGTAAGTGAAGATACAAAAATATAGCTATATACCATATGTTAAACAAATATAAGCAAACTTACCAGCATTTTAAGAGAAACTGCCCTCTGCAGAGTTGGTTGAAGTTTACCTTGCTGCAATACTCCTATAACCTTAGGCAAAGTCCTTAAAGAAAAGGGAGGGAGTCGGGCAGTAGCACAGCGGGTTAAGCACATGTGGCGCAAAGCACAAGGACTAGCTTAAGGATCCCTTAGCTCCCCAACTACAGGGGAATCATTTCGCAAGCGTTGAAGCAGGTCTGCAGGTGTCTGTCTTTCTCTCCCCTTCTCTGTCTTCCCCTCCTCTCTCCACTTCTCTCTGTCCTATTCAACAATGATGACAACAACAATGAAAAACAAGGGCAACAAAAGGGAATAAATAAATAATAAATAAATATTTTAAAAAAGAGAAAAGGGGAGGGGTGTGGGAGGAAGCATATCTACCAACTTACAAGATTGCTTTGAAGGACAAAGTCAGAATTCATTCAGTGTTCCTGTCTGTCATCTAGCTTTCTGTAATGAAATTGTGTTAGGACAGTTGGGTGGAGTCAGTTTGAAGGATTGGTTAGTCTCAAAATGTAGACTATAGACTTAATCTAGTAGGCACCAAAGAGTCATAGGCTTTTGAGCCTTGAAAGCCTCATGATCACACCGCATTTCAGGAACATTAAAACTGATGTCACGAAGGATCAGAAGGGTACTCTAGCTTGGCCGCTAATCTGGCAGGCTAGGGTGAAAATCCAGATTAGGTATAGATTATAGGGTTCGTTGTGGGAAATGTGGCATCAGTTGCTGTGGGATTCTTTTGAGTTATAAACACGTTTGTGTTTATAACGTATTTCACAAAGAAAGCTCAAAATAATAATAGTGATCATAGTATAATTAATATAAGAAGCTTACATTGTCCCCTCTGCTCAAACTACCAGGTAGTCAGTTAAGTATTTTATATAGTGTAGATTCTCTTATTCCCATGAAATGTATGAGGAATTGACATGTTCTGATATATCTATTACCAAGTGAAAAATAAGTTGGTTGAGTGAGCTTTGAACTCAGCCTTGTCTGGTTACAGAACTAAAGCCTTAAGCACAACTGAGGTTTTATTTAGTTTCTCATAGAACTCATTATGTATTGAAGATATTAAGATGTATTACTAAAGTTTGAAACTTAGTTGTAGGACAGCTTTTAAAACAAGTCTTCTATTGTAGGTACTCATGTAATGGAAGGCTCTGGAAGAATGGTGGTTACTGCTGTAGGTATAAATTCTCAAACTGGAATTATCTTTACATTACTTGGAGCTGGAAGTGAAGAGGAGGAGAAGAAAGATGAGAAGAAAAAAGAAAAGAAAAGTAAGAGTGACAATGTATTATAAGAATTGCTGTTTGAAAATAGGAACTTATTATAAAAAATACACTTGTTTCATGAGCTACTGATAGGAAAAGTTTTACTAAAAGTTAGTTATCCAGTATTGTACTTACAAGTGGTAGATTTAGCAGGAAAGCAGTGTTCTTTTCTACGTAGTTGCCCTTGAGAACCTTTAGTGAGTGCATCGCTTTCTTTGCCACAGTCAGACAGATTCAGCCTCTCCTTGAACACCTGCAGTGTCTTGGCTCTTTTTCCTCTATAGTTTTAGAATCTCTCTCCTTCCTGTCCAACAAAATGAATCGAATTTACATCCTATTTCTTCTTTTTACTGATCGTCTTTTCTTTTTCTTTCTTTCTTTCTTTCTTTCTTTCTTTTTTTTTTTTTTACTACTGTCTTTTTTTGTCAGGCTTTTACTGCATTTTGGTCTCAGGGACATTTTAATTTTTTTTTCCCAGATTTTTCCAAGACTTTACTTTGAATCTGTTGTTTATCAATTCATATTTAATTCACAATTAGATACCTAAGATCTATTCTTTGTGGATTCTTGTATCTTCTATCTGCTGTCTCCAAATGATGTCTTCAGCAAACTTAATAACTATAGTTTCGGAAGTCAGGCAGTAGCACAGAGGGTTAAGCGCATGTGGCACGAAGTGCAAGGACCGGCTTAAGGATACCGGTTCGAGCCCCCGGCTCCCCACCTGCAGGGGAGTCGCTTCACAGGTGGTGAAGCCTATCTCTCTCTTTCTCTCCCCCTCTCTGTCTTTCCCTCTCTCCATTTCTCTCTGTCCTATCTGATGACAGCATCAGTAACAACAACAATAATAACTGCAACAACAGTGAAAAACAAGGGCAACAAAAGGGAAAACAGATTTTTAAAAAATAACTAGTTTCTTCACAATTATAAGGCATATGGTCTCATGCATTAGGGCAACAACTCAGAATCACCTAGTTGTGGGGTATGCCATTTAAATAAATAAATAAGTAAATCCTCGCTGTCCTCTGTCATCAGATTTTTCCCCCTTGAGTTGACAGCAGTTTACTGTGGTTTAACTACCAAATTTAATTTACTTTGGGTAGTAAGCACATATTTCTCTCACACACCGAGAGGGTATTTTGAGATCTTCTAAAATAAGTTCTTAGCTAAGATCTTGGTTTGCTTTAACTACAGCGGTGTTTTTTAACATTTTGAGATCTTCTTTTGCTCTTTGGGTTAGAATCTTTAACTGGGAAATCTCTATTTCAAAGAAAAATGTGTTTGGAATGTTCTCACTGCAAATGAGGTTAGCAAGACTAACACTTTTAGCTTTCCCTATCCTTCTCCTCCCCCTTGTGACGTTTCTTTTGGGAGATTGGACATGGGGAGACAGAAATCAAAGCTCCTGTCTCATGCCTGTGAAACATATACTCTGCCCCTGAACAGCATCCCCAACCCTTCCATAGTTTTCTGAAGACTGCATGAAAGGCAATTTGAAAACCAACACCAACAGTAATGGTACCATTTGCATTATCTCATTAAGCATATGACATTAAGACTATGAATCTTTTTACTTACAGAGCTTTAGGGATGTTTTATAACTTGCTACAGGTCAAAGATTGAGTAAGTGGCAGGCTAGCCTCTCTTCTGGCTCAAGAACCTCTGCTTTTAAGGGTATACTGTGCATTCTAATTTATAGGAGTCTAAAATCCTATTTAAAATGGAAATCATTATCCTTTGACTCTTTCAGACCCCACAGTGTCTTTTCTAGAAAGAACCCCTCCCCTTTTTAAAATACCCATTTTTATAATCTCAAGTAGAGAATATTTGTATAAATGACCAGCAAGCCAAGTGTCTGCCATTTTTAGTTATTTTTCTAGAATGGAACATCATTCTTTCCATCTCTGGATTTCAGCCCTTCTCCCATTTCCTTCACTGCTTTGGCACTTATTCAAAAACAGTACAGGGTAATCTGTTTCAGTTCCCTTACTCTGGAATGTAGCTGTTTGGTTTATAGCCAGACTTGAACTCATTGAAAGCGGCTAGATATTCTCTTACTATCTCATCTATCTTGAACATTTGTTCCTATTTGACTATATTTGTTCCACATTTTCCAGTGTGAAGATAATTTTCCTTAATAGAGGAGGAGTTAGAACAAAATAGACTGAATGATTCTGCTCTCTGTTATTTTTAATATTATACTGTCTTCAAGCACTAGACTAATTCCCTCCTTGATTACTTTCAACATTCTCATCTTTCTGTTTTCTCCAAATCTAAACTTTTTGAGAAAACTACTCTAACCTGGTAATCTTACTGGTTTATTCTGAAATTTCATACTGGAAGCATTAATTGCTTTCCCTTTCTTTGATATACCATTTTGTTCTCATCAAAAATGCCCTGTATTTTTTTCCCCTCCCTCTCAAGCCTTCTCCTTTTCTGTTTTATTGGAATTATATCTCTAATTTGGAAACTCTTGAGGCATACTTGAATTTATGATGGCATATGAAAGAGTAAAGTCTTAGGGAGAAATCAAACAAGTATAGGTGCCTCAGAATATTTTGAAATGTTCCCCCACTGTGTTATGACCTGGGGGTGATCAGCTCAAGAAGGCATTACACAGCAAGTGCTCTCTGGTCTGTACATACATACACTATTGTGTAACAATTCTGTTACTGAAATGTGAACTACCTTTAAATAATTAAGCATGCTGGATTCATTTCTTTTGGAAAGCTTTAATTCCCATTTTGTTCCTACAGATAAGAAGCAAGATGGAGCTATTGAGAATCGCAACAAAGGTAAATTTGAGTGGGTAGAAGTGCATTTGACTTGTTTTCATTATGTTCAAAGATACCTCAGCTGTGTACTCATACAGAAGTCAGGTGCATGTATCAGGGAAAATCAATATATGTTAGCCTGGGTTCACTGTTCTTCCTGTCAGTGCCTCAGTCAAGCTGCTTCTTCAATTTTAATAAGATTTTTAATTATAACTTGTGGTAACAAGGTTAAAAAAGCGTTCCAGACACCGGATACTTGCAACAGAAGGTCATGTGTGGTTTTACATAAGTTGTTATTTCAAAGACCCTGCATTTCTTCTTTGGTTTCTTTTTTTAATGAGAAGATATTTCCTGCCATTTCTGTTGTTCTATTTCTACATTTTTCTTAATGGTGCAATTCTGTGGCTCAAAGGAGTGCCATGTTTGCGTGCAGTCTACTGCCTCACCACCCCGCTGTCCCGTCGCGTGTCTCCTCCCTCTCACTGAGCACAGCATTCTCAAATCCAAGACAGCGCTTCATAACTGAGGGTCACTGTCCTCTTGTGCCCTTGGAATAAACCCATACACGTAGTACACAGAAAGCTGGATGTTCAGATCTCTTGTAGAATTCATCAGAAAGGATTCAGGTTTTTTGTTTGTTTCTGAATGTATACATAGTCAAGGTTCTGTGTGCTTTTCAATGTAGCAAAAGCCCAGGATGGCGCAGCCATGGAAATGCAGCCTTTGAAGAGTGAAGAAGGGGGAGATGGTGATGAAAAAGACAAAAAGAAATCAAATTTGCCAAAAAAGGAAAAATCTGTTTTACAAGGGAAACTTACAAAGTTGGCTGTGCAGATTGGCAAAGCAGGTATGATACACAGAAAATACGTGTTTTTGTTATAAATTTTGTGTTCCACTTAAAAACCTCTTTTGAGACCCTCAGGATTAGAAATCATTGTTTTGAGAGTAGCTCAAGATATAAGAAATATTTTTCAACTTGATCTATAATGCAACAGTCTTGTTGAGTTACTGTAGATCCAGGGGGCTGCTAGCCCCAGTTCATGTATTGTCAGCTTGCTAGCCAGTGACCATTGAGGATTAACACTGCAGTCTGCCCAATTCATAATTCCTACCTCAGAATTTCTTAAAAGTAATAGAGAGATGGTTAACAACAAGGGTACTACGTATGATCACACATCTACAAAAGGAAATTTCACCGTCCATTTTGCTTATCTGTGGAAAAAGTCGAAAGGTGTGTTTTTAAAAGAGTTATAGAATGTCCACTTTACCCAGCATTCATTGAAGAAACTTTCCCCCCATTATATATTCCAGGCTCCTCAGTTGTAAATTAATTGACCATGCATGCATGAACATAATTCTGTGCCTTCTAGTCCGCTTCACTAATTTGTGTGTGTCTGTTTTCCTGCCAAATGCCATATAATTTTGATTACTGTAGCTTCATAATATAGTTTGAAATGGCTTCAGCTGTGATTCTTTCCTCATGACTACTTTGACTAGTGTTTCCGTATAAATTTTAGAATTGCTCTCTTTCTGTGAAAGTGTTAAGTATTTTATAGTTCATGATTAATATAATATTTATTTTTTAGTTTAATGAAGAATAAAAAAATAACTCAGATAATTTTAATCTATTTTTATAACAACACAGGATCAGATACAGTTCATTGCAAGTTTCTCATTGATGAGATTTTTAATTGATTTCCTTTTTGCACTGGACAACTTCCCAGCACCTGTTTATGCTAAGCTTTACGTGTTTAATTGACATTGCTTGCTTTGTCTCAGCTTTAACAGAAGGTAAAAAATAAAGACGTCTAGGAATGAAGCATAGGTACTGTTCTCCCAGCCCTCCTGGTGATAGGGCTATCTTTCAGACCTGAAATTAAATCTGACAGTGTCAAGTGATGAGTTAAGTGTCAGAAGGGAAGGACCCATTCTTCAGAGAAATTGTAATTTTCCCAGTGGCTAGTATGTAACTGATCACAGGTAATGCCTGGCTTATTTAATTTTCTTTCTTTCTTTTTTTTTTTAATATACTGAAAGGTTTGTTGATGTCTGCCATCACCGTTATCATTCTAGTATTATATTTTGTCATTAATACATTCTGGGTTCAGAAGAGACCATGGCTCGCTGAGTGCACACCAATTTACATACAATATTTTGTGAAGTTCTTCATTATTGGAGTTACAGTTTTAGTGGTAGCAGTGCCAGAAGGTCTTCCACTTGCAGTCACTATCTCACTGGCTTATTCAGTCAAGGTAAGTAGAATATAGTTAGATTTGCTATATTAAAAAAAAAAAATCAACTGGTATTTATTAAAATGGATATCTGACACACCTCCCCCCCCCCCCCGGTTTGAATGCAGGTGCTTTGTGTATGCTTACGCTGTTTTGTTCATAAATGCCACCACTGATTGTCCACCTGCCCCTCTGAAAAACCTCAATACATGGAGACCATCACATCCCCAGAAGTCACCCTTGACACAATTAAGCAGTTCTACTAGCAAAGTTCTAGCTTTATTTTCATTATATAATAGCTATGTTTCTAAGCAGTGACACCTCTTCTTACCCTGTCTGTGAGGCTAAAGAACATTGGTTATTGAGCTGTGCTACAAGAACATGAAAGATGGATTCAATTCCAGCCTAAGGCTTTCTTGTTCCTAGTCTGCTACCCCAGTTACCCTATAATCTAGCCTCCACATAGTAGGCAGATAAATGCTTCTGAAATGAATTCAGATATAAATATATATTTCCTTGTGTAAGACCTCACTGTATTTATTCTAAACTCCTTACTGTGACCTGCAGGCCCCTTCTGTGTGGTCCTAGCTCAGCTCTCTCTACCACCCTCAGCCTCTCCTCCTCTGGTCCTGCCTCCTCAGTCACCCTGCTATATCTCAGTTTTTAACCCTTTTCACATATGTATAAAGAATTAGTTATCGTGGGCTGACAAAAAAGCTCACTTGGGGGTGGGGGCAAGCAGCGCACCAGGTTAAGAGCACATAGTACAAAATAGCTCACATGGATAGTACATTTGACTTGCCTTGTATACGCGTTCTCTGTCTCTGTCTCTCTCTCTCTCTCTCTGAAGGGAGCTTTGGTGCTGTGATTTATTTCCTCTCTGTCTGAAAAACTTAGCTTGGAGCAGTGAAGCTTGAGTATCAGTAAGCTGTGTGTGTCTGTCCCCACGCGTGTGTGCCTGAGCATGTGAATGAACAAGCACCTTCTGGGTCTTCTGTGAAAAGTCTTGGTTTTTAGAAATGATGTTTTTTGTTGTAAATGAAGAAAGATGAAATACATCTTGTTTCTAAGAGTGAGAGTACCAAGTGTACCAGCACAAGTAATAGACAGAAACGACCTGTTCTGCACTTGGTATGTTAAATCAGCCTACTAGTGTCTACTTAACTAGTCAGCTATATCTTTTTTTTTTTTCAACTTTTAATACTTTTATAGTCAGCTATATCTTAACAGATTAAAATCCACTTCTCCTTTGGTGATTAATAAGAATCTTCAGTTTCCTGCTTAATGAAGTTAAGCCTTTAGCGTTCTCTTCCACTGCTCTAATAAATACCTCTGTACTTAGTAGACAGTTGTCATAGCTCTTGTAGTACAGGAACATTCTAGAGAAGCTGTTAGAAGTATACTGCCTTGGGATATATGGGTTTCTATACTTATATTCATTGTTCACTTACTAGACAATGTTATGCAGTGGTAAAATGATACAAACAGTAGGGAGCCAAGACTCTCTTGACTCAATTAAATGAATAAACCAAATATATTACATTCTTCAAGTATGCAAATGGTGTTTCTGTAGTGTGATCTATATATAGCTGAAAGTTTTTGTCTTAACTTGAAGGCATTTTATAGTTATTTTAGTATAGTGAGGTGATTGTTTTTATATCTAACTTGATTTTTTTCTTTTCCGTAGAAAATGATGAAAGATAATAACTTAGTAAGGCACCTGGATGCTTGTGAAACCATGGGAAATGCTACAGCTATTTGTTCAGATAAAACAGGAACATTGACGATGAACAGAATGACAGTTGTTCAAGCTTACATAAATGAGAAACATTATAAAAAGATTCCTGAACCAGAAGCTATTCCACCAAATACTTTGTCCTATCTTGTAACAGGAATTTCTGTGAATTGTGCTTATACATCAAAAATACTGGTAAGGTCCCTTTACTAATTTATATGTGAGAATTAAAACTTAAGTTTGTAATGATTCAGACACGCCCATACTATATATAAATTCAAGAGCTGAATTCTCTTCTGTTTAAAGCCATACGTCCATAGTGTCTATTTTTAATTTTATCTGATCTGAGTTGCAAGTGAAGTCTGTTGATCAACATAAGCCTTGTGTTCTTTTGTATCTCCTTTTTTTTTTTTTTTAATTTTCTTTGTTTTAGAAATGTAAGCCACATAACCAGTACTTAATTTAATTTTTTTTTCTTTCATTTTTAACACCAGAGTACTACTCATCTTTGGCTTATAGTGGTTAGGGATTGAACCAGTACCTTTCATACCTCAGGAATGAATGTCTTTTTGCCATTATATCTCCCCAGCCCAATTTAAATTTTTTATTAAACTCAATTTGTCAAGGATCAGACTGTCTTCTTACTCTAGAAAGTCAGTTCTCCATTTTATATAGAAAATATCAAAGCAGTTTTCAACTGAAAAGGATGCTTTATTTCTGCTTGCTCTATACTCTGTCTGGTTGACAGCTGAGTAGTTCCAGGCTAGAAGGTCATCGTTAGACCTTTGGGGGAACTAACTCAGTTACGTCATTCAAGGCTTCTGCAACCTTAGAATACACTATTTTCAACTTGGGGAGTTCTGAACGTCTTGTTTATAGCAGAAAGCATGGGAACTATATCTGAATTCATGTATATTCTCTTGATGTATGAATACCATGAACAACCTAATATTAAAATTATCTTTGTCAGTATGCATGAATTGGGTTATTCGACTGGAAACTTTCTTGGGACCATCCTTTGGGATATAACTTCACCTTTTACTAGCTGAAAATCTCAATTTTACTTTCTTCTATTGTTAGGTTAAAGTGGTCACATCTGCCCTTAAAATATTGTAGTGATAACTATGTATAAAGTGGGATTTGTGAAGAGATACTATGAAGAAGAATTTTACTCACTAAGGCAACAGTGCTTTGTTGCATAGTATTTTAGGCCATAAAATTTGGTAAAGGTGGATTTAATTTTGAGTTATTTAGTATAAAAGTTCAGTGGAAACAAGAATGGAAATTAAAATTAAATTCCATTATGTGTCAGGAACTAACATTAAATGTTTTATGTCGTTTACCTCTTGGTTTATGAATAGTCCTGCTTTCCAAATGCTCAGACCAAGGTCAGCAGCTGGCTAACCTTCTAAAAGTCAATATAACTAGTTGCTTGGCTGACAGGGTTAAGATTGGCATTGATTTTTGCTCTAGAGCTCCTTTCTGCCTCACCTGTTTGTGTCCCTCTGAAAATTCTGTCTGGAAATTTTTTAGAACATTTTGCTTTAAAATGTCTCATTCTGTTTTACATTATAAGTTATTTGTAAACTCATAGGAAAACAAGATAATACTAGCATCTAAAACTTTTTCTCTTATAGCCACCAGAGAAAGAGGGTGGATTACCTCGTCATGTTGGTAATAAAACTGAATGTGCCTTGTTGGGACTTCTTTTGGATTTAAAGCGAGATTATCAGGATGTTAGAAATGAAATACCAGAAGAAGCACTATACAAAGTCTACACCTTCAATTCTGTTAGGAAATCCATGAGTACTGTCCTGAAAAATTCAGATGGAAGTTTTCGAATATTCAGCAAGGGTGCATCTGAGATAATTCTGAAAAAGTAAGAGTGAAATGCTTAGATGATAACTTGCTAAATGCTTTTTGGAAGTACCTACTATCTTACCACTATTGCTCTTTCTTTCTTACAAATATCAGACATTTGAGAGAACCTCAAAACCTGCTAGTGTGTTTTCATGATACTAGAGATTTGCCCATTGTAATCTGCCATTTTCATTTAGCAAGCCCATTGCATTCAGTATGGAAGGTTTAATAAGTTAAACCTTGGCATTTGTCTTCAGGTGTGTTGATTTTGTTGTCAAAAAGAGCTTCCTGGGGAGCAGCAGTTAAAGCATTGGACTTGAAAGCATAAGGTCCTGAGTTCAGTCCCTGGTATCTCATGTGATGCTTGGGTTCTGTCCATCAACAGTAAAATAATCTTTGAAGTTTATATCATTGATATTGTAGATAAGAGATTTACATTCTAGATAGATAGGTAACTAAAAAAGACATTAGGTGAATTATAGATTCAGTTTCAAATAACAGCATTAAAGATAGATCTTACAAACTGCTTTTATTATTGAAGTTTTATTGTGTTTATGTTGCTCAGTGTCATTTAAGTATCTTTCGTCATTTTGAATGATGGTCTCTTTTGCGGTCCTTATGCAGAACCAGCAGCTTCAATTTGGACCATACATGTTTCTCCAATTTCCCTGTTTCCAGTATATATTTTGGAAAATTCAAACTCATTTGAAATTGTTAGCATTTTATATAATTCTTCCTATTTGCTTTTAATGTGAATTAAAATAATAGTGTTATTTTGGTTAATACTTGACAAATTATAACCCAACAGACTTAAGCACATAACTAAATGAAAAAGCAACCTTTGACAAATGGTACAGATTCTTTTTTGAAGAGATGGAAGGCTTGGGAGATTGATTTATGACTTGCTTTTCTGACTCTTGCTGCATTTCAGCATAGGTCCAGGATAAGAAGATACTTTGTCCCTTGGCTTTCTTCCCCCACCCCCCTTCTTCTTTAACTTTACTTTATGGGGAGGGGCTAATGGATCACAGTACAAAGTTTTTTAAGATGAGGTTGTATTATGAAGAACGTTGCAGTTGAAATAGGCTTAGTTTAATGTAAAAACATCAAAGTGAAGGAATCCACATCAAACATACCTCACCTGCTACTGGTGGACTTTCGTGGCAAGCAGATCATGTAGAGCTTTCTTACCATGACAGCACTCTTTGTTGTCTGATTTCAGTGCGAAAGGTTGGAAGTCTATTTTATCTGTGGTTTGTAGAGTAGCAGATAGGCCATACAGGGAAGTTTTGGGGTTTTTTTGTTTGTTTGTTTATTTTCCCTTTTGTTGCCCTTATTTTTTATTGTTGTTATAGTGATTATGGTTATTGTTATTGATATCATTGTTAGATAGGACAGAAAGAAATGGAGAGGGGAGGATAAGACAGGGGGAGAGAAAGCTAGACACCTGTAGACCTGCTTCACCACCTGTGAATTAACTCCCTACAGGTGGGGAGCCAGGGGCTCGAACCGGGATCATTAATGCCAGTCCTTGTGCTTTGCGCCACGTGCACTTAACCCACTGCACTACCGCCCAACTCCCAAGTTTTGGGGTTGTTTTTTTTTTTTTTTTTTTTTAAAATCCCAGTCTAGCACCTTGACTCTTCCAAAAGTCCTAACTCGTGTTGGAATGTTGGGCACATTCTTCCTTCAGCTTCCATTTTTCTTCAAAGAGCGTCATTTTTACCAACTGTGACAGTAAAATAAAATAGGAACAAAGCATTTGGAATGATATATAGATATAGGAATATAGAGATAGTGAAACTACTCCCAAGTAATACTTACACTTTGTTGTGGAGTCATGTACATATTAAACTATGTAGGTCTTCCAGGGGACCACCAGTGCTTTTTGTCTTTATTTTTTCATCCGATAGTGAAATCATCAGAGTTGTGACTGAAGATAATCCATACATCATGGAGTTAGTCAGGTGAGAGGGGGAGGTGGAATAAAGACAGATCATTAAAAGACTTAAAATTCCTCTAGCTCTAAGTAAAAGCCAAAAGAAGGCAATAAATTGCACAGAAGATAGAAAGGAGAGGCAATCTTCAGAAGACTGTTCAAAGGACAAACACTTGGGTCTTGGGAGCTAATACTAAATAGATGAGGAAGAAATAAATATTCAGGTGAGACTGAACTTGAATTGAAATTATTGGGGAGTAATTTTGATATTGATGGGGAACTCCTAGTTCTACATGCAGTGAGTTTGTTGTATTAGTAGACAGTTCATATACAGTGTCTTTAAGTCTAAGCCACTAGTATGATGTCAGTAGAACTCTTCAGCAGTGATCAGTAAACAGAAGACATGGATTAGGGAATCACCTGCCTTAGAAGTAAGAGGATGTGTCATAAATATAGAAAGGCAATGTGACAACTTTGAAAAAGGAAGTAGACAACAGAAATGATTATTTATTGCATACTTACAAGATTGTATTTAGGTGTTGACATGTTAGTTCACATAAATAGTAAGCTTGCTTTGTCATGGATATGACCCAGATTCACCTCTGGCCCTCCCCACACCAAAGGAAATCTTTCTGTCTGCATCTGCAAAAGTCGGCCTGAAGTCAAGGCCTTGTGGTCTCCCCCCAAGGAGAGTGAGGAGAGGCAAAATTAGTTTTAATTTTATTCTCGTGGTTCAAACGTTATAGCTGATAACATCTCAGGTAAGGGGTCAGTTGAACTTGACTTTTTTTTTCACTTTGAGAGAAAATATTTGTTTCAGTGAAGAGTAATGTCTAATTCTGTGCCAAAACAGAAAGACCTGTCATTTGTTTTCATCTGCTACTCAAGGTTCCTTGTGAAAATGTAAAGGGAACTGCACTTCTGAAAGAGGTAACGTAGAGACTATAATGATAGGTAAAGTGAAGAACTGTAGATTTTTAGAGTAAACTTTAATAGTAATAAATCTAAAACTGAACTAGAAAGGGGAGAGGTATAAAAGTGATTATGATTTAGTTCTGTACAAATGCCAAAAATAATGCTGTTCTCTAAATTCTAGACAGCAGGTCCCATGATTTCTAGTCCTACACTTAACTGGCATTAACTTTTTTTTTACGCCCTTGGTATAAATTTTTGATGTTTGGATTCAACATTTCTTTCTAGATGTTTCAAAATCTTGAGTGCAAATGGTGAAGCAAAAGTATTCAGGCCAAGGGACCGTGATGATATAGTAAAAACCGTGATTGAACCCATGGCATCTGAAGGCTTGAGGACCATCTGTCTTGCCTTCAGAGACTTCCCTGCAGGAGAACCAGAACCAGAATGGGATAATGAAAATGACATTGTCACTGGCCTTACATGCATTGCTGTTGTGGGGATAGAAGATCCCGTGAGACCTGAGGTAAAGAAGCACTCTGGTTTGTTCATGTGCGCACACTATTAAACAGTAAAGAGGTCCTAAACACTAACTACAGCCTTTTCCTTCCTCTCTCTCTCTCTCTCTCTCTAAGTTCTTGCTATTTGATTGCATTTAATGTGAGTCCAAGGTAAAATGAGACAATAGTGCTTATGTATGTATTACCTCTTTGTAGTTTTAAATGAGGCAGCTTCTCTTTGGAATTATGTGTTCACAGCACCATAACCTCGCACAGTACCTAGAACTGGATAGGTTCAAACTGTCTGATAAAATTTTTGTGATAAAACATGTAGTCTGTCATATGACAAATATAGTAACCGCTAAACAAGTGCCACCACTTGGCTCTTTCTTGGAGCATGAGTGGACTTTTGTCATCACCAACCATCACTACTCTGAGATGACTTTTTTTTTTTTTTTTTTTGATAAACATTTATGTATTCCCTTTTGTTGCCCTTGGTTGTTTTTTTGTTTGTTTGTAGTTGTTGTAGTTATTGTTGTCATCATTGTTGGATAGGACAGAGAGAAATGGAGAGAGGAGAGGAAGACAGAGAGGGGGAGAGAAAGACAGACACCAGCAGACCTGCTTCACTGCCTGTGATGCGACTTCCCTTTAGGTGGGGAGCTCGAACCGGGATCCTTACACCAGTCCTTGTACTTTACCGCTGCGCTTTCGCCCAAATTCCCTGAGATAATTTTCTATACATAGAGAGAGAGAGAGAGACGGAGACAAAAGGAGAGAGGGAAAGGTAGCGCAGCACCGAAGTTCCTACTAGTGTTTTGGTGGTTGGACTCCAACTTGGGTTACCCCCATGATGCAGTATGTGCAGACTATCCAGGTCAGTTGTCCTGCTTGCCCTGGGCTTCTGAATTTAAATTCATGTTTCTTGTATTCTGTAGGACAATGTAAAACATTGGATTTCGCTTTTCTTAAATTTTTTTTTTGTTTTATTGGAGGTGAGGTTAATATTTTACGTGGCAGTTGTTGATATGGGTATAATTTCTCATCCCCCCGTTATAGGTGCCTGCAAAATAATACACTCTTTTTTCCTTTTCCAACACCATGCACTGCGAAAAGCCAAAGTAAAATTTGGACTGTGTATAGTGTATTGCACCAAAACAAAGATTTGGGGGAGGGAGGGAAAGGAAAGGTATAGCAAGTGTTTGAGGGTCGTGGCACATATGGTGGGAAAGGACCTAGATGAGGACAGTGAGGGGTGTGCCCATGTACCACCACCCGTACTGTGATCCATTAATTGCTCCAATAAAGTGATTAAAAGAAGAAGAAATAACAAATTTGTGGTCTCCTCTTTAGTCTCCCTAATTCTGATGTCCACTTTAAGATGTACTGTGAATCCCCCTCTCACAGTGAGGTGGAGGAAAGATGTGAATTTTCAGGTTATGGTAAAGATGGCAGTAGAGTACAAGAGTAAATAAGGTAGCTCTTAAAAAAGAGTGGGGATAGGAAAAAGGAAGCCACTTTAAACAATGCCAACATTTTGCTCTCAATCTGAGCAGTGAAACCAGAATGATAGATTGTGAACCAGGGAACAAAATTGCCTAATGGTTTCCAGAAGAAGAAAGCATGTTAAAAAAATTAAGTTGGTAAGTAATGCAAGCACATTAAGTAGGATGACGAGTGACAGTGAAGCCTGCATTGGGACTGTGGAGTAGAAGAGACAAGAGAGATTACTTTGAATAATTCAAGAACTATTGGATATCTTAGATGAAATCAGCATTGTTGGACTGAGGAGATAGCATTCTGGTAATGTCAAAGACTTCCATGCCTAAGGTCCTGAAGCCCCATGTTCAATTTCTTGCACCACTTTAAGTCAGAGCTGAGCAGTGTGATCTGGTATGAGAGGGAGGGAGGAGAGAGAGAGAGGTAGAGATGGGGTGGGGAATAGAATTAGGACTAAGAGGTGATACATGTTCAACAGATTTTTTTTCATTGTATTTCTGTATTTCCTTTTTTTTTTTTTTTTTAAACGTAAACCAGGTACCAGATGCGATAAAGAAATGTCAGAGAGCTGGAATAACTGTGCGAATGGTCACAGGTGATAATATTAACACTGCTCGGGCTATTGCTACCAAGTGTGGTATCTTGCATCCTGGGGAAGATTTCCTGTGCCTAGAAGGTAAAGACTTCAACAGAAGAATTCGAAATGAAAAGGGAGAGGTAAGGACTTCTGGTTTTCATTTAGGCTAATAGGTTTTCATGTATTAGTGATTTTATTCAGCATATAACATTGACATGCACTGTGTCAGGCATCCCACTTAAGTAAATGCCGTGTGCAACTATAGAAAGTTATCGTTTGAGGAAATAAACCAAGGAGACAAACTCATCCTACGGGGAGCAAGAGCTTGTGGGTTTTTGTTTTCATTTTGTTTTTATTTCCTTTTTTTTTTTTCCTCCACTTTACACCAATCTCAGAAGTACAGAATGCACAAGGGAGTAGTGGGATATGAATTTAAAAAGATTGGTATGGAACAGATTTTAGGGAGTGTCAGATTGCATGAGTTTTTCATGTTCAAGAGTTTTAATGAAAGTTCATGGACAGTGGAGAGATGTAATTTTTTTAATTAGTGATTCAACATTGGTTTACAGAATTATAAAAATGCGAAAATACAGCTCCATATTAAGAGTGAAACCATCCGGTAGTTTTTGTTGTTTTTTTCCAAGTCTTTACTTTGCTCTTTACTTTCATTTCACTTAGCATATTCACTTCCAATTCATCCATTTTGTCCCAGATAATACATACAATAGCATCTTTTTAAATTGCACACAGAGAACTTTTTAAAACTTGATTCTTACGATAATATATTGAGCAGTAGTTTTTAAATTTGACATGTGTTAGATAAACTTGGAGAACTTTTAAAAACATTGACTCCTAAGCCCCACCTGAGTTATTTGATTAGACCTGGGCCCTTGCTCAAGAATTTGCATTTCTGTCAAGTTACCCGGGAGCTGGTGGTGCTCTAATCTCTCAACCATTCTTTGAGAACCACTAATACCATTGAACTATTGATATTGTCAGCTAGCTCATTTGGGATCATGAAACTAGGTTTAGGCACATTTTAACTGTGACAAAAATTTTCAGATTGAGCAAGAGCGGATTGACAAGATCTGGCCGAAGCTACGAGTACTTGCAAGATCATCTCCTACCGACAAACATACACTGGTTAAAGGTGAGCAGATCTCATCGCTACAGACAGAAATGTGCTTTGCTTCCTGAAATAACAATCGATTTGAATATAAGTGAATCACTGCCGCCATCTTTTCCAACAAAATTTAACGCATCTCTTCTTGATGCCTCAGGAAGCTCGTATTTACCTTATGTGCTTCCAGCAGGCTGTTGCTAATGTAACTTTAGTTTCTGGAGATGGTTACATTTCTCTGTTTGTTTATTCTTTAGTGTTTTATTATTTATTTATTGACTAGAGATAGAAGTTGAGGGAACAGGGAGAGAGGGAGGAGGACCTGAAGCACTGCTTCACCCCCTGCAAGTGGGGACTGGGGGTTTGAACCTGGGTCCTTCTACCTGGAAACGTGTGCTCAGCCAGGTGGCCAGCACCCTGCCCCTTGTGCTTATAAGCCTGACTAGTCATTATATTCTGCAGAACCACCCCGTACATTTTCTATAGCATAAACGTTTACTTTTATTTCAGGTATAATTGACAGCACTGTCTCAGAACAACGCCAGGTTGTAGCTGTAACTGGTGATGGTACAAATGATGGCCCAGCACTAAAGAAAGCTGATGTTGGATTTGCAATGGTAGGAAATTGTCCGTTTGGGTATCCACATATAATTTACCGACTCGTTTTTTTTTTGTTGTTGTTGTTGTTGTTGTTGGTTGGTTTCTTACTAAAATGCTATTGATTCTAGGCACCTTTCCCCAATTTTCAGCAGATTCGATTGACTGTAAAACTTTCTGAACTGATGTGTGGATCCGTTATACTTAATGTGAATATGAACATCGATAGCAACTGTAGGAATACTTGTTTTTAGGAGATGAAAATCTGTGATACAAAGTGCTGAAATCTGTTTGATCGATAGCCCCTCCCCCCACCCCTCTCATCACTCCTAAAATAGGGAGCAGAAGCCTTTCAACGAGAGTGAGAAAGCTGGGGGAAGAAAATGATATGTGTAAAGAACTCTTCACTGCTGTGAACCCATTGGCCCTCACCCTATTTCCCGGGTGGCTACACTGATACATACATACAGTAATACTCTGGAGGAGTAAAGGGATAAGAAATGATTAAGCACTGTTCCTTTTTGCTATCAGCAATTAGATTTTCCACTTCGTAAACACTCACTGCAGCTCTTGAGCAGTGAGCAGAACTTTTGTTGCCGCTTTCATCTGGACAGCTAGTAAAGAAGGCAAGAATGTACAGTGCATATGAAAATGCTCTGCCTGAGATGTAAGAGACATACTGAGGGCTTTAATTAAATACAGGTGGACATAGTAATGTAAAGTGAAACATGGAACAACCTCTGGTTTAATTCATAAGCCCTGAAAATCTTAAACTCCTTGTTCCCCCCTCTCTAAGGTAATACATTTAAAAAAAAAAAAAAGCTTTTAAAAAGCAAAATAAGGATAAGTGCTTAGTGGCTTGGGTTTGAAACCACTCTAACTCATATCTTATTTGCTCAGTTCTTCAATTTCATATTTTAAAGCAGAGAGACAAAAATATTTACTTAAGAGTTTTTATAGGGAGTCAGGCGGGTTAAGCGCAGGTGGCGCAAAGCGCAAGGACCGGTGTAAGGAACCCGGTTCAAGCCCCTGGCTCCCCACCTGTAGGGGAGTCGCTTCACAGGCGGTGAAGCAGGTCTCTCCCCCTCCCTGTCTCCCCCTCCTCTCTCCATTTCTCTCTGTCCTATCCAACAACGGCGACATCAGTAATAACTACAACAATAAAACAACAAGGGCCACAAAAGGGAATAAATAAATAAATATTTTTAAAAATTTTTTTAAAAAGTTTTTATTAGATGCCCACAGAAATTATTATTGATTGCTCCTTTATAGGCTTCTATTTTTCAAGTAGAAATAGCATCTTATAACAAACTCTGTCTGGCCCTCTTGCTATATACTCTGTACTTAGCAGATTCAACACTAAGATCAAGTGCATAATAAAAAGATGAGACTGAAGAAAGTCTCTAAGGTAAGAATATTACTAGCTTGAAGAGAGGTCTGCCGTCGTCCCTTTTGTAGTCCCTTCCTTTCAAATTCCTTTGGGTAGCATGTCTACACAGTACATTTCAGATATAATTAGATCTTAATACGCATCGTGTTAGTTTTCTTGCCAAAATTGAATTAACTGTATACACATATTATTAAAGTTTAAATGTCATGATAGATTTTTAACCTATAGCGTGTATCAGGTAATTACAACACTGTCTTTTTTAAACTTCAGATGAGTGAGCGATTTATTTGTTTACTCTTCAGACATCAAGACACTGTTTTCAGGATTCTGAAAATGTGCTTGACTGGGGGCTACTAAGTCTGCAAAGAGTACTAAAGCAAAACACAATTAAGTGAGGTGTGCCTGTGCGTGTGCTTCCTACCCTCTGAGATTATCTTGCACAAGCTTCCCTCCCCCCCCCCCCCGCTAAATTTTGTCTTTGAGAAGCTTAAATTTTTAGTGTGTGTTTGTGTGTGACTTAGGAAAGGAATGTGGGTCTTGCCTTTATCATTCTAGTTTTACAACCTATTCTGAAGTGATAGTATGCCCTTCATGAGGCTTGAAAATGACCGTGAGTCAGACCTTAGAATTGTCTCTGCTGCCTTTTACAGTAAACTTAAGTCAATGAGAATTAAATGTTAACAGTTTTTGCTTAGTGATTGAAATTATCCTTTTGAATATTTAGAGGTTACAATTTTAGCAAGTTAGTCTAATTCACTTTTTTTTTTTTAATAGGGCATTGCTGGAACTGACGTAGCAAAAGAAGCATCAGATATTATTCTCACCGATGACAACTTCACGAGCATTGTCAAAGCAGTTATGTGGGGACGAAATGTCTATGACAGCATCTCAAAATTCCTTCAGTTCCAGCTGACTGTTAATGTAGTAGCAGTGATTGTTGCTTTCACTGGTGCCTGTATCACTCAAGTAGGTTGGCGGTTTGTTTCTTGAAACTTGTCGTAAGGCACAAACGTAGCATTTTTTGCCTTTTCAAGTGCTAAAATGTTAAAATTGAAGCTTAATAGTTTTGGTTAACCTGTGTAAAAAAAAAATGTAATTTTGTTCTACTCCTTAAATTCTTAAATTCTGAAGACTTCCTGAGAACTGTTGAGTCCCTGGAAGGGTGTGAAGGTCCACTAGGAAACCTGTCTTTTCTAGGATTCGCCACTTAAAGCTGTGCAGATGCTGTGGGTTAACCTCATAATGGACACACTTGCCTCCCTGGCTCTGGCAACTGAACCCCCCACTGAGTCTCTCTTACTTCGGAAACCTTATGGTCGAAACAAGCCTCTCATCTCACGCACGATGATGAAGAATATTTTGGGTCACGCATTCTATCAGCTTGTGGTAGTCTTTACACTCTTGTTTGCTGGTAAGATTTGACTACATAATCAGGCTTTAGTTGTTCACTATTCCAAGCTTATTATCTATCACCCCTTATGTTTTAATGTCGTACATTTTTTTTTAAAGTTCTTTCTTCTCCTGACTCCTCGTTTTATCAGTCATTTATGATTGGACTTGGTAAATTTTAGGAGGCTAAATAAATTGGGGGCCAGGGGAAGTCCTGGTTGCCTGTCCTCACACTACCATCAGCTTATATGTGTGGTTCTGAAGTTGGCACCATAGTTCCTGTTTTTTCCATCTCGAAGAAAAGCTGTATGGACTAATTGCATATTGCTCCCAACTTTTTCTGTGCTTTCTTGTGAGGTGAAGTAAAAAGTCTGGCTGCATTTTATTATTGCACACTTCCTTGAATATTAAATTATTCTGTGTGTTAATTACAAAGCTGTGCTTTTTCATTCTTCCAGGAGAAAAGTTCTTTGATATTGACAGTGGAAGAAATGCCCCTTTGCACGCTCCCCCCTCGGAACATTACACTATCGTTTTCAATACCTTTGTGCTAATGCAACTTTTCAACGAAATCAATGCCCGGAAAATTCATGGGGAAAGAAACGTTTTTGAAGGAATTTTTAATAATGCCATCTTCTGCATGATTGTTTTAGGCACTTTTGTGGTACAGGTGGGTAATTGGAAAAGATAGTTTCAGACTTGATTATAGTGTGAAGATATTAGAGGAAATGGTGATTTTTATATATGTGTGTATCATCTTTGTTTATGAAAAAATCCTGCCAGAGTCAAACTGAGGTTTCTGAAAAGATTACCTTGTAAATTGCATGAAGTCTTACTTTCTGTCTCCTTTATTTACTAACAGATTCTTGTTCTTACTCTTTTTTAAAAATATGAAAAATATAATAACCCTAAGTCTGCTGGAAAAGTTTTGTCCCTGTTCTACTTAGAGGCAATTAACACAGAATTGGTGTTTTTTCATAGATTGTTGTGTGTAATGCTGATGTTTTGATTTTTTTTTTTCAGACACAGTTGAATTAGGAAATAGTCCTTGTTCCTCTTTCCTTTTAAAGAATCTTAATGCAATCTGATATAGAGCTTAAGACTGAATTTAGGGATCAATCAGTCCTGGGATGAACTCAAAGCATCACCTCTTAGTGGTTGAGTGACCTTGACAAGCTATAGTTTTCTTATCCGTGAAATAAGAATAATTAGTATTAGGTCACATCATAGCATCACTGAAAACGTGAAAGAAGCAGTACATATGTGACTTTTGAGTCTGGTACCTATGAATGAAATGTCAACTGCCCTTTTTTTTTTTTTTTTTTTTCCAACAATGATTTTGACAGACTTCGTAGTTTCTATGAACTTTGTTGGGTTTTGTTTAATTTACCCATCTGCATCTAGGAAGATACCATAGTAGCTATACAAATAAGCACTGAGGCTCTGAGGTCCCAGGTTCAATCCCTTGGACCACCAAGAGCTGAGCAGTGAGTGCTCTGGTCTGTGTCTGTCTCTGTGTGTGTCTGTCTGTCTTGCCCAGTAATGTCACGCTTATAATAAAACAATTCATTTCTTCTCATCTATAAAGAAAGAACATATTTTCTAACGAAACTAAATCTATCAGCCATGATAGTCATTGCTTCTTTAAAGAAAAAGGAGCTTAATTTTATTTATGCAAATCATTGTACTTTTCTCTCTTTACAAGGATGAGCATAGTCAGCACAGTATTACATTGAACTTGGAACCTCCTCTCAACATGACAGTGAGATGTGCAGGCATCTAGGCGTTAAGTAGCAATGAGTAGCTATGAAAAAGGAAAATAAACAGAGATCAACTAATATTCTACTTTTCTATAGTCTTTACCACTGAAAGTATGCTGTATTTTATGGAAAGGCATAAATTGTCCAAGAATCATGCAAAATACAGAGAATGGTAGTTATTTTGGATTGGAAACTAAGTATGCCGTCTTAATTTTGAGTCACTTTGGTTTTGTAGGCCTAACTTAAACATGAAATATAGATGCATTTTAAAATTTAGGGCAGATTTTTTTTTCATTTGCCTCACTTTTTGCTGTGAATGTGTGTAGTGAATTTTATCAGGATAGTGGTTGTTTAGTTTTAAGTGTATGAGTTGTAAATCTTAAGATTAAAATAAATGTACTCTTGATTATTCCTCCAGATAATAATCGTGCAGTTTGGTGGAAAACCTTTCAGTTGCTCAGAACTTTCTATAGAACAGTGGCTATGGTCAATATTCCTAGGAATGGGAACGTTACTCTGGGGCCAGGTAAAATCCTCAACATTTATTCTTCAAACTTAAAGTGATTTCAAAAAGTAAGATCTAGTGTGTGTTTTCTTTAAGGACTCCTGTTGATTCAAAATAGTTTCTGGGTCAAAAAAGAACATTTCCGGATATGACTTTCTGATGTAGTATTTGCTCTGCTATATATGCCACTTGTTGTGATTTTTGCCTGTCCAATTAAACACTATTTTAATTTCTTTACTTGGTTTTACAGCACTTGTTAAAATGTACATTATCATAAACATGCTATTGAAATAAACATGCTATCTGTACATTTTCATAAACATGCTATTGAAATAAAATGTATCAGGGCAGTGGCACACCCAGTTAGTGCTCAAGGTCCCAGATTCAAGTCCCTGCTCCCTGCACTAGGAGCACTTACTTCACCAATGGTGAAGCTAGTCTGCAGGTACCTTTTCTCCCCCTCTTCTCTCTGAATTTCTCTCTGTCCTATTCAATTAAATATGGGGGAGGGGAGCAGCCCCTGGGAACAGTGGATTCATGCACGGAGCCCCAGCAGTAACCATGGTGGCAGTTGGAGGGATTGTATTATATGCTTTAGGATATTTCTCATTTTGTTATTGAATCTAAAATATAGTGTAGTAAAACATTTAAGTTTCAGTTTATTTCCATAAAAATCGTGGTATCTGGAAATGGGCCACAAAGTGACAGTTTTGA
This sequence comes from Erinaceus europaeus, assembly GCF_950295315.1. Taxonomy (NCBI): domain Eukaryota; kingdom Metazoa; phylum Chordata; class Mammalia; order Eulipotyphla; family Erinaceidae; genus Erinaceus; species Erinaceus europaeus. Next base: position 122,216,660 of record NC_080168.1, on the reverse strand, counting down.
TTATTTGTATTGATTAGCCACAGTGTCTGTCTACAGTGCGATCAGTACGATACCTGAAAAATAAGAAATGCTTATCTTTATTACATTTCATTATTTTAAGTTGGTGATATGTACATTGTTCATCTTTAAGTTTATTGCTACTATAAATATGCTGAGAATAACCTTCATTTTCATAAAAGAAGGGTAACAGGTTACATTGAATAACTTGTGTGAACTAATATATCGTCATTCAAACCAGATTTTACTTCGTTAACTCAGTCATTGTATGCCTTTTGTCTCATCCTTTCTTGTTTTTCTAGGTTCTGAGATTTCTCTTTCTGCCCATTTTGAAGACCTCTTTAACTGAGATCTTCTAAGTAGAAACCATACTTGGTCTGCATTATTTGCTTGCCATTCTGATTATTTCATATAATCTTTAAAGGGGGGAGGGATGAAGGCTGATTTCAGGAAGAGGAAATGCGATACGGTGTACATACTCAGCAAATTACAACATCAGTTTCTGTCCTTGCTCGACGTCATCCACTGACGTGTGCCATGGTGTGCCGTGGTCGGAATACAACTGCTTGTAGTGGTGGTCAGGAGACAGATTCTTAGTCACTTCATGAAGAAAATCACTTCTTATGCTTCTGAGCTTGTTTCACTTCTGTGAAATGAGGCGGTTAGAAGTTGTCCACACAGTTCTGTATCTGACTATGATCTTACTTCCCCCTGAAAACCCCAGTGTCCTTAATTGAATTGCCATCAGTGCTTAGCATGTGTGGGTGTCTTGAATTATCAGTGATTTCTGGGGCATCTATCCTGCTAGGCATCATTACCAATCAGTGTTAAATCAGTTTTCAGTTACTTATAACACTAATGAAATATAAACTTGTCTTGTATCAGTTAGGCTACCTGCCATTTTTATTTGATATAAATGTAATAGGATGTTAAGTGAATAAAATATGTAAACCATTCTTTTACTCAGGAAAACTTTTTATCCTTCCAAGCTTAAGTCTTCCATGTAGCTAAGAGAATATTTTTTACTCTGAGAAGGAATGCCTGATAGACAGAATCTTTCTGCTTCATTGGTGGAAATAATTGGACATGCAGCCTTTCATGCCCTTTGTATTAGAGTTGATCAACTTAATTGTACTTGTTATGACTTACTTCTAAGTTATTTCCCCTGTGTTGTAGCTTATTTCTACAATTCCAACTAGCCGCTTAAAATTCCTTAAAGAAGCTGGTCATGGAACACAAAAGGAGGAAATACCTGAGGAGGAGTTAGCAGAGGATGTGGAAGAGATTGATCACGCTGAAAGAGAATTGCGGCGTGGCCAAATCTTGTGGTTTAGAGGTCTGAACAGAATCCAGACACAGGTATGGGCCTGGCAGAGAGGTAGGACAGACGGTGGGAGTGGGAGCTGAGGGCCTTTGCACCTGGGGAGGAGGTTCGAATGTACTCTCTGACTTCCTTTCTAGCCTTCCCAAACTGTAAAACTTTTACTCTTTGGAAAAAATAGTCCTGGTGCCTGGAATGAGTGAAAGTCTTAACTGGTCATGAAAGACGTGTATGTATGCCCCCAGGGCAACATTTTTCCTAGCTTTTGCCTCCCCCCCACCCCCAATCTCAAAATGCTACTCTTGCCTATTTATCTGCTCTGTTTAAAAGAAAGGAAGGAAGGAAGGGGGGGGGGGAGGTGCCTTTTTCTTTTCTTTTTATATGTTGATAGATGGAATGGTCCTTTCTCTTGTTCTCTCTCTCTCTCTCTTGCTGAGCAAGCTGTCACAATCTCTGATTCCTTGCAGATGGATGTAGTGAATGCTTTCCAGAGTGGAAGTTCCATTCAGGGGGCTCTAAGGCGGCAACCCTCCATCGCCAGCCAGCATCATGATGTAACAAATATTTCTACCCCTACACATGTAGTGTTTTCCTCTTCTACTGCTTCTACTACTGTGGGGTGTGAGTGTGTGTTCCTAAGTGCATGAAATTAACATTTCCTACTCCACACACCTAACGTTTCTCATTTTCTCCTTAATGTTTAAGTTCATTGTTCGGGCCTTTCATAAAGCTTTCTTTTTGTAAAGTGGATTGAGACTTCAAAGTGTTGTCATTGTTGTTGTTTTATTTCTTAGAGGGCTAGTTAACAGGTGGAACAATTGCATCCAAAGATTAAATATGAAATCCGTGAGCTTATCTCTTGCTAACTATTGACAGTTAATACGGGGAATAAAATTGTAGATTAGAATTTTTGAAACTACTATAAATTTTTGAGTATATGCCTTTAAACATACTGCATGATTCCCAGAAGCATGAGATTGGAAACTGATCTAACAACCAAAAAGTTGTGTTTTGACAGCTAAAAATGAATTTAGCATCTTGACTCTCCTGCTGTGTTTGGAAAGTAAATTACTACCCTGAGGAAAAGTTCTCAGTATTTAGCCAGATACTTGCCTTTTTTAACCTGATGCTGGACTTAGCTAGGATTTTCCCCCCCTTCTTTTTGGAAAAGGAGTTCCTATATAAGCTTCAAAGTTCTGTGGTATTTATGGGTATAAGTTTACTTTTTATAATCAATTTAATTTGAAATTGTGTCTTAGGGAAGAAATGCTCTACTCAGTTTTCAAAAGAATCAGGGGAGATGTGCTAGTGTTTACTAAACTATTATATATTATGGTTTGAGTAAATTGACTAAAGTAACAGATTTTCTTTCAGGTTTTTTAATATAGTAGTCTTACTGTGAACTTGGAGTTTTAATTTCCTGAGGGATATTCAGTGTGGAGGCACTGAAGATACAAGCCCGTTTGATCCCACCCTAATAATCCCACCACTCCACGGTACAGATAGGTGCCTCAGGTTGATCTTGCATTTGAGTAAAGACCTATCTTTTCATCATCAGTCACCGTAGGACAAAAGAACCTTAAAAAAAATCTGAGGAACAGTTGAAGACAAAGCTGTCTTAAGGACTGTTTTTACACAACGCCTGTTGCTTCTCTCGGGTTCATTTTAGTTCAGTTTTACAGAGTTGTGAAACGGGCAGGGCAGGCTCCATGCCCATTTTACAGGTCTGAAATGGACTTTAATAAGTGTAATGTGCAGCAAAGAAGATAAAGTGTCCTGAGGGCAAGTTGACCTCGTAACATTAGAGAGGGTGTTGGATTCACGCACACATGGCAGATGAGTTTCTACCTGTTAACCATCACTCTGGCACTACCTGTTGAATGAGACCGTGTCGCTAAGGCCTTGTGCCTGGGACAGTAACTGTAATGTCTTTGGATGTCATACTCTTCTTGCCTGTCAAAGGTGTCGTAACCACTCAGCCCTTTATCTCCTCACGTTAGTCTGTTTCTCCAGTGTGGTCTTCTAAATGCCCAGACTGACAGGGCTTCCCGACTGTATAGTCTAGTAAAGAAAACAAGTAAGTAGTTGTGAATTTCACTTGATAATGTTATAGTAGAGTTCCTAACCCACCAGGGCAATATGGAAATTTTGCCTAAAGAAAATTATTCCCAGGCTCATCCTTGACAGAATTTGTCAGTTAAGAAAAGCAGGCTCCTGTAATATAATTTGGTGCTAATATAGAAATAGAAAGGAAGATTTATGTTGTTTTTACCCCACTAAAAGGAGTCAAACTGGGAGTTGGGCGGTAGCACCTGCAGGGGAGTCACTTCACAGGCGGTGAAGCAGATCTGCAGGTGTATCTTTCCTCCTCTCTGTCTTCCCCCTCCTCTCTCCATTTCTCTGTCCTATCCAGCATTGACAACAGTAACAACTATAACAAACACAACAAAAAGGGCAAAAAAATGGGAAAAAATAGCCTCCAGGAGCAGTGGATTTGTAGTACAGACACCTAGCCCCAACAATAATCCTGGAGGTGAAAAAAGAAAAAGAAAAAAAAACAGGAGTCAAACTAAGAAATCATCCTGAAAGACTCCTCCTTAAAATTTTAAATCTGGAAAAAAATTTAGCCTACAGACAAGCTGAAGAAATTAATAAATGGGGCCGGGCGGTGGTGCATTGAATTAAGTACACTTGGTTTGAAGTGCAAGGACCGCCACAAGGAACGTGATTCGAACCCCCAGCTTTCCACCTGCGGTGGGGTCACTTCACAAACAGTGAAGCAGGTCTGCAGGTGTCTGTCTCTCTCTCTGTCTTCCCCTCCTCTCTCAGTTTCTCTGTGTCGTATCCAGAAAAATAGGGAAAAATGGCCCCACACATAGTGGATTTGCAGTGTAGCCACTGAGCCCCAATAGTAACCCTGGAGGCAAAAAAAAAAAAAAAAGACATTAGTAAATGAATATTCACCACCTGGATTTGCCCTTCTGTAGAGTTTTATATTAGCTTTCTTTATTCATATGTTAAAATGTACTTTTTTCTGGGAGTTGGGCAGTAGCGCAGCAGGTTAAAGCGCAGGTGGCACGAAGCGCAAGAACCGGCGTGAGGATCCCGGTTCGAGCCCCCAGCTCCCCACCTGCAGGGGAGTCGCTTCCCAAGCAGGTCTGCAGGTGTCTATCTTTCTCTCCCCCTCTGTCTTCCCCTCCTCTCTCCATTTCTCTGTCCTATCCAACAACAACAACGATATCAAAAACAACAATAATAACTACAACAACAAAAAAAACGGGCAACAAAAGGGAATAAATTTTTTAATATACTTTTTTCTGAGCCATTTGAAAGTAGCAGATAAGATTTTTCATCTTTATGTCCTTTAACATATTCTGCCTCAGAATAAGAAATTCTCTAAACATTTGTACTCTTGACTTTTAATACTGTCGTATCTAGTACAGTTTATACTCAGATTCCTCCAGTTGCCCCAGAATGATCTTTATAACTTTTAATCGAGAGTCTGAAAAAGATTATCTACAGTGTATACTGTGCCTCTTTAGTTTTCTTTAACCTAAATCTCCTGAAGATAAATCATCCTATGAAGCGTTCATGCACTTTGATTTGTCTGATGATCTCATAATGAGCATCATATTAAAATGTCTTAGTAGTATGTTCAACAAATTTTTAAATAACATTTCATTTAGAGGGATGTCACAATGCCTTTATATTAAATATCAAATTAATGACAAACTCACACACTCTTCCTGTCAAGAATGGAGGTATACTAATAGAGAATGTTAAGGAAAGACATGTTGGAGTTGTTTTGTCAAGGTTTGAGATACTTCTTTCTTTCTTTTTTTTTTTTATCTTTATTTATTTATTAGTCAGAGACAGCCAGAAATCGAGAGGGAGGGTTGGATAGAGAGGAAGAGAGACACACCTGCAGCACTCCTTCCCCACTCGTGAAGCTTTCCCCTGCAGGTGGGGACTGAGGACTCAAACCTTGGTCCTTGTGCACTGGAACGTGCGCTCAACCAGATGCACCACCACCCGGCCCCATTTCTTTATTTTCTATCTGTACTTTGGGAACATACGGAGGCATCTTGTTCACGAAGATATTAGATATGAACAGTTGTCATAATTATATCGCTCCAATCGTGAATTTCTTTCATTTTTACCATCAAAACATTGCCTTGGGAACTGTAGAACATCTGCTAACATATGGGATTAGTTAATCGTGATAATGTGTTTAAAGAAAGATTGAGTGGTCCGGGAGGTGACGAAGTAGATAAAGAGTTGGTTTCTCAACTATAAGGTCCCAAGTTCAATCCCCAGCAGCACATGTACCAGAGTGATGGCTGGTTCTTTCTCTCCTCCTATCTTTCTCAAAAATAAATAAATTCTTAAAAAAGAAAGATATAGTGTTCTCAGTGATTCTAGCCATAAAAGACATACTAATATATGTGAAAATCAAACCATAAGAAGATTCTGTTCAACTTTTCCAAATATTAGGCTTAAACTGTAGTCAGATATGTACTCTTAAAGTGCACAGGACTCCTTCCATGCTTGAGACCCTGAGTTTCTAGGCTCAATCCCTGGCACCACCCTAAGCCAGAGTTAGCAGTGCTCTGGTTAAAATAATAATCGTAATAATGGCACTTACCTGGTGACAGAGACCAGAGCACATTATAGTCAACTGGTGGTAGCAGAAGTCTAATAAGCTTTAGGCTTGAGTTGCAACGCCTGCACTCTCCCCATTAAGCCACTTTGACAGCTGCAGGAGGCCTGCAGGTGTCTTTCTCTCCCTCTTTCTATCTCCCTGTCTTCGTCCTCTCTTGATTTCTCTCTGTCCTAGTGAATAAAATAGAAAATAAATAATACTTTTTACTATACATATGCCGCATTTTCTTTGTCATCTACTATTTAACAGTTTCCTGTGTAAGTATTGTAAATTATGCTGCAGTGAACAGTTTTGCAGAGTCTCTTCAAGACTGCTAGCACTTCCTTAGGATAAGTTCCCACAAATAGAAAATCTAAAATATTCAAAAAACAAACATGTTGAAAAGAGTACAGTGGTGGATACTAGGGCTGGGGAAGGGAATAAAAATGTTAGTCGAAGGAGTCAGGCAGTAGCCAAGTGCAGCGCGCCAAGTGCAGTGGTTTGTTAATAGCTTGACTGTAAAGATGATCCACAGTGCATACTTACGTCAAAACAGCAACCTGTACACCTTCAGTTGTATGCAGATTCTTCAAGTGGACATTAGCTGTTAGATTTTGAAATATGCATCCATTTGTCCTTGCAGAAATAATGTTACTTTTGCTCGTTTACATTGCCTTCAAAGATGACTTTGTGGCTGCATGTTTTTCTAGAATGTCAGTGTCCCTTATTTGGCATGAGTAAAGTATTCATTCTATTAAGCAGGATCCACCAGAATCAAGCAGATACCTTCCACTGATACACAGTAGGGGCTCAGATATTTGGGTTTTGTCTTTTTTTTTTTTTAAAGTGTGTCTAACACTGGAGCATTGAGACTCTGGTATCATTGTATGCAGTTATGTTTTATAGTTCACTGCCCTTTAACAGCTTTTCATCCATACAGCAAACTTCTGAGAAGGATGATGACTTGTTGGGTTATATATTTCAGTATGAAAATGCCAAAAACTTTTGTGCGTGCCTTTACCTTTGGGAAAAGCTTCACAGATGAATCTTAGAGGGGATTAGTTTTTATACTTAGTCTTTTCAATTAACTATAGTCTGTACTTTGATCTTAGTTTTACTCGCTTACAGAGAAAAAAAACCATTAACATTGTGTAGATAAATGGCATATACTCAACTATTTATAGCTGTTCAGTGGCAATTTGTAGATATTTAACTGGGCTTTGACTTTATTTTTTTAACTAAGGGAGTAGTGGGGCAGATGTCCGTTCATTGTGGCATTCAGCTTATATTTGCTTGGCTTTTTCATAGTTGGTGACACCCTAATTCCTAGCATGATAAATAGTAACCCTCTGTGCTTGACTTTAACTTATTCGAATTGTTTTCAAGTATTACTATTTTTCTTTTTAAAAATTAGCCGAAGCTTGTATATGGTTAAGTTCTTGTTTGGTTTTTGTTTGTTTGTTTGTTTTTGTTTTCTTAGGGGAAAAAAATCCCATAAGATGGCTATTAAATTTTTAGCCAGTGACAATAATATTTCCCTAGTATTACTTTGAATTTGGCACCTCTTAATTCTTCCGCGTATGTGGTCTTGTTGTTCTGTAGTGTCCTACTAAAATATTCATTTTTTTTTACAGTGTATTGCAAGTTCCACTGCATTACATGCAAATATGATTCACTCATACCTAGCTGTTTGTGGATTCAGACTCATAAATGAACCATTGTTGAAGGTGAGCTTGTGGTGTACTGACATCCTTCTGTGTTTTCTGACGTTTACAGATTCGAGTGGTGAATGCATTTCGTAGTTCTTTATATGAAGGGTTAGCAAAACCGGAATCAAGAAGTTCGATTCACAACTTTATGACACATCCTGAGTTTAGGATAGAAGATTCAGAGCCTCACATCCCCCTTATTGACGATACCGATGCTGAAGACGATGCTCCTACAAAACGGAACTCCAGTCCTCCACCCTCTCCCAACAAAAATAACAACGCTGTGGACAGCGGGATTCACCTGACAGTAGAAATGAACAAGTCCGCTACCTCTTCATCCCCAGGAAGCCCACTACATAGTTTGGAAACATCACTCTGATTGTAAGCTGAATGTTAACACACTAGCTGCATTGTAAAGAAACAAATTGAAACTGGGTCTTTTCACATATTGCGACGGACAAGATAGTATTCTTGTCTTTTGGACTTCAACAGAAGACACACTTGTACGAATGTAGATTTATTTTTTTAAAAACAAAACAAACAAAAAAAGCAAAGCTTTCTGCCAGACTGAGGGTGCTTTTTGGGGGGTGGGAGAAATGAACTGACAGATAAACAGTAACTGGGCATAAGTTCACCTGTGGATCCTCAGGAGTACCTAAGAATGGTCCTGCACAGTGTATCGGCAGGGCATTCGTTTATCTCAACCTTTGATGGGAGAGAGGGGGGAGTAACGCTGGGCAAGCACAGAGCCCTTGGATCAGTGAATTGATACTTTAATTTCTGCTGTTGGCTGTTAATAATTTGGATTATTTATGTTTATAAATGATACAGATCTGTTTACAAGGTTTGTAGATACTTTTTTTTTGTTGTTCCTGTTCATAGATGGAAGCTTCCTTATAACTGATGCAGAGAAAAATTTAGTCCTTCAAATACTGCTGTATTTTCAGGGGAAAAAATGGGGGCGGATGTTTCTATTGAAACTGTACTAAATTTTTGCCTACAATTTACCTTGTTAAATATTGTAGATAAATTGCTAATACTGATAGCCAAATAGATAACACTAATGCTTTGTTTAAAAAAAAATGAAAAAACAAAACAAACACGAGCAGTGGTGTTCTAATGAAGTTATGGCATCTGTCCTAATTAGTTTCTTAAATACATTTACTACTTAATGGTTTTGAAACAACTGTTTAATTTTTAAATTTTTGGAAAACTTGCTAATAACCATTTGTTCAGAATTTAGTAGATTGTTCAATGTGGGACATCAACTACATCATGAAAGATGCTTGAAATGCTTTTGTTATTTCAGGCAGATCAAATTAAATCAAACTACAAGACAACTTTAGTCCTTTTTGTTTTTGTCTACACGTTAGCTCAGTGATATCTTGGTGAACTGTGAGTGAATTGTGTTGATTTTTCTAATCTTTAGGATCCTTCATGCAGCATGAGGGCTGTTGACATTTTGAAAAAGGTTAATAAGTAGAAGCATACATGTTTTTCTTTTTGAAACTTGTTTGTAACATGAATATGCCCTTTTATTAAATAAATATACAGCCTTTTTTTTTTTTAAGACATTTCAGCTTCTTTACTCAAGTCTATATATGTGGTGCATCAGTCTGTTCTTAACCACAACTGGAATAAATTTCAAGATAGTAACAGTCCCATGAAGTATTGCTTCAGTTTCTTGGTGGAAGTCTAATGGAACTATTTAAGAAAATTATGGCTATTTTACCATTTGACGTAATCTTCATTGAATTTAGTTTGTCTAAAATAATCTCACAGTTTAAAAATATATATATTAACTACCACTGTTTTTGATACATACATTTTAACTCCTAAGTGGCCAAATAACAGGTGAGGTAAAGTGAAATTATAGGAAGAAGTAGAAACTGGCCTAGAAAAATAATACATGTTTTAAGTATAGTAGTTAACCATTGTTGGAATGCCCATCTCTGAACCACTAGCTCTTTATTCCTTTTGTCTGCCTTCTCTCCTCTTTTTGCTCTGTCTTTACCTTTTAGGAACTGGCAAGGTGTTAGGGCCCAGATTTTACCAGATACACTATCCTCAGGCTGACTAAAGTTTACTAGGACCACCAAGACATCTGAGAGTGCTACTGATCCAGCAAAGAACATTCAGTTGATGGTGCTTGATATTTTTGGTGGGTGGGGGGGGATCCTTTTCTCTCCATCAGTCTTCTGTGGTAATTCTCTCCAAGTCTTAGAGACACATTGGCTCTGTCAGCATTTGTAATTGTACATTTATTCATCTGCTATTTATAGTGAATCATACTGTAAAAAGAGGTAGCATGTTATGCTGGAAAGCATGCCAGGCCTAGGAGTCAAGCCAAGACCTGATTTCTAGTCTTGGTTTTGCCATACATGTGCTGCATGACCTTGGGAAAATCATTTACCCTAATAAGGGTGGGGGCCTAGACCGTCTCAAACCCTTTCAACTCTAAAAAAAAAGAAAAAAAAAAAATAGACCCTATCAACTGGAGAAGCCTGCAGGGCATAGGGAATAGAGAAAAGGGAAAATGTTTTCAGTTTTCTTTTTTATTTTGGTTATGCTTAAATATGAATGTAATTTCCAAAAGAGTTAGAAGTGCATGTGCTTTGGAGGATTTGTATTGAGCTTTCACAGCATTCATTTTTCAAGTCAAGGCAATGGCTTTTCACACCAACTCTAACCCATCAGCAGATCTTAACGACATCCATGAAGTAATAGCAAGACATGCTTAGTATGTATTTCTCTCTTTGAGACACTGTAATTTCTACCAGAAATTTCCAGAGCATTATGTAAGTAGAAAAAATGCGAACAAGCTGTTAAAAAAAAAAAAACAAAAAAACTTGGATCCCATTATACAGTCTGTATAGCTGAAATCGGCATCTGTAATTCAATCACTTTTTCTCTTTAATCCTCTAACCAAAAAATTGTTTAATTTTGCATCCCAAATGTTTTTAATCTTTGTATATTTTTTAAAAGTCCTTCTCTCCTCTTCATTGCCTTTTTTTTGTGGTTATAAATAGACTTTCTTGCACTTTGAAGATGAGTTACTTTTTGTCATCTTACAAATATGTGATATGATAATTTTCATAACAGATGTCAGTTTTGAACCAAGAAATGGTGATTTGTTTATAAGGAAAAAAAAAACTGGCTTCATTTCTGTGAAACTGCTCTTTGAAAATTTCTTTTTACACATGTAAGCCAACTGAGATACCGTGATGGTGTTGATTTCTTTCAATGATGCTTACCATCTATTTTAGCCACTGAGCCTTTTATTATTTGTCTATTTGTAAAGTTTATTTGTCTTAACTCATTTAATAAATATACTGTTTATCTGTTTCTGAATGGGGACTGAACTTTTTGAATATTTAAACTGAACATCACATTTTGGAATTACTTTTTTCTACTTGAAATTTTTAAAAAAAACTGATTGATGAAAATTCTATAATGTACTTGAAATGTTATGGTTGTGTTACAGTGAATAATGTTCTAATATGCATGCTCTTGCCCCTAGCATGGAAGTAGGAATATTGTCCCTATTTTTCTGCCCACCATCTTTAGTTGTAGCACAAAAGACCACCTATGCAGTCCATGGGAGTGAAATGTTTCATGTTAGGTAAGCTTAGTTTTTCACATTAAGAACTTATGTTTTCATTAAGTAACTCAGACTTGCCGATAGCAATTATCTGAACTCTACTGTGGTTAGAGAAAGAGAGAAATAATAATAAAATAACTAATCAAATTGCCCCTCGTTCATTTTTACAGTAAAGTATTAACAAATTGGCAACTTTATTTAAATACTGAGTGAACTTTAAATGATTTTGAACACTATATATTTCCACTAGTGAAAATGATGAGTAAGTTGAGTATATGCAAGTACTGTATTTATTACATCCGACATGTTTTTCCATTCTGTCAGATTTATATAGCTCATGCGTTCAGATTGAAGTTTTAATTAAAATATCCTTAACAATTATCTAAACAAGAAAGAGGAGTTTTTGTTATTTTTTTCTTTCCCTGAGGAAGAATTCTGTCATGTTAAATCTTGCAGCTAAACTATGTCATTTTAAGATATGTATGCCCAAGTCTCAGATCAACCTTTATCTTTTAAAATTACAGTGTTACACTTAATCTGTAGACCCTCAAAAAAAGCATCAGCACAATTGTACTATCTAAATAAAAATAATTTTTGAAAGATCCTTGGAAAAACCTTTCTTTTAGAATAAGTCATGAAGATGCCATTATGGATGTTTCATGTTTGGTAAAGAAGATTGTGGTAGTATCCTTGTGCTTCTCACATCAGCAAATGTGATAAAGGAAATTGTCTTTATCTTTAGGATGTCATTTCCTTTTTAGTGGGTCAATAATTCTTCCTTAAACTATCAAGAGTTGCTTCTTTTTTTTTTTTTTAGAACTGTTATAACGTTTTCCCAATTGGTTGAGAAGACACTTAAGCATACAGATGAATACACTAAATGTAGGCATGTCTAATCTGTATTCTCTGAATTCAAATTTACATTATCAAGAAAATAGAATATTTCTAGTTCTAATGTAAGCCTAAGGTTGAGGTCAATGCCAGAAACCCCTGAGATTCTCTTACTTTAAGTGAGAGATAGAGGGATGACACATTTTCTAAATTGCTTTCCAAATCATTTAATATAAGCCCTGATGCTTTATTTGGCCGTTAAAAGGAATGTTGTCAACATAAATATTTATGGACTACCTGCTATATGCTAAACACTTTAGATTATGAGTTGTGTGAAGAATACACTTATAAATTGCTGTCATTTTCATTTGAAAAAAACTGAGGCAGAATTTACATACTACAGCTTAAGTTGCACGGCTAGGTCATAATAACTGGACTCACACTTTAAGTAGAAATTCTCATGAGCCCAAGCTGGTACCGCTAACCCAGTTAACTCCAAAGGCCCTAGCACCTTATCAACCTGAGTCAGGACCAATGCCTAGAAGTCTCTGTAACTTGTAACTAGACTTGTTGTTGTATCATGTTCTTCAGCAATGCTCTTAAAAATCTGCCCAATCTTTCTGATGGATGGTTTGAGGGCTGAGGTGAAGAATTACCTATTGTGATAGATAGCCCATAGCATAATCCAGTAGCCAGCCATGATAGAGTTTTTCAGATAAGCCAGACCTCTTATGGCTGAACAGTCAGGGATAAGCTCAATAGAAAGGACTTTTTTTTTTTTTTTTTTGAGGGGGGGAGTGGTGTAAGAATTACTTCACTATTCATGAGAGGAGAACAAGAACCACTGCCCACTGCACCAACTCCTGGGCTACCTGTCGTTTTCGACGGGTTAGGTTGTTTTCGCCGGGCTGGCTTCACGGGCACGGGCGGGTAACAGACGACCAGGGACTCATAGTTGAGCTGTAGGCAGTATCTCTTTATTCATGCAGGGCGCAGCACAATCTAAGCCGAGCTAAGCTAAACTAAAGTAAAGTACTCTAAAACTCACAATGCTGTCTTTATATATATTTGCCAAGTAGGGTGGAAACACGGTGTGACATAGAGAGGGTGGAGAGAAAAGTGACTGGTGACAATCAGAGTGTGACAAGGAGAGGATCAGGGTGTGACAAGGAGGGGGGTGGAGCAAAAACATATCATGAAACAGTGGGGATTGAACCAATGCCCTGGAGGGAGGTGCTTGTTAACAGCGGTTATATAAATAGAATGAAGTGGTTATGTAAATAGAATAGTGTTAAGCAGGGGGGATTTAAACCAAATGAAACAGAAGGGGTCTCATGCATACCAACAGCTACCAGAAAGCTGTTTTCAAGGGGGCGGGCAGTGGCGCACCTGGTTAAACGCACAGAGCACAAAGCAAAAGGATCCGGTTTGCAGCCCCTGCTCCCCACCTGCAGGGGGGTCGCTTCACAAGCAGTGAAGCAGGTCTGCAGGTGTCTCTCCCCCTCACTATCCTGCCCTCCCCACTCAATTCTCTGCCCTATCCTATTTTTTTTTAAAAGTGGAGAAAAAAATGGCCTCCAGGAGCAGTGGATTCATAGTGCAGGCTCTGAGCCCCAGCGATAACCCTGGAGGCAAAAAAACAAAACAAAACTGTTCTTATAGCGTACCTGATTAGATAATTTTGTGATGCATTACTTTTAAGTTAGTAATGTTTAACCTAAGTTTCATAGAGAACCTATTTAAGAAGTCTGCTTTATTTCTTAAATAATTTAGAATTGACAATGCACATTAATGAATTAACCTGTGTTTTTAATTCTTGAGACTTGTGAAACTAAAATATAGCCTCCTTCACAATCTTTTACAATTATGTCTTTGGTATTTTCCCTTCATAATAAATTCATAATACTTTCATATTTACCCTGCACATAGGATTTTTAAATAAAACGATAGCCATAATGTCACTGCTATTTAATGTCATACTAATATTGCTTATGGCTTGTGAATAGTCAGCTGAGATCCTTTGAGCTTTAAAATCTTTAAGGTAATCTTCTGAATGAAGGTAAAATAGTTTAATTTTTTTTCTGCCAGACTACTTTTTTTTTCATTTTTTGTGATTAATAATAGGTTACAGGATTTTTTTTCTTTATTGGAGGAATTAATGGTTTACAGTTAACAGTAAAATACAGTAGTTTGTACATGTGTAACGTTTCTCAGTTTCCCACATAATAGTTCAACCCTCTCTAGGTCCTCCTCTGCCATCATGTTCCACGACCTGAACCCTCCCCCAACCTCAGAGTGTTTTGCTTTGGTGCAGTGCACCAAACCCAATTCAACTTCTGATTTGTATTTTCTTATTTTTCAACTTATTATTCCATTTCTCTGTCCTATCCAACAACAGTGAAATCAATAACAACAACAATAACAAATACAACAATGAAACAAGGGCCAAAAAAAGGGAATAAAAATAAAGATATAAAAAATTCAAGTTGAGATGTTTTATCTAGTGTTCTAAATCTGTTACCATAAACCCTCTAAGAGAATAAACTTATCTGTAGCATCTAAAATCATCTTTCACTTTCTCACTACTATAGAGTTAGAATAAGTATTAGGTTCTCATTATCCAAAGTGTTAACAGTAAATTGTAGCAGTGAAGCCTCACCAAGTTTCTGGAGTCTAGAACTTCGCAACACTTACCCCTCTGTTACCCATTTCCTTTCCCAAAAATTACCCAGCTATTTTTATGTGTCCCTTTCTCCATTCATTTAACTAACACTTGATATAATTTGTAGCATACGAGACTTGGGGGGGGGGGAAACAAGGAAAGTGAATCTTTGGGCAAATTTATGGTCTAGTGGATGGACCAGACCTATGTGAAATGGTAGCCAGTGATGTGATACCATTACATATCTTCATCAAGGAACTCCAAGTGACATTTGAGCTAAGACCTGAATGAAGAAGCCTGCTGCACGGCTGTCTCAGAGAGCCCTCCAGGGAGAGGCTCCAGTCGGCATTTGACAAGCTTGAAGAATAGCGAGTATAGCAGAAGTGCAGTGCACCAATGAGGGTGTGGCAGCAGAAAAAGAATGGGAGGGCAGGTGGTGGCACACCTGGTTGAGTACACACATTGCAGTGTGTAAGGACCCAGGTTCAAGGCGCTGGCCCCTACCTGCACGGGGAGAGCTCTACAAGCGGTGAAGCAAGGTTGCAGGTGTCTATCCTCTCAATTTCTCTCTGTCTCTATCCAATAATAAATAAATACAAGATAATAGGAAACTTGGCAAGAGCTTTGGCTCTTATGCCGACATAGAAAGTCAGTGCAGGATTTGAGCAATAAAAACAGCAACATAAACTAGCCTTTAAAAAGACCACTGACCATAAGGAATCCCACTCCCCACTTGAGGGGGGGTCGCTTCACAAGCAGTGAAGCTGGTCTGCAGGTGTCTTATCTTTTTCTTCCCATCTTCCACCTCCTCTCTCGACTTCCTTCTGTCCTATCCAACAGTAACAGCAGTGATAAACAACAAGGGCAACAAAAGGGAAAAAATAGCCTCCAGGAGCAGCGGATTTGTAGTGCAGGCACCGAGCCCCAGCGATAGCCCTGAAGAAAACAAAACAACAACAAAAACCATTGACCTTTCTATGGAGAGAGAGTGGGTTTTCCAGACTTGCTTTCTCTCCTGCATAGTGTTGTCTGCTGCCCTTGCAGCCTCTTATTTCCTTGGTCTCAACTTTATGCTTGTTCCACTCATCCAAATGGCCCAAACTTGGTATCCCTTAGAAGAGTCATTCCTCATTGGCTTTAGCCCTTGTGTAAAAAAAATTATTTTCAATTTAATTTATTATCGGACAGAGAGAGAAATTAGAATGAGGTGGGAAGATAGAGACACCTGCAGCCCTGCTTCACCACTCGTGAACTTTCCCCCAGGCGGGTGTAGACCGGAGTTGGAACCTGGGTCCTTGCACACTGTCATGCATGCCCTTAACCAGATGTGCCACTGCCTGGACCCTTATTTTTTGACATCTTTACTTGATAGAAACAGACAGAGATCGGCAGGAAAGGGAAGATAGTGAGAGAAGACACCTGCGGCCCTGCTCCACCACTTGTGAATCTTTCCCTCTGCAGATTGGGGACCTGAACCCAGGTCCTTGCGCACTGTATGTAACATGCACTCAGCCAGGTGTGCCATCACCCAGCCCTAGGCGCTACCCTTTATGCACATTCCCACATGAATCACCATAGCCTTTTTTTATATATTTATTTTTTCCTTTTGTTGCCCATGTTTTATGGTTGTAGTGATTATTGTTGTTTTGATGTTGTCGTTGTTGGATGGGACAGAGAGAAATGGAGAGAGGAGGGGAAGACAGAGGGGGAGAGAAAGATAGACACCTGCAGACCTGCTTCACCACCGGCGAAGTGATTCCCCTGCAGGTGGGAGCCGGGAGCTTGAACCGGGATCCTTAGGCTGGTCCTTGCGCTTTGTGCCACGTGCGTTTAACCTGCTGAGCTACCACCTGACCCCCAGAGCTGCTTTCTTTCCTTCATTGGGGTGGGAACCGAGCTCTAACCTGGGTCATTTGTGTGGCAAACAGCAGCACACTCTCCAAGTGAAGTATTTCCTCTGGCTTTATTTTTACTCTTAACTCAGCATCCTGGTCACAAATAGATGACTTTGTTGTTGTTGTTCAGTCTTTTTAGCTAGCAGCTTTAAACTACTTTTTCCTCCCTTTGTAAAACTTCTCCACTCCAGCCCCCCACCCACCCAATTTTCTTAGATAGGATACACAGAAATTGAGAGAGGGCAGAGGGTAGATAGCATAATGGTTACACAAAGAGACTCTCATGCCTGAGGCTCCAAAGTCCCAGGTTCAATCCCTTGCACCACCATAAGCCAGAGCTGAGCAGTGCTCTGGTTAAAAAATAAATTAAAAAAAAAATTTTTTTTTTTTAATTGAAGGAGTCGGGCTGTAGCGCAACGGGTTAAGTGTTGGTGGCGCAAAGCACAGCGACCGGCTTAAGGATCCTGGTTCGATCCCCTGGCTCCACACCTGCACGGGAGTCACTTCACAGGCAGGGAAGCAGGTCTGCAGGTGTCTATCTTTCTCTCCCCCTCTCTGTCTTCCCCTTCTCTCTCCATTTCTCTCTGTCCTATCCAACAACAATGACATCAATAACAACAACAATGAAACAAAAAGGGAATAAATATTTTTTAAAAATTGAGGAGGGAGAGATAGGGGAAAAAAAGATAAGACGCCAGCAGACCTGCTTCCCCACTTGTGAAGTGTCATCATCGTCCCCCCTCCCCCGTAGGTAGGGAAGCCAGGGAGGTGGGGACACAATAGGTAAGGAGCCAGGCCCTTACGCAAAGTGCTATGTGCACTGAACAGCACACCACCGCCCACCCCACTCTTACCAAGACACCTGAATTGGCTACTAAACTGTCACCAACTTAGGCTCTTAGGCACACCAGCACCTGGACGGCAAAACCTCGCCCTTCCACTCCACTCCATCCCTGTCCTCAGCTTCAGCGCATCGTCACAGGCTTTCTGGAGACCAGAATTCACACTCATGTCCTGGTTCTTCTCATTGATGTTTAAACCAACTTGTAAAGTGGCTCTTACTCAAGAGTCACTGACTCATGGCCTTTATACCAACCCCCCCCCCAGACATTTTTTCTGAGCCAAGATTCAGGGTGTATTTTGTCTGACTCTGAGAAGACATCGTGTCCATGGTCTGCTTGCCACGCTTCCTGTAGTCTATCCACCTGTCTTTCCTTCTACTTTTTTTTTTTTTTTGACTTTTGGTGCCAAAGACAGGATCTTACACCTATGGTTTAGTTTCATCAATTTCATCCTGTGGTCTCCAAGGTTGATCTAGTTTATTTTCAGCCCTTCTCCACTTCTGAAGACAGTGATCAGCTCTCTGCTGCGTTATCACGACAAACCACGGCTTCACGACAGCACTGAAAAACATAAACAAAATAGTTCTGCCAGCAGCTCCTTTACTTTACTCTCCAAAACTACTACTGGCTTGATATCAGTCATTCAGCCAATCACAGATCACCCAGTAAGGGTTGTGTGATCGGTAACACAATAGCCATTAATACCAAAAGCAGATGATGTCTTGTTCAAATACCAAAACTTCATAGTTTCCCCCCCCCCCCAGATCTCTGTTCTTTGATGGGCAGTGCCTCAAATATTTATTTGAACTGCTTCTCCACTCCTACTGTCTTCTTCCCATCACCAATTTATTGGGCACAACCAAAATCTTGCTAAATCATCCCACATCTCAAAGAGTAGCTAGGTAAATTGATTGGCAGCGGTTGGGGGGTTGCCTTTAAACGGCTCCTTACTCTCAGCTCCATGGTCTCTGTAGTTGTTGCCTGCCTCTTGCCCCAGCTCTGCAAGGACATCGCCTGCTGATGGCATTATTTCCTGGAATTCCTCCCTGGAACTCTCCCTGTTCCTGGCCCTCTTGTGCTTGATGCTTCCTTGATGCTGTGCACATTTCACCTAGCTTCTCTCCATCCTCGACATGACATGTAGGGAAAACAAGTGAAGAGTTCTTGTCTTTGCAGAAGAAAATTGCATCTGGGAGAGAATGCTAAGGCTCACAGAGTGTAGGAAGCCTCTGAGGTGCAGGAAGAGAGAAGATGCCTTAGATCCAAAGAGCGTTTGCTAAGAGTCAGCAGACCTGGATTCTGGGTCCGCCCTGTGCCGGTTCTGATTTCCTTGGTCGCTCACTGTCCTCACCAGAGTCTTAAGATTGCAGTTCCTACCCACTTTGAATATTTTTTTTTAGATTTTTTAAAAATTATCTTTATTTATTTATTGGAAAGAGACAGCCAGAAATTGAGAGGAAAGGGGGTGATGGAGACAGATACCTGCAGCCCTGCTTCACCACTCACAAGGCTTTCCCCCTGCAGGTGGGGGACCAGGGGCTCAAACCCGGGTCCTTGAGCATTATAACGTGCACTCAACCAGGTGCACCACCACCCGGCCCCCATTTTTGACTATTCTGATGGATGAAGTACTTGGGTTTTTTTTTTTTTTTGGGGGGGGGTTTGCAAGTCTTTTTTTTTTTAAATTTATTCCATTTTGTTGCCCTTGTTGTTTTATTGTTGTAGTTATTGTTGTTGTTATAGATGTTGTCGTTGTTAGATAGGACAGAGAGAAATGAAGAGAGAAGGGGAGAGAAAGACAGACACCTGCAGACCTGCTTCATCGCCTGTGAAGCAACTCCCCTGCAGGTGGGGAGCCCGGGGCATGAACCGGGATCCTTATGCCGGTCCTTTGACTTTGCGCCACATGCGCTTAACCTGCTGCACTACAGCCTGATTCCCGGATGAAGTACTTTTAACAATTACAAAGGACAATAGAAGGCACTGTTGACTTGGTAAAGACACAGTTCTGTGGCATGCTGTCCTTCCCGCCCCATTAACTTTCGTTTAAATATATCAGAGTTGAAAAGGACTGTTAATCTCAACTGATTCATAAGCACTTGGCTTTATGAAGATCACCCTGGACATTTTGGTAGTGTTTGCTTTCACTTTTTTTTTTTTTTTTTTTGCCCCATTTGTAAGGACATTTTTCTTTTCTTTCTTTTTTTTTTTTTTTTTAAGAATTCTTGACACTTGTACCTTTGCAGGCAGAGATCAGTCAATTTTTTTTTTGTAGTGGATCAATAATTTATTCAACAGTCCATATGGAGTATTTTCTTTTTGAGAAATGACCAGAAAAGAGGTATTTATTTTGAGAAGTGAAGGTTTCCAATTAAATAGCATGTAAGTAAATATAATAAATTGTATAGCTGTATGAGCAAGATAAGTACCTCATACCAGAGTCTGAAAATAAATTAAAAGTTAGCGCATTACATAAGAAAAAGGTATTCATGTTTATATTTATATTGTAATATATAAATATATATATTAGTGATTTAATAATGATTGACAAGATTGTAAGATAACAGGGATACAATTCCACACAGTTCTCAAAATCAGAGTTCTGTGTCCCGTCCCCTCCACTGGATTTTTTAAAATTTATTTCCTTTTTGTTGCCCTTGTTGTTTTTATTGTTGTTGTAGTTATTATTGTTGATGTCATCATTGTTGGATAGGACAGAGAAATGGAGAGAGGAGGGGAGGACAGAGAGGGCGAGAGAAAGACAGACACCTGCAGACCTGCTTCACCGCTTGTGAGGATCCTTACGGGTGTCTTTGCGCTTCGCGCCACCTGCACTTAACCTGCTGCTCTACTGCCCAACTCCCTTTTTTAAAATTTTTTAACAATGTTATCATTTACCTTAACACCACAGGTGGTTCAGGACTATCACATAGTTTTAATGGCTTGTCTGATCCTGGTCATTTCTGTCTTTCCCTAAGTGACCATGGAATAAATCATTTCACAAACTTTCCTTCACCATTGGAACTACTCAGAGCTTTCCGACATACTGAAACCAGGCTCCCATCCCCACACTTTGTCTGGGTTTCAGGACCTTTTTAAATTTTATTTCCCAGGTGGTTATAATACACAAGCAAAGCTTGGGAACTATAGGGTTGGAACGGAGGTGATGTATTTTTTCCTCCGCCTCCAGGATTCTCACTGTATGAATCCACAGCTCCTGGAGGCTTCCCCCCGACCCCAACCCCCATATTATTGGATAAGACAGAGAGTGAGTGAGAGGGGAAGGGGAGATAGAGAGGGAGAGAGACAGACAGACACTGGCAGATGTGCTTCACCATTTGTGAAGTGTCCCCCATTCGGGGGCGGGGGGAGCCCTGGGGGCTGGAAGCAGGATTCTTGCACAGGCCTTTGGGCTGCGTCTATCTGTGTCTAACCCGGTGTACCACCACCTGGCCCCCCAAGGAGATGTATTGAAATCGACAATGCTGAAATTCTAGGAGTCAATAAGGAGCATAAGGGGGCCGGTAGTGGCAATCATTACAACGTGCAAGGACCAAGGTTTGAGACCCCAGACCCCACCTGCAGGGAGAAAGCTTTTCAAGTGAAGCAGGGCTGCAGGTGTCTCTCTGTCTCTCTCCCTCTCTATCACCCCCTTCCATCTTGATTTCTGGCTGTCTCTATCCAATAAGTAAACATAATAAAAAATTTTAATCCCATCAATGTAATATTTGATATCAGAAGTTCTGCTTTGGAAAAACATGATTATATTTTATCCTTTTTTAATTTACTGTGACTGCAAATTAGCCTCAAGTATGTCTTTGTGGAAGTACTCTTAATAGGTTATAACCCCTTTACCTCAATGTTTGCAAAGTGATGGGAGATTTTAAAATAAGCTAATTTTACGAAAGGATTTCAAATACCATGTCATGAAAAACTTATTTGTGGAATTTTAGGCTACAATCCCAAAATCTTAACCCCCCTTTTTAAATTTACTGCATACTTTTTACACAGTTAAAAATAATCAGAATATATCACAATATTAGACTTGTTTTAAAATGTTTATTTGCCACCAGGGTTATTTCTGGATTCTATGATTCTACTACTCTGCATGAACTCCCCCCCCTTTCAGAAAGAAGCTGAGGGGCAGGGAAGAGAAACACCAAAGCACTGCTTCCAGCTTATGAAGCTACCCTCATGCAAGCCCTCCCATTAGTGGCAAGAAGCGTCCTTGTGCATGATGAAGTGTGCATTCTATCAAGTGAGTCTATCAGTACTTCCACTTTGTTATAGGCTAGGGAGACAGCATAATAGTTATACAAAATAGCCTCATGCCTAAGGCTCTGAGGTCCCAGGTTCAGTCCCCAGCACCACCGTAACCCAGAGCTGAACAGCGCCATGATCTCTCTTTTTCCTTCAAATGTTTTTTAAAAAAATTTCAATAAATTACCTGATCTTTCTCTGGAAAAAATGGATTTTTTTTTTGTTTTATTCTTAAAGATTATTTGTGAGTTGGGGGAGGGGAAGAGTGGACTGTTACCATTCATTTCATCCGCATCCCACAGTGTACGCCAATTATAGTCTGTCCGGATGCTGGAATGTTTCCAGCAGTTACGAATACCCAAGAGCATTTTCTGAGGCCCGAAGTTCAGGGTCAGATGGCTTTCCTATGATGCCTCAGCAAATCCTAGCAACCTTATCCCCCTTGTAGAATAAAGAAGTTAAGAAACTTCCATGAGACCACACAGCTAGTTAGTATACCCTGGGATGGGAATCTACAGTTGTTTTAAAACATGGAGTCTTGACCCATCAATCACATCAGACATTAAGCCCCTACAACTTCAACTAGTCTCTAAATTTTTGAATTGGAACCATATCAAACCTGTTCTTGAGAGTGTTTTAGATACTAAAGGCAGCTTACATGTGCCCTCCCCCCACACCACCACCACCACCACCAGCCACCTCTCCCTCCCCCTCCCAAAAAAAAACCTCCATCCTGTCTTCTGTGCTCCCAAGATTAACATCTCCAATTTCTACAGTGTTCCCAAAGTAGTATCACCAGGTGTTCCAGATTACCAGGGCTCGTCTGTGCACAAATCTAACATTCCAGTGGGATTTTAGAAGCTCTTTGATTCTGTATTGCCTTAGCGTGATAAAAAACGGCATGCTTCTGGGCCAGGTGGTGGCGCACCTGATTGAGCGCACGTGTTACAGTGCTCAAGGACCCAGGTTAGAGCCCTCCGTCCCGCCGGAAGGGGGGAAAGCTTTGCAAGTGGTGAAGCAGTGCTGCAGATGCCTCTCTTTCTCCCTTTCTATCTCCCCCTACCCTCTCGATTTCTGGCTGTCTCTAGCCAATAAATAAAGACATTTTTTAAAAAGTTAAGAATAAAAAAAATAATTGCATGCTTTCAAAATGCATCAACATCTTGGATCCTTTTCTCTAATTTGTTTATATCTGTGGCTGCAGCCTGATGAAAGTGGAAAGTTAAAAAAAAAGAAAAAGAAAAGAAAAATAGCTTACTGGGCGGTAGTGCAGTGAATTAAGCGCACATGGCGCGAAGAGCAAGGACCAGTGGCATAAGGATCGCGGTTTGAGCTCCCAGCTCCCCACCTATGGGGGCAGGGTGTCGCTTCACTAACGGTGAAGCTGGTCTGCAGGTGTCTACTTTCCTCCTCCTCTCTATCTTCCCCTTCTCTCTTGATTTCTCTGTATCCTATCCAACAACAACAGCAATATCAACAACAAGGGCAACAAAAGTGAAAAAAACAGCCTCCAGGAGCAGTGGAGTCATAGTGCAGGCACCGAGCCCCCAGCAATAATCCTGGAGGCAAAAAAAAAAAAAAAAAAAAAAAAAAAGCCATTTTTTCATATATCTATACTGTTGCATAGATCATCAATTTATGATTTTAAATGAACTCAGGCTTTAGGGAAAAATTTCCTTTTGACAGAGCTATAAACACTGGGATATTTATATATTTGTCACTGTTCTAGGATCTTACAAAAAAATTTCCTGTATGATTTTAATAGCCACTCTGGTGTTAGTGGTAGTTTGTTTACATTAGAATATAGTTTCATGAATGACACTCAATCATTAAACTTGTTTTAAAAGCAGTTTAAAATGACACATAATCTTATAGTTGACTTTTTTTCTCCTCTTAGACAATCACAAGAATGAGAATTTCATTTCAGAGTACACATCTTGAGATTTGGAAAGTACAGGTAGAATAGAATTTCTAGTCATGAAGTATGATTAGTGTTATTACTTTCACTAAATCTTAGAAACTAAAATGAAGAAGGCAGCTAACAAAAGAGGCATAGAAGTTTTTAATAAAGCATTTAATTTAGCTGTTCCCTTTTTGGACCATGTGATTTATCAAGGTAGTTATTATGTCCTAATAATCAACTATTCTTCTTTTCCAGAGCTCTGCTCTGCCTTACAGGGGTACTGGGGATTGAACCTAGTACACTGAAGCCCCAGGCACTGAGGTCTTTTTTGCATAACCACTGTGCTATCTCCCCTGCCCAGTCAGTTATTCTTATAGCTGCCTTTTGAATTCAGCATAACTTTGCAAAATATTTCCATGTCAACATTGTTAAGAGTCAATTCTGTCTAATAGAACTTGTGTGACTTAGGATATGCTATCTACCTTTTATGAGCCTTTCTTCATCCTCTGAATCTGAAATCATATTTATCAGCATCTGGGAACTATTGTGCCCATCAAATGAGAGGAAAAGTCAGAAAGCCCAGCACAGAGCACAGAGGTTGTATAGACCCCACAAATATTCTGTGCTTAATAATAGTTTGTTGTTGTTTTTTTTGTTTTGCCTCCAGGGTGATTGCTGGGGCTCAGTGCCTGCACCACGAATCCCCTGTTCCTGGAGGTCATTTTTTCCGTTTTGTTACCCTGGTTGTTTTTATTGTTGTTGTGGTTATTATTATCATTGTTATTGATCTCTTTGTTTTTGGATAGGACAGAGAGAAATGGAGAGAGGAGGAGAAGACAAAGAGGGGGAGAGAAAGATAGACACCTGCAGACCTGCTTCACAGCCTATGAAACGACTCCCTTGCAGGCGGGGAGCCGGAGGCTCCAACCGGGATCCTTACACTGGTCCTTGGGCTTTGCACCACCTGCGCTTAACCCGCTGCCCTACTGCCCAACCCCCAATAATAGTTTTTTTTTTTTAAGCACTCACTGAAGGGGGGTTGCTGGCAAACTATTCAATATGTACAATAGCATAAAGAAAAATATATCAGCAATGGTAAGCCAGTAGCCTGTGAATCCTACTTGGCCTGCTGATGTACAAAATAGTAATGACCCCTAAGGTGGTTTCAGATACAGTATAGTTATTGACTGAGTGGATGATTTACACTAAAAATCCCACTTCACTAAAAGCATCCAAACTTCTGGCATCTGGCAACATGAATCCCATACAACTATACTAACTTGTTTTACTGGCTGTTTCCAGTTTGCCTCAGTCCCTGCCACTCTCTGTGATCTCCACAGCAATGCCCTTGATCAGTACTGGTGACCACCTATTAGTTTTTCATTGACACGAAGAAAGTGAGATGATTGTATTGCTGTTGTGTGTGAAATAATGAAAGGTTGAGAAGTATTCACTCTCAGGAAAAATTCTCTTTATGCTGGTCTTTCTCTCTCAGATAATATATCACCTGCTTGGCATTTGTGTGAAAACATAGCCTTTGATAAAATTCTAGAACTATAAAGATCTTGTAGTTTGGGCCAAATAAGCATATTTATTCTTATTGTGTGGATGAATGAAGACCACTGAGAGACTGTGCTTTTCTTTTTTTTTTAATTTTTATTCCCTTTTGTTGCCCTTGTTTTATTGTTGTAGTGATTATTGATGTTGTTGTTGTTAGGACAGAGAGAAACGGAGAGAGGAGGGGAAGACAGAGAGGGAGAGAGAAAGACAGACACCTGCAGACCTGCTTCCCCGCCTGTGAAGTGACTCCCCTGCAGGTGGGGAGCCGGGGGCTCGAACCGGGATCCTTACACCGGTCCTTGTACTTTGCACTACCTGCGCGTTTTAACCCGCTGCGCTACTGCCCAGCTCCTGAGACTGTACCTATCAAGGCTCTCGTTCAAAATAAAGTCGAAACTGAATTTAGATGCAGTGTTTTCCCTCAAAGTATTCAGTAGGCCTTTTTAAGTCTGTTATCTCAGTCTTCATTGTTAAAGCATGGAAATCAGTGTAAAGTGATTTGTTTTAGAGCACAACTTTCAATGCCTTTCTCTTCCACAAAGCGCATATATAATGTGTAGCTTTTTAGATATACGGGGTTGTTTTTAGAATTTTCTGATAACTTTGGGAGAAACCTAGATGAATCAATGGAAGCTTTGTCATAAACTCATGGAGCAGGTTTAAAGAAATTGAGAGGTATTTCATTATGTCTTGCTGTTTTTTCTTTTTTCAAGGATGAAGAACTTAACTAGACCTTGCCTGCTGAAACCATGCAACCTTGATGTGTGTATGTGTGTGTGTGCAGGTAATTTTTTGTTTTAGGCTACAGATTTGTTTTAGAATATCTGGAAAGAGAGGCTTTGCTATGGTTCTTTTTTATATATATAAATATTTTTTTATATTTATTTATCTATTCCCTTTTGTTGCCCTTGTTGTTTCATTGTTGTAGTTATTATTGTTGTTGTTATTGACATCTTTGTTGGATAGGACAGAGAGAAATGGAGAGAGGAGGGGAAGACACAGAGGGGGAGAGAAAGATAGACACCTGCAGACCTGCTTCACCGCCTGTGAAGCGACTCCCCTGCAGGTGGGGAGCCGGGGGCTGAAAGCGGGATCCTTATGTCGTCCTTGTGCTTTGCGCCAAGTGCACTTAACCCACTGTGCTACTGCCCGACCCCCGTCATGGTTCTTGATGATCTATGAAAGACCCTTACATAGTAAGAGAGATGTACTGTAGGGGCTGGGCAGTGGTGCACCGGGTTAACCACACATAGTACAATGTACAAGGATCTCAGTTTGAGCCCCCAGCTCCCCACTTGCAGAGGGATCACTTCACAAGCAGTGAAGAAGGTCTGCAGGTATCAGTCTTTCTCCTCTCTGTCTCCCCCTCCCCTCTCAATTTCTCTCTGCCCTATACAGTAAAAATGGGGAAAAAATGGCCAACAGGAGTAGTGGATTCGTAGTGCAGGCTCCAAGCCCCAGCAATAACCCTGGAGGCAAAGAAAAAGAGAGAGAGAGATAAATACATTGGATACATAAAGTTTATTTTAGCTATTCATATTATATGCTGTTCAAAAATATTACTTAGTAGGTTCCAGATGGTGGTGTACCTGGTTGAGCTCACATGTTACAATTCACAAGGACCCCGGTCCAAACTCCCAGGCCCCACCAGCAGGGAGGAAACTTCACGAGTTGCATCATTTTCTCTCTCTCTCTCTCTCTCTCTCTCTCTTTCTCTCTCTCCCCCTCTCTCCCTCTCCCTCTTCCTCTCCCTCTCTCCCTCCTTCTTCTTAATTTCTGTCTTTATCCAATAAAAATCAAATTTAAAAGTATTAATACAAATAATAAATGACTAAATTAAATTTCTGTGTGTGTTCTCATTCCTCTCCTCTTCAATTTCTGGGAAGAGAAATAGCCTAAAGAAGTTGGAAAGTCGTTGACATGATCATTCACAATAGGATCTATACTAAATAAATGAAGCATCATTTGTTATGTGTAAAAATATAAAGTTCTTTTGATATTTATTGTGCAATTGATTTCATTTGAAAACAGGACAAAAGAATGATAGTTTTGTTATGGAAAAAAGCTTTTTATACTTTCCACTTTTCCACTGGACTGGAACAAATATTATATAGGCAACTGGGGATTGTATTTGTTGCAACTCATTTCCAGGTATAAATGGTTTTTGGTTTTATTTCATATTATAAGAATAATTCTTGATCATGGTAACAATAAAGTAATAAGAACAATTACCCTTAACCCCATTGTCCAAGCTTACCATATTGGTGTATAAATTTAGAAGCTTTTGTTCTTTGTGTTAATTCCCACTCAAGCCTAGCCAATCCTTAGAATTGTCTACAGTGGTAGTTTCAACTATATATATATATATATATATAGTTGAAACTTTATATATGTATATAAAGTTTGATGGATTTAAGCACAACCCTATGCAACCCAAATTGGAAGAAGGGACAAGAAGTGTCTAAAAGATTATCTCCTGAGAGGACGATAGAATGACGTAGCATTAACACTAGTGACCCAAGATCCTCCTCTGGACCCTCCAAAAATGACGGTCATGGACAAGTATTTCCCCATCAATCAGAGAAGGAGATGAAAGAAGGTTTATAAGGAGAGACTCAAATGACGATATCCCTCAGGGAAGCATCACAAACCTAGGCTGAGTGACAGTGTGATGGCAGACCAGAGCCAGAGCAAGACCTGCTTCTTACACTACGACGACTGCTACTAATAATAATGAACAGTCTTCTTACACTAATAACAGTCTTCTTACACTAATAACCCCAAGGGATGCTATACATGGTTTCCCAAACCACACTGGACATCTGATCATGCAGGAACTGGCAGGGTACCAAAATGCAGAAGACAATCTCCCTTCTCTGAGATAGGATACCGGAGCATTGCTAAAGGGGGCATGTTTTTAGAGGATTAGATTCCCCAGGGATGGGAATCTAGGGTTGAAGAATGCTGAGCAGAGAATGACCCTGGGCAAAAAAAAAAAAAAAAAAAAAAACTGAGAAATAGGCAATGTTTTACCAGCCTGGAGAAATGAAAAGACAGAAAATAAACAGCGGCAAAACAGCAAGAGAGGTAGATTGCTCCCTGCCCCATTTACCAGCCCACCAGGTAAGCAATAATTCTGAATTTCCCACCCTGTAAAATTTAATGAATTGTAGGTTGCATATATATATATATATGATAGGGACAGAGAGGAGTAGAGAGAGGAGGGGTGTGGGTTGATTAAAGAGAAACAGCAGAGACACTTGCAACACTATCCCCCCCCCCCCCCGCTGAGGGGGCGCTTGAACCCAGGTCCTTATGAACTATAACATGTGCTCAACCAGGTACAACACCACTGGGCCCCTGACTTGCAGATGTTTAAAATATACTTTAAAAAAAACTCTATAATAGGCAAATGACAAAGATGATAATCTAGATGCTTTGAGATGTGCAATTGTATTACTTTTCAATACGCAAAGCTTCTCAGATGAGAATAACTATTAGACAGTAAAGATTTTTGGAAAATGACCATGAAACACTGGCTTGCACATCTTTACTTCAAACGTGCTCTGGGATGTTTAAACCTGTTCACTTATTTAAACTTTTCCACTTATTTTCTGGATAATGCTACGGATTTGCTGAACTTTTTTGCTTCCATCTAAGGCACAAATCAATCGTGATCCTGAACCTGAATAAGTATTTGCAGGGGCTGGGTGGTGGTGCGTAAGGTTAAGTGTGCATAGTAACACAAGGACCTGCACAAGGATCCGGGTTCCAGCCCCCTGGGCTCCCCACCTGCAGGGGAAAAGCTTCGCAAGTGGTGAAGCAGATCTGCAAGTGTCTCTCTTTCTCTTTCCCTCTCTATCTGCCCCTCCTCTCTCAATTTCTTGCTGTTCTACCCAGTAAAAAGGGGAAAGGGAAAATGGCCACCAGGAGCAGTGGATTCGTAGTGCCAGCATTGAACCTCAACGATAGGAGGACGGACAAAGGAAACGCAAAAGAAAAGAAAACGGTTTTCAAAAGGGCATTCTACTCATCAGTAGGTACATATATAGTAAATATTTTCTCGTGGTTTGATTTGGTTGGTGACAAGAAGGCTTCAATACAAATATCTCAAAAGCTATGCACCTTCTGCCAAATGTGCAACCAGGCTGAGCGCTCATATAATCAGAAAAAATAAATTCTAGCTGTATGTCAGCATAAGTGATTCCATGCAGTCTGAATCATCACCGAACTAAAAGTGATTTATCATTTTTTTTTTCATTCTGGCCTTTTAACTAGACAGCACATTTTACTGTGTACTAAGTTTGATGGAATATGGAAGCAGTATCTGATTTCATGTTTTCTATTTAGGCTGTTCATCTTATAGTCAGACATTCTTCACAAACATCAGTTGAGTTACACACACACAGACACACACACAGACACACACACTCACACACACACACACACACACACACACACACACACACACACACACACTTTTCACCCAATGCTGTCAGCTCCTTTTGAATAAGGTAAATTGAGACCTGAAGCCTCTTAGCCTCTGGTACAGAAGCAGTCTTCTCTACTCATAATTTTTTTTGAATTAGCTGCCAGGCCCAATTCTGCACGTAGGTATTTGCCTGAGTATTTGAGTTTTCAAAATGTTTTGTTCATGAACTGGGGAGACAGCATAATGTTTATTGAAAAGACTTTCATGGCTGAGGCTCCAAGGTGCCAGGTTCAAGCCCCAGCACTACAAGAAGCTAGGGCTGGGCAGTGCTCTGGTATCTCCCATATAAATACATATTTTAAAGAAAAGATGATTAAAGAAAAAAAATTTTTTTTTGTTTACAAGAATGGGGAAGAATGACACTACTATAATGTAAATTCTGATATGAGAAAGCTATCATTTTGCACTATCATTTGGGGGGGGGGGTGAGTGTGAAATTCTAGGTTTCTGTCAAGCTGGCCAGTGTCTTCCATGACTGGCTTTCATTAAACTTGTATTCTCCTTTGAAGATGGTGAGTCAGCTAGGAGCTCATGGAGCACAGCCATGGGAGCCCATGCTGATTCAATTAACTCCCTTTAATGGCAAGAAGGAAGGTGGGCTAACTGCGCCCTTTGCCATGACCTTTGAACCCTGAAAAGAGAGCATCATCTTCTATGAGTCAGCTCTGAGCAACAAGGACACTCACTTCATTGATATGTCCTTCCTTCCTTCCTTCCTTCCTTTTTTCATTCCTTCCTTCCCTCCCTCCTTCCCTCCCTTCTTCCCTCCCTCCTTTCTTTCTCCCTTTCTCTTTCTTCCTTCCTTCCTTTCTCTCTCTCTCTCTCTCTCTCTCTCTTTCCCTCTCCAAAATGTAGAGCCTGCCTTGGGACAGAGTAGAAATCACAGACCATAGGAGAAATACTCTGGCCATGGAAGAACTTGCTGCAAAGGACTCTTAGCAACAGCCCAGTGCTGATAAGGAAGCAACTTTGTGTCTCTCTGCCACCTTCCTCCCTCGCTCCAGCCTGAGGTCACCCAGCAAAATGAGATGGGAGGAGGAGGGCCCATAGAGCCTGTGCCTGTGCTGTCGAGTTGGGACAGCCAGCGAGTGATATAGGTCATCACAGGCTTTCTAGTAGCTTCATCTAAGACGGGGGTGGGGAGGGGCCAGATGGCAGCATACCCAGTTGAGCTCACACATTGCCATGTACATGGATCAAGCCTCCCTAGTTCTCACCTGTAGGGGGGAAAGCTTCATGAGTGGCAAAGCAGGTCTGCATGTCTGCATGTATATGGTTTTCTCTCTCCTTCTCGATCTCCCCCTGTCCTTTCAATTTATCTCTGTCCTACCAAGGAGAAAATATGACCACCAGGAGTGGCAGATTCATAGAACAGGCAACAATCCCCAGGGATCGCCCTGCTAGCAAAAAAAAAAAGAGGGGGTGGGGAGTCGGGCAGTAGCGCAGCAGGTTAAGCATACGTGGCTCGAAGCGCAAGGACTGGCATGAGGATCCTGGTTCGAGCACACATACACACCCCTCCCCACCTGCAGGGGAGTCTCTTCATTGGCGTTGAAGCATGTCTGCAGGAGTCTGTCTTTCTCTCTCCTTCTCTGTCTTCCTCTCCTCTCTCCATTTCTCTCTGTCCTGTCCAACAAAAAGGAAATAAATAAATATTAAGAAAAGAAGGAGGAGGGATAGAAAGATGAGGAAGAAGGGGTGAAAGGAGAGGAGAGGAGAGGAGAGGAGAGGGGAGGAGAGGAGAGGAGAGTGCTGGGAAATTGTGCAGATGCATTCACATCTGCCATGTTTTCCCCTCAGGCTACTAGTTCCCGTGAGAGTTGGGACATTCTGGGAGTGCCTGTTCTGCCATGTTATGCCCTCAGGACATTGTCTATATCCCCACGATATCTGGAGTGCTTTGGTCACTCCTCCCCCTTCCCATTCTCATGAGAGTTATCATCCTATCCCGGAGTGCTATGGTTACTCCGCCCCCTTCCCAATCTCGTGAAAGCTGCTCCTATAAAAACCCTTTGTTTTCCAAGCGCTCTCTTGCCAGCGCTTCACTACGGTGTTCAGACGTAGGAAAGGTTACTGCGTGAGGCGGCCATTTTCACTACCTCCACGTGGCCCAACCTGCTTCTCTAGCACCCAACTCTGAGGTGCCAGTGCAAATAAAGATTTGTGTTTCCTCTTCGCTCCAGACACTCTCTCTCTTCTCCGCGGCCCGCGCACAACAACATCATGCTCAACAACATCTGGCGCTCAACATGTCCCGCACTCACGCCCAGCCTGAGGTCCAGAAAAGCCGCCCAGACACAGGTAAGTGGCATTTGCCCGCCTCTGTGGCCCCGCGTTTCCCTCCACCATGGGATTTTTTCTGTTTTATGAGGAGGTGTCCCAGACATTCTATCCTTCTCTCCTGGGACAGGCTTTCGATCTCAGAGACGCTTTAATTTTCGCTACACCATGGGTTCTCATGGCTATATTTACTATTTTCAGGATATGTACAAGGCCTCCTGCCAAAAGGTTAAGTGACCTTGAGGCTGAGATACGGAAGTTAAAGGATATTTGCTTAAGACTTAAACACCCTAAGCAATCTGCAGTCAGCCCCAAAACCACTGCCTCCAGATACACGTGTTCGGTTTCTTCTGCAGCGGCTTCTGCTTCCATGACCCCTCCTCCCACTGACCCCGCAGACACGTGTTCGGCCGCTCCTTTGACCCCTCCCCCAGCTGTCCCCACAGACACATGTTCGGCTCCTTCTGCAGACACATGTTCGGTTCCTTCTGTGGCAGACACGTGTTCAGTTCCTTCTGCTTCTCTGGCCCCGCCCCCTGCTTCCCCCTGAGGCTTCTGGTTCTCTAGCCCCTCCTCCTACTGCCCCGGTTTTGGCTTCCCCTGAGGCTTCTGCTTCTCTGACCCCACCCCCTGCTGATACATCATCATTAAGAGACCTTGTGGCTGAGATACGAGAGTTAAAGGATATTTTTTCAGCATTTAAGGACCTTAAACCATTTGCATCCCTGTAGATACGTGTTCAGTTAAACCATTTGCATCCCTGTAGATACGTGTTCAGTTTCCCCTGCCACTACAGCAGTTTCCACGGCACCTTCTGCTTCCGTAGGTCTCTCCCCAGTGTCATCGAACCAAATCCACACCTTCCCGGTAAACGTGGCCCCTTCTAAACAAAACCCTCAAACAAAACCCTCAGCCGTGGCAGCCATACTCCTCTAAAAGCCGTGGCAGCCATAGTCCTCTAAACCTGGCACAGCAGGTTTAGCACAGGTGGCGCTAAGTGCAAGAACTGGCTTGAGGATCCCAGTTTGAGCCCCCGGCTCCTCACCTGCAGGGGAATCACTCCACGGGCGGTGAAGCAGGTCTACAGGTGTCTTTCTATCCCCTGTCTTCCCCTCCTTTCTCCATTTCTCTCTGTTATATCCAACAACCACAATATCAGCAATAACAACAATATAATTACAACAATAAAACAACTAGGGCAACAAAAGGCAAGATACCAAAAAAAAAAAAAAAAAGGGATAAGATAGTTCCCACTTCCCTACACCTTAGAGTCTTTGTTAAAAGATAAGTTCTTTTTCCCCATGAATCAACCAGGACCTTCCAGATAACGGCTGACTACCATGACAAATAATATAAAATATAATCATAAATGAATAGGAAAGATACATCCCCCAATACTCAATTGGTCAAGGCACCAAACCTCTTTTTCTATAAAGCGTTCAAATCAGATGTCCTGCTAACCACGAGAAGCAGATTGTTTGTGTTTCTTCCACAGGAGTCCCAGAAAAAACCATCTGGACCCCTGCACACCCTGACATCACCCACTAGATGGCACGACTACAGTGGCACACCCCCCCCCCTGAAAACCTAGATGTCACCTGACGCGATCTGAAGAACCTGATTCACAGACTCCAAGGACAGAACTTTTTTATTGCCTATCTGCCTTTCCTGCTTCTGCTTTGCCTGTCATGTTTTGGCGGTTCCAGCTCACTTTCTACAGAAAAGCAGAATTCCAGAGGCTGACCTTCCTCATGCAGCATTTCATCCCCTGCCATTTCTCCCCCTAATCTCCTACCTTGGACTGAGACTTCTATCGGACTTGCTGGTATACCCTTTGGACACTTTAGACAATTTTACAGCAGCTTTCTTCCATTCACGTTGCTGGTTTTTCATAGACTGACCCTGAGTAGTTCACAGACTTTACACACTGTTGCCCTGGGCATTAGATAAAAGAAAAGGGGGAAATGCTGGGAAATTGTGAAGATGCATTCACATCTGCCATGTTTTTCCCTCAGGCTACTAGTTCCTGTGAGAGTTGGGACATTCTGGGAGTGCCTGTTCCACCATGTTATGCCCTCAGGACATTGTCTATATCCCCACGATATCTGGAGTGCTTTGGTCACTCCTCCCTCCTCCCATTCTCAAGAGAGTTATCATCCTGTCCTGGAGTGCTATGGTTACTCCTCCCCCTTCCCATTCTGGTGAAAGCTACTCCTATAAAAACCCTTCATTTTCCGCACCTCGTTCTCTTGCCAGCGCTTCACTCCGGTGTTCAGACGCAGGAAAGGTTACTGTGTGAGGCAGCCATTTTCGCTACCTCCACGTGGCCCAACCTGCTTCTCTAGCACCCAACTCTGAAGTGCCAGCACAAATAAAGATTTGTGTTTCCTCTTCGCTCCGGACTCTCTCTCTTCTCCGCAGCCTGCGCTCAACAACATTGCACTCAACAACAGGAGAGGAGAGGAGAAGAAAGGTAAAAAGAAAGTCCTAGGGTTAGCAAAGTGTGCCTGCTCTGTCATGCCCATGCCTATGGCCTGGGTTCAAACCCAACCCCCACCCCACTGGAGGAAACATCAATGCTGTTATTTTTTTTTTCCCTCTGTCTCTGTGTCCTTCTATGTGAATAAGTCTACCCAGAGCAGTGAAACCCTGTCAATGGCAAGACAAAAAAGAAAGAGGTAGAGGAGAAAGAAGAGGAAAAGAGAGAAAAAGAAAGGGAGGGAAGAAGGAACCAGCCCTGACCAGCCGATGACCTTAGTAAGCCTCCGTTTTTTGAGCGGGACCAAGCTCCAGACCACCCTGTGGTGTCTGTGAGCTACATGACATCATTCCCAAACTTCCTCTTTCCTGGATGGTAGCCAGATGGTTGCTGTCTTTTGTGTATAAAATACTCAGAATGTTAGAATGGGATTATGTGACGATTCACCCAACCTTCCAGTCTACCAAGTTCCAGGAGAGTGAAGTCCCAGAACCCAATCCGCAGGCCTGCCCCATTCTTTCTGTGCTCAGTACTTATTTACTGAGTGAATGAATGACTGTTGACTATGGAGGAGGTGCCGATAAGTACTGTCAAAAAACTGTGCTTTTAGTTTTCAAAGTGAACTGGGTATATTCTTTTTTTTTCTGCCTCCAGGGTTATTGCTGGGGCTCAGTGCCTACAAACATGAATCCATGGCTCCTGGAGGCCATCCCCCCCTTTTTTGTTGCCCTTGTTGTTGTAGCCTTGTTGTGGTTATCATTGCCATTGTTGATGTTGTTCGTTGTTGGACAGGACAGAGAGAAATGGAGAGAGGAGGGGAAGACAGAGAGGGGGAGAGAAAGACAGACACCTGCAGACCTGCTTCACTGCCTGTGAAGCGACCCCCCTACAGGTGGGGAGCTGGGGGCTCGAACAGGGATCCTTATGCTGGTCCCTGTGCTTCGTGCCATAAGCGCTTAACCTGCTGCGCTACTGCTCATACTCCTTTTTTTTCTTAATTTTATATGATTTTATTCACGATTTAGTAATGGTTTCATACTTCATCCACTACCTAATTTCTGTGGCTCTTCCTAATACATTTTTTTCTATTATTATCTTTATTTAGTGGAGAAAGACAGCCAGAAATTGAGAGGGAAGGGTAAGACAGAGAGGGAGAGAGACAGAGAGACGCCTGCAGCCCTGCTTCACCACTCATGGAGCTTGCCCCCTGCAGGTGGGGACCGGGGGCTCGAACCCGGGTCCTTGCATACTGTAGCATGTGTGCTCAACCAGGTACACCACCACCCAGCCCCCAGCCACCGTAGTTTTGACAGAGACTTACATATAATTTGGCTGATTTCTGTTAATGTTGTTGCTGTCATTTTGTCAAGCTCATTTGTTTCACTTCTCTATAGTCCACATGTGAGTGAAACTATCTGCCACTTAAGACACATAAATTGGTATTATTTATTTATTTATTTATTTATTTTGCCTCCAGGGTTATTGCTGGGGCTCGGTGCCTGCACCACAAATCCACCGCTCCTGGAGGCTATTTTTCCCCCTTTTGTTGCCCTTGTTGTTTATCATTGTTGTTGTTGTTATTATTGTTGTTGTTGGACAGGATAGAGAGAAATGGAGAGAAGAGGGGAAGACAGAGGGGGGGAGAGAAAGATAGATACCTACAGACCTGCTTCACCATTTGTGAAGTGACCCCTCTGCAGGTGGGGATCCAGGGGGGCTTGAACCGGGATCCTTGCTCTGGTCCTTGCACCATGTGCACTTAACCCACTGCATTACAACCCGGCCCCCGTACATTTTTGATTTTTAAAAAAATATTTATGTATTCCCTTCTGTTGTACTTTTTTTGTTGTTGTACTTATTGTTGTTATTGATGTTGTCATTGTTGGATAGAACAGAGAGAACTGGAGAGAGGAAGGGAAGACAGAGAGGGAGAGGAAGATAGACACCTGCAGACCTGCTTCACCGCCTGTGAAGCAACTTCCCTGCAGGTGGGGAGCTGGGAGCTCAAACCAGGATCCTTAAGTCAGTCCTTGCACTTTGCACTACCTGCGTTTAACCTGCTGTGCTACCGCCCAACTCCCCATTTTTTAAATTATCTTTATTTATTTATTGGATAGAGACAGTAAGAAATTGAGAGGAAGGGGGAGACAGAGAGACACCTGCAGCCCTGCTTCACCACTTGCAAAGCTTTCCCCCTGCAGGTGGGAACCGGGGGCTTGAACCTGGGTCCTTGTGCATTGCAACATGTGCACTCAACCAGGTGTGCCACCATCCAGCCCCTTGATTTTTTTTTTTAGTGAAGCAGTCACTTACATAAATTTCTGCTATGAAAAGATGATAGGGCACAGTGGTAGTGCACCAGAGTTGCATGCTGGAAGCCCTAAAGCCCCAGATCCAATACCTGGCACCTTCTTATGCCAGAATTAAGTGCTTTGGCATCTCTCTTTCATTCAAAACTAAACACAGCTGAAAAAAATGTGTCAGAGCCATTTAAAAATTTTGGCCTTTTATACTGTCACCCATGTCTAATTCCACTGGGAGATCATTCCAGTTTAAAAAAGAAATAAACATAAAAATCTAAATGTGAAATAGGAAGCGGATGATGGCACACCCAAATGAGAGCACATGTTATCATGCGCAAGGGCCCGCTTCAAGCCCCGGTACCAACCTGCAGAGGGAAAACTTCACAAGTGGTGAAGCAGAACTACAAGCCCTATCTTTCTTTTCCCCCCTTATTTTCCCCATCCTCACAGTTTCTCTCTTTCCTATCAAGTAAAAAGAAGAAAAAAAAAAAAAGAAGGGAAGGAGAGAAGGGAAGGAGCGAGTGAGTGAGGGAGGGAGGGGGAAAATGGCTGCCAGGAGCAGTGAATTTGAGAACGCTGGTAACAGTAAAATAAATAAGTAAAGAAA
This sequence comes from Erinaceus europaeus, assembly GCF_950295315.1. Taxonomy (NCBI): domain Eukaryota; kingdom Metazoa; phylum Chordata; class Mammalia; order Eulipotyphla; family Erinaceidae; genus Erinaceus; species Erinaceus europaeus. The sequence continues at coordinate 122,179,276 of NC_080168.1, read as the reverse complement.
TAAATAAAATCTAAATAGGATATAGTTCCTGAGTTAATACCTGGCACTCCTTTCTTTTTCTTTTTTGTATTTTTTTATTGCTTTAATAATGATGGACAAGACCATAGGATAAGAGGAGTACAATTCCATAAAATTCCCACCACCAGAGTTTTGTATCCCGTCCCCTCCATTGGAGGCTTTCCTATTGTTTACCTCTCTGAGAGCATGGACCCAGGATCATTATGGGGTGCAGAAGGTAGAAGGTCTGGCTTCTATAATTGCTTCTCTGTTGGACATGGGCTCTGGCAGGTCAATCCATACTCACAGCCTGTTTCTGCCTTTCCCTAATGGGGCAGGGCTCTGGAGAGGTGGGGTTTCAGGATACGTTGGTGAGGCTGTCTGTCCAGGGAAGTCAGGTTGGTGTCATGGTAGCATCTGCAACTTGGTGGCTGAAAAGCATTAAGGTATAAAGCAGAACAAATTGGTTAATGATCAGGAACCTAAAGGTAAGACTATATAGCAGATGGAATTTGGAGTCTCCATTTTGGAAAAACGAGTAGGTCTATTTTAGATATAGTCCAAGGAGCCCATGACTTTACTAATTTTTGCCTGAGCCTGGCAGCTAACATGCAGGTGGGCTAAAGGTGTTGTCTGGGGAGATGGTGTCAGAGTTGGATATAGGACCAGAAAGCTGAATCAGGGAAAAGAATAGCTCCCAAATATGGGGAAAGCATATAAATATCATTAACTATAAACCCCAATGACTTTATCTGGTGAAATTGGTATATTCTGTGATTGAAGAGGATTTCTGGAAAACTAAACTCCAGGAGACATTAATAATAGCTGGGTGAAGAAATAGTCCACCAGGTAGGGTACTTATATCAGTAAGGTACTTATAGTAGGGTACTCATATCAGTAAGAAGGTTCAAGGCCTGTTGGTCATTACACCAGTTATCCTGCATTGCTTAACGCTGTGGTCTATTTACATACTCATTGTTTTGCCTGAGACCCGTCCTACCTGCAGGGTATTGGTTTAATCCCCATTGGTTAGAACCTTTGCAACAGCTGCTATGGAAGCTTTCTAGGTTTGCGCCATTTCCTTTTCCCACTTGCCACTTCCGGTTAAAGATATATATATATATAAAGCCTTGTCTCTGATCAATAAAGGCATTGCATTGCGTTCCCACTCAGCCACGAGTTCCTGATCTCTTCTCTCCCCTGAGACACGACCCAACAAAGGCCCACCACTGCATGAAAGATGCTATGGCCAAGGAAGAAGGTTCAGTGCTGTGGTATTGCCCTTTTTCTCCCCCCCCCCCACATTTGAATGGAAAAAAAATGGCCTGAAACAGTTAATTGCACGTGCATGTAGCCCTCATTTCACAATAATAAAATGAAAACAGTGGGACTTTTTTTTTCCTTTTTTTTTTTTTTAAAAAAAGACCTTACTCTTTTTATTTTCATCTTTATTTATTATTGGATAGAGACAGATAGAAATTGAAAGAAGAGAGGGGGTGAAAAAACAGAGAGACACCTGCAGACCTGCTTCAACACTTGTGAAGCTCTCCCCCTGCAGGTGGGGACCAGTGGCATGAACCAGGTCCTTTTGGGCTGTAATGTGTGTGCTTTGCCAGGTGTGCCACCACCTGGTCTCAGTCTCACTCTTTACAAACAGATTTTTCCTTCCCTGGTTTCGCTAGGCCTCAGTTCTAGTTGCTAACTACAACGAGAGGAACTAAAGCAGAACCGGGCATAATGCTAAAAAGGTTTCGATAAAAAAATAATAAATAAGTAAACATAAAAGTTTTGTGCAATGACTCTGGAAGGATTTCAAGACTAGAGAAAGAAATTACTGGAAAAGTAATGTATTTCCAACCGCTGGCAATAGGACATGTTTCAACCCTGAAGATCAAAGGGATCTGAAATAGACATGTCAATCACAGGACTTTCAGAAATGACTGTGCAGCGTGCTAGATTGCAAAGCTGTGTGAAACAGCTTGCCAACATTACTAAGCCTACTGTGGTGGCCCTTTTCCAGAGCAGAGAGCTAAGACACAGTAGAGAAACTAATTTACTTAAGCTCAAAGAGCTAATAAGAAGCTCATAGCTGAAAGGTTAGGATTAAGACTCCAGCCAGACTCCAAAGGCTGCCCATGTTCAGCACTTCACCACACTTGTTGCCTAATAGGTTGGCCGCCTGTATTTATGATCAAGGCTCTGACTCTATTTTTGCTTCTTGGCTACTTACAGCCATTACGTCCCTCACCCCCACCTCTCCTCCCTTTTGCCCACATTTTGTCAAGCCTGTGGGCCATTTCATTCATTCCTTGTCTTGATGCAGGCTAGAAAGCTCACTCACTCCTGACCATGCTCCTTCCCTCCAGCCACTTTCTTTTCCTTTTCCTTTTTTTTTTTTTTCCTCCAGGTTTATTGCTGGGGCTCCACTACGAATCCACTGCTCCTGGAGGCCTTTTTTTTTTTTCCCTCCCTTTTGTTGCCCTTGTTGCAGCCCTGTTGTGGTTATCATTGTTGCTGTTGATGTCCTCCTTCGTTGTTGGATAGGACAGAGAGAAATGGAGAGAGGAGAGGAAGACAGAGAGGGGGAGAGAAAGATAGACACCTGCAGACCTGCTTCACCGCCTGTGAAGTGACTCCCCTGCAGGTGGGGAGCCGGGAGCACAAACCGGGATCCTTATACCAGTCCTTGGGCTTTGCGCCACCTGCGCTTAACCCGCTGCGCTACCGCCTGACTCCCACCTTTTACTTTTTTTAAACTTTATTTATTTATTCATTTTTCCCTTTTGTTGCCCTTGTTGTTGTTGTTGTTGTTGTTATTATTGTTGTTGGATAGGACAGAGAGAAATGGAGAGAGGGGAAGACGGGGGGGGGGGGAGAAAGATAGACACCTGCAGACCTGCTTCACCGCCTGTGAAGTGAACCCCCTGCAGGTGGGGATCCTGATGCCAGTCTGTGCGCTTTCTGCCATGTCCACTTAACCCCCTGTGCCACCGCCCAGCTCCCTTCCTTTTACTTTTTTTTTCTTTTGCTGACTTAATAGTGATCGACAAAACCATAGGATAAGAGGGGTACAATTCCACACATTCCCCACCTGACTAGAGTTCTGAATCCCATCCCCTCCATTGGAAGCTTCCCTGTTCTTTATCCCTCTGGGAGTATGGACCAAAGATCTTTATGGGGTGCAGAAGGTGGAAGGTCTGGCTTCTGTCTGGACATGGGCATTAGCACGCCAACCCATACCCCCAGCCTTTTTCTCTCTTTCCCTAGTGGGGCGGGGCTCTGGAGAGGTGGGGTTCCAGGATACATTGGTGAGGTCCTCTGCTCAGGGAAGTCAGGATGATATCATGGTCGCATCTGCTACTTGGTGGCTGAAAAGCATTAAGATATAAAGCAGAACAAATTGTTTAATAATCAGAAAACTAAAGGTAAGAATAGAACAGATGAGAGTCCCCTCCAGCCATTTTTCTTTTGTTTCTTTTTTTTATTATCTTTATTCATTTGATAGAGAGGGAAGAGGGAATATAGACAGGGAGAGAGACAGACAGACACCTACAGCACTGCTGCACCGCTTGTGAAACTTCCCCCCTGTGGGTGGGGACTAACTGAGGCTTGAACCCAGGTGCTTGCACACTGTAACATGTGCACTCAACCAGGTGTGCCGCCACCCAACCCCACCTCCAGCCATTTTTCAACCCAACCTGTGTGACCACCCTGTTCTCAGCCCCGATGTGTAAACAATGAATCCTTCAGCTTCTCTTGGTGGTCATTCATACCATCTGTGTCAACATCTGGGCACATCTAGGGGCAGGGGTTGTTGATTCCACCTTCCAGAGACCAACCACAGGACAGGAGTGAGTGTCAGCACTGTGCCTTTGAAGCCAGACTGCTTCAGGGGAGGTTGTGGAAGGAAGGAAGGAAGGAAGGAAGGAAGGAAGGAAGGAAGGAAGGAAGGAAGGAAGGAAAGAAGGAAGGAAGGAAGGAAGGAAGGAAGGAGCAAGGGAGGGAGGAAAAAAAAGGGGAGGTGGACAAGGGAAGGGGAGGGAGAAGGAAAAAAGAAGAGAGAGAGCCAGGGAAGGAAGGAAGGAAAAGAGGGAAAGTGAAGAAGAAAGTCAGGCAGATGAAGAAACTCAATTGCTGTGCCTTCTCCATCTATTACCTCATCGGATTTCTGTGAATACTATTGGTTTTAAAATGTCTTCCTTCCTACTCCCAGCTTCTTATCTCTGTTCCCTAAGGCACTTCTCCAGTGCATGAGTAAGAGTAGACAATGTGGTGGATGTATCCACAAACTGAATTGTATGGGTAGGCAGGGCCATCAAACACTGACACTCAGTGTTTGCTCTTGGGTCTGACACTCTTTTCTGACCGTTCTCTCCATAGAGGCCCTCTCTCCCCAGCTTCAATTCCAGAGTTAATCACCCTGCCACCATGGCCTCTGTCTGCTCAGCACAGGTCCCTCCCTGGCGGTGACAGGAGATGACAGAGCCTTGCTCACGGGCTCTATCCAAATCAACAGCCCTCAAGTGGCCCCTGGCTGCTTCTAGGAACTGGGAGGCTGTGGCTGCTGGCACTCCCCTTCTGTAAAAGGCTTATCTCATCTCCCTCCTCCAGCCTCTAGCACACCCTCCCACATTTGCGTTCTAGCTTTCAGTAGATGGCTTTGTTTTTGGCACCATGGGCGAAACTGACTCAGTCAGAGGAGAGTCTCACTTGAACTCCAGCACCCCAGTGACTGGCCAGTACCTGGACTCAGACCCTCTGCCTTCTTGCTTGAACTAGGAGAGTTCCCTGTGCTCCCCCAGCCCTGTGCACCAGAGCCCAGGCCCCCTTGCCCGCAAAGTGACCTGCGGGCTTTCTCTCCTTCCTTTCTCTCACTCTCTCTCCCCCTCTTTTCTCTTTCTCTCTTTTTAAAATAATTTTTTTTTAATTTTTTTTTTCTTTTTAACCAGAGCACTGCTCAGCTCTGGTTTATGATGGTGCTGGAGATTGAACCTGGGACTTTGGAGCCTCAGGCATGACCGGCTCTTTGTATAACCACTGTGCTACCTACCCCTGCCTCATTTAAAATATTTTTTATTTGTTATTAACTGTTTGTTTTTTTTTTTATAAGATTCTCGAGTGTACCCATATCCAGTGGAGAAGCAATTACAGAAGCTAGACCTCCCACCTTCTGAGCTCTATAAAAATTTTTGGTCCATACTCCCAGAGGGGTAAGGAATAGGGAAGCTTCCAATGGAGAAAATGGAATATGGAACTCTGGTGGTGGGAACTGTATTGAACTGCACCCCTCTTATCTCACAATATTGGCAGTCATTATGAAATCAACAACAGCAATAAAGATTATAGTGTATAGTTCCACATCACATCCACCACCAAATTTCCATGTCCCCACACTCTAACCTAAAGATAACCAACAGAGTTCTCAAAAGTTTCCAGTTTGCTTGCTCCTGTTTTGTTTGGGCTTTTTTGTTTGTTTTTGGCAAGTTCATGTAAATCTTTAGATTCCATATATATGAGTGAAACCACCTGGTAGTTGTTTGTGTCTTTCTTTCTTTCTTTCTTTCTTTCTTTCTTTCTTTCTTTCTCTCTCTCTCTCTCTTTCTTTCTTTCCTTCTTTCTTTCTTTCTTTTTCTTTCTTATTCCAGATAGAGGATAAGAGACAGAGAGAGAAAGAAGAGACATCACAGGACAGCTTAGGATAAGAGACACAGAGAGAGGAGAGACATCACAGGACAGCTTAATATAAGAGACACACAGAGAAGAGAGACATCACAGGACAGGTTGGCCATTAGAGAAGTTTCCGCTTTGCAGGGTAGTCAGAAGCTTGAAACTCCCAGGTGGTTCTGGGGTTCAAATCTGGGCTTGAACCTCCCAGGTGGTTCTGGGGTTCAAATATGAGGAAGCATACATACTGCTGTATGAGCTATCTCTCCATTCCCTCCTCTCTCCCTCTCTCTATTTCTATATCTAAAATAAAAAGAATTAAAGGGGGAAAAAAGTGAGCCCAGGGAGTAGTAGAATGAGTCTGTTGACTTCTGACAGCACAGGGGAAATGTTTTTGCTTTTATGTTTTTTGTTGGGGTGCACCTGTGACCTTGCACATGCCTGTTTTGATGGATCCAGGCCACGTTTACTTTTTTCCAGTAGAGAGAGCACCATGCACATGGCATAGAGGCTCGAACCTGAGTTGTGAACACGGCAATAGAAGCTATCTCCCCAGTCCATGAGGCACACTGTGTGAGAGCCAAGGGGGACTGGAGCTGCTAGGAGCCACCCTCTGGAATCTATGGCATGATTGGGGGCAACTAGCCAACCAACCAACTGGGGGTACATAGCACAATGGTTATACAGGGACTCTCATGCCTGAGGTTCCAAAATCCCACGTTCAGTCCCCCGCACCACCATAAGCCAGAGCTGAGCAGTGCTCTGGTAAGAAAATAAAAATAAAATAAAATAAATGACTCTTGAGGAAGAATATATTTCTATATGCCAGGTAATGGTGCACCTGGTTGAGCACACACATCACTATGCTCAAGAACCCAGATTCAAGGACCTGGGTTCAAGCCCCTGCTCCCCACCTGCAGGGAGGAAACTTCACAAGTGGTGAAGCAGGGCTGCAGGTGTCTCTCTTCCTCTGTCTCCTCCACCTCTCTCAATTTCTCTCTGTCCCGTCTAATAATAAAAAAGAAATATGTATATATGTATCTCCGAACTCTTCATTTAGACAGGGCTACATAAGCCTTTGCAGGAGAGAGGAGAACTCATTTCTGTTTTCAACACACAGCCTTGACCTGGGGAAAGAGATGTAATAACTGAGTTTCTGTTCATCAAGTAGTCATTTGTTTCCTACGCTATTATGGCCTTCTTTCCTTCCTCCACCTCCCTCCCTCCCTCCCTCCCTCCCTCCATCCTTCCTTCCTTCCTCTTTCTTTCTTTGCCACCAGGGTTGTTATAACAAATCCACGGCTAAGGAGGCAATTCTCCACCCCCCTTTCTTGCCTGCAGGGGGGAAGCTTCACGAGTGGTGAAGCAGGGCTGTAGGTGTCTCTCTCCTTAACTCCCTCTCCCTTCTCAATTTTTCTGTCTCTATCCAACGATAAAAATTGATAAAAAATAAATAAAATGGGAAAAATAAATAATAAAACCAATCAATAAAAATCAATAAAATGGGGAAAAAATAAACAATAGATAAAATTGCAAAAAAAAAATTAAAAAGAAAGCAAGTAAAATAGGAAAGAAAGAAACACATACACTGTAGCTTGAAGTGCCTCTCTCAGTGCAACAATGTCCTGCGGGGGAGTTTTTCTTTGGTCTTTGCCTCAAACTTTGCTTTACTGAGAAAGTTACATTTCTGCTGCTCCTCTTTGAAACTGAAGGACTCCAGTAGGGCAGAAGAGATAGCATAATGGTTATGCAAAAAGCTTTTCAGGCCTGACAGTCCAAAACACCAGATCCAGTGCTCTTCAACACCACAAACCAGAGCTGAGCAGTGCTCTGGTTTAAAAAAAAAAAAAAAAGAATATATATATATATATATAGTGATTGGAACTGGAGGAACAGCCTCTGTTTAGTGCTATCTCCCCTACTGCAGTCTGTTTTAAATAATAATGATAATAATAAAAAGTATACCCTACGGGGTTTACAGAGGGCCTGAGCCACTTAGCCCTGGGTTTCAATTTTGAGTGCACTTCAGCTGTGAACACCAAATCCTCGTGCACCTCCGAATGCGTCTTGGAGAGGGCCGTGAGCACACGGGGCCGGATCAGACCACTAGTCACCTTGAGTCTTAAAAGAGGAATTTTTCTGCTCAAGACTTGCTCAAGAGTGAGATTAATAAATTTCTGTTAACTCAAGTCTTTTGTCTCTCCTAAAAACAAATAGATCAGCTTTCACAATCCCATCCAGTTAAAAAAAAAAGAAAAAATCCATATGATGGAAAACTTGTGGTTTTGTCAAGAGGGTTTTTTTTTTTTTTTTAAGAAAAACTGTCCGAATAATAATGCAAGACACGTGTGTGTGTGTGTGTGTGTGTGTGTGTGTGTGTGTGTGTGTGTGTGTGTTGGGGGGGGTGTTCTCTTAAGTTTGTGTGGGCAGGAAATTTATTCTGTGCTGAGAATGTCTTTGAGCTACACACAGCTGTGTGAGGTCCCATCTCTTTACAAATTACTAATAAAGAAGATAATACCAACATTTGCAGTCTCCTCAAAAGTCAACCACTGAAGATTTAAATCGAGATTTCTGGATAGAAAAATCTTAATCTTTTGAGTCCTGTTGACATGCTTCTAAATTCCTTTCCTAACATTGAAGTGAACTAAAATTAGAGCCTAGACTACGCCAGAAGCAATGAAACGATTTTCTCATTCATCTAACATGTACTTACTGAGCATTTAATTTACGTATAGGTATTTAGAAACTGGAGTGAGAGGGGAAGGGAGGTGGCATGCTGTTTGTCTCCAAGTACAAAGATCTTGGTCAGTCTGGGCCAGAAAAGAAGGTAATTATCATTTATTGAGACCCTAATATGTGTTGAACTTTTGGCTCAAGTTTATGTAATTGCAGTTATTTACATGTTATTAATTCAGGGGCGGGCAGCAGCACACCTGGCTAATAGCACATTATACAGAACAGAAAAACCTGCCCAAGGCTCTGGGTTTAAGTCCTTGGCTCCCCCCCTGCAGGGAGGACACTTCACAAGCAGTGAAACAGGTCTACAGGTGTCTAACTTTCAATCTGTCTATCTATATATCTATCTATCTCATCCTCTCATCCAATAAAGTGGGGAAAAAATCGCCTCCAGGAGCAGTGGATTTGTAGTGCAGGCACTAAGCCCCAGCAATAACCCTGGAGGCAAAAATAAATAAATAAATGAAAATAAATACATATTATTAATTCCATTTTATGTGTGAGGATGCTGAAGCATCAGGAAAAATGGGATTTTAAACTTTAGGCTAATTAGTCCCAAAGTCTGTTACATCACACTACCTCCTATAATCTAAATTCTCATTTTGACTAGAAACATTTTCTTCACGATATTATTTTTAAAAAAGTTCTCATAATATTTTCATTTAAAGAAGTCTAACAGTCAAAACCACAAAGGAGATGAATATATATATATATATATATTACACAGCCATTTATTTTAACTTACTGTGATATTGGATAGGGTGGGAAGCAGAGTGAAATGAAGAAGTCCTCGGAGGTGTTTGGTCACCTGGAGTTTATGCCTACTACTCCCACCTTCCTTCTATCTATCCATCCATCCATTATCTTCCCACCCATCCATCCATCCATCCATCCTAGTCTGTCCATCTATCCATCCATCCACCCATCCATCCATCCATCCTAGCCCATCCATTTATCCTAGTCCATCCATCCATCTATCCATCCATCCTAGTCCATCTATCCATCCATCCATCCATCCATCCTAGTCCATCCATCCATCTATCCATCCTAGTTCATCTATCTATCCACCCATCCATCCTAGTCCATCTATCCATCCATCCATACATCCATCATAGTTCATCCATCTATCCATCCATCTATCTATCCATCCATCCATCCATCCATCCATCCATCCATCCATCCATCCATCCATGCATCCTAGTCAATCCTATTCCAGTCATCATTGAACTCACTCCAGGTCTTGACTAAGCACTGAAGTCAATAGATGTAAAGAAATGAATTTCAGGGAGTCGGGCTGTATGTAGCGCAGTGGGTTAAGCGCAGGTGGCACAAAGCACAAGGACCGGCATAAGGATCCCGGTTCTAACCCCAGCTCCCCACCTGCAGGGGAGTCGCTTCACAGGCGGTGAAGCAGGTCTACAGGTGTCTATCTTTCTCTCCTCCTCTCTGTCTTCCCTTCCTCTCTCCATTTCTCTCTGTCCTATCCAACAACGACAACAACAATAATAACTACAACAATAAAACAACAAGGGCAACAAAAGGGAATAAATAAATAAAATAAATATTTAAAAAAAAAAAGAAATGAATTTCATTCGGGAGTTGGGCGGTAGTGCGGAGGGTTAAGCGCACATGGCACAAAGCACAAGGACCATCATAAGGATTCCAGTTCGAGCCCCTGGCTCCCCACCTGCAGGAGAGTCACTTCACAAGTGGTGAAGCAGGTCTGCAGGTGTCTGTCTTTCTTTCCCCCTCTTTGTCTTCCACTCCTCTCACCATTCTCTCTGTCCTATCCAACAATGATGACATCAATAACAATAATAACTACAACAATAAAACAAGAAGGGCAACAAAAGAGAATAAACAAATATTAAAAATAAATGAACTTCATTCACAAAGAGTTTTTGAGATGAGTGAATGAAAAAGACATAAGGTAAGTGATTTAAATATGGGGGCTGGGGGCAGGGTGTAGTGCACCTGATAGAGTGCACACATTGCTATGTTTAAGGACTGGGGTTCAAGCTCCAGCCTTCCCCCACCTCTCTATGCCTTCAGGAGGGAAGTTTCATGATTGATGAAGCAGTGTGGCACGTGCCTGCCCCCCCTCTGTCTACACCCCTCCAAAGCTCCCCTCAATTTCTGTTTCCTCCAAGGAAAAAAGGAAAGGAAGGGAAGGGAAATAAAGGAAAGGAAAGAAAAGGAGAGTAAAGTAAAGTAAGGTAAAGTAGAAAAATAAATGGAAGGAAGGAAGGGGAGAGAAATGGAAAGATAAAAAGAGAAGGAAGGAAGGGGAAGGGAAAGGGAAAGAGAGTAAAAGAGAGAGAGGCTGATGGGAATGTTGGGATTCCTCATGCAAGCACCAACCCCCAGAGATAACCCTGGAGGCAATAAACAGACAAACAAACAAACAAATCCAGTGTGCTGTCAGGGAGCAAGTGTCAGGAGCCCTGGAATCCTGGGAGGGGAGCATTGGAGACGTCAGACAGCAAAGCAATGCCCAGGTGTTACTAGTGACCCTGTGGGTTCGCGTCACTTCCCTGGTTCAAAGGGATCTTCGCAATGGACAGTGTGTCATTTTCAAATGCAGATGGGAACATAGTTAGGAGTTCGGAGAATGCTGGTGCTATGCCAAGATTCTCCCCAAGCCAGAGGGAAAATAGTCGCTCTCAGAAATTGTAGTTCTCAAGTAGGACCTGAGGACTGCTCAGAAACCACTGGCAGCTCTCACAAAAAATAGGGTGTTCTGGCCCTCCTCAATGTCTGCTAGAATTACTTGAGCTCACGACGGCCACCTCTCCAGATTCAAAGGAGGTCTCCAAACTTGACATCAGGCTCAACCTGACGCTGTTGACTGGCTACGGAAGAAGGGCAAACGCTAGAAGAACTTGAGCTCATGACTCATGAATCTGTTTTTTCTCCCCCACCCCTACTAGAGTTATCTTTAGGGCTCAGTGCCTAATGACTCTGCTTTTCCTGGTGGCCATGTTTTCTTTTATCTTTTTGTTTTTCTCTTTTAAAAAAAAAAAAACTTTTTTATTTTTATTTATTAGAGATAGCCAGAGATCGAGAGGGGTGGAGGAGGTAGAGAGGGAGAGAGACACAGAGACACCTGCAGACCTGCTTCACCGCTTGTGAAGCTCTCCCCCTGCGGGTGGGGAGCCGGGGCTCGAATCTGGGTCCTTGCGCCCTGTCATGTGTGCGCTCAGCCAGGTGCGCCACTGCCTGGCCCCCTTGCTGCTCAACTCTAGTTTATGGTGGTGCAGGGGACTGAACCTAGAGCTTTGGAGCCTCAAGCATGAGAGTTTCTTTGTAGAAGCATTATGCTATCTCCCCCCACCATTTTTTCTTTACTATTCCCCATCATCTTCCCTCTCCACCCTCTCCTCCCCACTCTTCCTCCCCAGTCTCCTCCCTTTTTCTTTTCTTTTCCTTTTTTTCTCTTCAGTCCCCCCTCCTTGTCTTTCCCCTCCTTCCCCTCCCCCTACTCTTCTCTCTTCTCTCTCTCTCTCTTTCTCTCTCTCTTTCTGGCTCCAGGGTTCTTGCTGGGGTTCGGTGCCTACTGCTCCTGGAGGCTATTTTTTTCCCTTTTTTTGTCCTTGTTGTTGTTGTTATAGCTGTTGTTGTTATATAGGACAGAGAGAAATGGAGAGGGGAGGGGAAGACAGAAAGGGAGAGAAAGACAGACACCTGCAGACCTGCTTCACCGCTTGTGAAGTGACTCCCCTGCAGGTGGGGAGCCGGGGCTGGAACCAAGATCCTTACACTGGTCCTTGCGCTTTGAGCCATATGCGCTAAACCCACTGTGCTACCACCCAGCCCCTTCTCTCTCTTCTTTTTTTTTTTAAATAATTTATTTCTTTATTGGGGAATTAATGCTTTACATTCAACAGTAAATACAATAGTTTGTACATGCATAACATTCCCCAGATTCCCATTTAACAATACAACCCCCACTATTTCATTCATCATTTTTCATGGACCTGTATTCTCCCCACCCACCCACCCACCCACCCCAGAGTCTTTTACTTTGGTGTAATACTCCAATTCCATTTCAGGTTCGACTTGTGTTTTCTTTTCTAATCTTGTTTTTCAACTTCTGCCTGAGAGTGAGATCATCCCATATTCATCCTTCTGTTTCTGACTTATTTCACTCAACATGATTTTTTCTAGGTCCATCCAAGATCGGCTGAAAACGGTGAAGTCACCATTTTTTACAGCTGAGTAGTGTTCCATTGTGTATATATACCACAACTTGCTCAGCCACTCATCTGTTGTTGGACACCTGGGTTGCTTCCATGTTTTGGCTATTACAAATTGTGCTACCAAGAACATATGTGTACAGAGATCTTTTTGGATGGATGTGTTGGGTTCCTTAGAATATATCCCCAGGAGGGGAATTGCAGGGTCATAGGGTAGGTCCATTTCTAGCCTTCTGAGAGTTCTCCAGACTGTTCTCCACAGAGGTTGGACCAATTGACATTCCCACCAGCAGTGCAGGAGGGTTCCTTTGACCCCACACCCTCTCCAGCATTTGCTGCTGTTACCTTTTCTGATGTATGACATTCTCCAGGAGTGAAGTGATATCTCATTGTTGTCTTGATTTGCATTTCTCTGACAATTAGAGACTTGGAGCATTTTTTCATGTGTTTCTTGGCCTTTTGGATCTCTTCTGTGGTGAATATTCTGTCCAAGTCCTCCCCCCATTTTTGGATGGGGTTATTTGTTGTCTTGTTGTTGAGTCTGGCAAGCTCTTTATATATATTGGTTATTAAACTCTTATCTGATGTATGGCATGTAAAGATCTTCTCCCATTCTGTGAGGGGTCTCTTGGTTTGGGTAGTGGTTTCTTTTGCTATGAAGAAGCTTTTTAATTTGATGTAGTCCCATAGGTTTATACTTGCCTTAGTCTTCCTTGTAATTGGATTCGTTTCATTGAAAATGTCTTTAACATTTATGCGGAAAAAACTTCTGCCAATATTTTCCTCTAAGTATCTGATAGTTTCTGGTCTAACATCCAAGTCCTTGATCCACTTGGAATTTACTTTTGTATTTGGTGAAACACAGTGATTCAGTTTCATTCTTCTGCATGTTTCAACCCATTGTTTCCAACACCATTTGTTGAAGAGACTCTGCTTTCCCCATTGAATAGTCTGGGCCCCTTTGTCAAAGATTAGATGTCCATACGTGTGGGGCCTCATTTCTGGACTCTCAATTCTATTCCACTGGTCGGTGTGTCTGTTCATGTTCCAGTACCAAGCAGTTTTGATGACAATGGCCCTATAATACAGTTTGAGATCTGGGAGTGTGATGCCTCCGGTTCTGTTCTTTTTTCTCAAGATTGTTTTGGCAATTCTAGGTCTTTTCTGGTTCCAGATAAACATTTGTAGCATTTGTTCTATTCTCCTAAAAAATGTGCTTGGGATCTTGATGGGGATAGCATTAAATTTGTAGATGGCTCTGGGTAATATATTCATTTTGATGATGTTAATTCTTCCAACCCATGAACATGGAATATCTTTCCACTTCTTTGTGTCTTTTTCAATTTCTTTGAGTAGTGACTCATAATTTTCAGTATACAAGTCTTTCACTTCTTTGGTTAGGTTTACTCCTAGATATTTTATTGTTTTTGTTGCTATAGAAAAAGGAACTGATTTCTGGATTTCAATTTCTTCTAACTTAGTGTTTGCATAGAGGAATGCCACTGACTTTTGAATGTTAATTTTATAGCCTGACACCTTACTGTATTGCCTGATGATTTCCAAAAGCTTCTTGCTGGATTCCTTAGGTTTTTCCATGTATACTATCATGTCATCTGCAAATAAGGAGAGTTCGACTTCTTCTCTTCCAATCTGTATGCCTTGAATTCCTTGCTCCTGCCTGATTGCTATGGCAAGAACTTCCAACACTATGTTGAATAGTAATGGTGATAGTGGGCAGCCCTGTCTAGTACCTGATCTGAGGGGAAATGCTTCCAGTTTTTCACCATTGAGTATGATGTTTGCTGTAGGTTTGGTATATATAGACTCCACTATCTTCAGGAATTTTCCATCTATTCCCATTTTTTGTAGTGTTTTGATCATAAAGGGATATTGTATTTTGTCAAAGGCTTTCTCTGCATCTATTGATATGACCATGTGGTTTTTGGTCTTGCTTTTGTTGATGTGGTGGATCACATTGATTGATTTACGTATATTAAACCAACCTTGCATGCCTGGGATAAACCCCTCTTGGTCATGATGAACAACCTTTTTGATATAGTGCTGTATCCGGTTGGCTAGAATTTTGTTCAATATTTTCGCATCTATGTTCATCAGAGATATTGGTCTGTAGTTTTCTTTTTTTGGTTGTGTCCCTGTCTGCTTTTGGTATCAGGGTGATGTTGGCTTCATAGAAGCTGGCAGGGAGTATTCCAGTGTCTTCAATCTTCTGGAAGACTTTTAAAAGTAGAGGTATTAGTTCTTCTTTGAAGGTTTTGTAGAATTCATTTGTAAAACCATCCGGTCCAGGACTTTTATTTTTGGGAAGATTTTTGATAACTGTTTCAATTTCATTAGCTGTGATGGGCCTGTTCATGTTATCCACTTCCTCTTTACTTAGTTTTGGAAGTTGGTAGGTATCTAGGAAATCATTCATTTCTTCCAGGTTCTCTAGTTTGGTGGCATATAGTTGTTCATAGAAGCCTCGCATGATATATTGAATTTCTGCAGTGTCTGTTGTGATATCTCCTCTTTCATTTACTATCCGATTTATTTGGGTCTTCTCCCTTTTTTGTTTTGTGAGTCTGGCTAAAGGTTTCTCGATTTTGTTTACTCTTTCGAAGAACCAACATTTACTTTCATTGATCTTTTGTATGTTTTTCCTATTCTCAATGTTATTTATTTCTGCCCTAACTTTAGTGATTTCTGTCCTTCTGGTTGCTTTAGGATTCCTTTGTTGTTCTTCTTCTAGGTCTTTAAGATGTGCAATCAGGCTGTTTATTTGTGCCTTTTCTTGTTTCCTAATGTGTGCTTGTATAGCTATGAACTTCTCTCTTAGGACTGCTTTAGCTGTTTCCCAAATATTTTGATAGCTTGTGTCTTCATTTTCATTGAACTCTCGAAACATTTTGATTTCTTCCTTGATTTCCTCTTTGACCCAGAAGTTGTTAAGAAGTGTACTGTTGAGTCCCACATTTTGGGACTGTTACTAATCTTTTGTTGATTGTTAAGTGTTAGTTTAATTCCACTGTGGTCTGAGAAGATGCTTGGGATGATTTCAGTGCTCTTGAATTGGCTGATGCTGTCTTTGTGGCCTAACACTTTGTGGTCTATCCTTGAGAATGATCCATGTGGATTTGAGTAAAATGTGTATTCCAGTTTCTTGGGATGAATGATCTGAAAATGTCCAATAGTTCTAGTTTATCTATCTCTTCATTTAGCTCCCTTATGTCTTTACTGATTTTCTTCCAGGATGATCTGTCAAGTTGAGAGAGTGGGGTGTTGAAGTCCCCTACTATGATTGTGTTACTGTTAATATATTGCTGTAGCTCTTTCAGTAGAAGTTTGATGTATTTAGATGGCTTCTCATTGGGTGCATAGACATTAATAATTGTTAAGTCCTCTTGATTGACTGATCCTCTGAGCATTAAGTAGTGTCCATTCCTATCCTTTTTAATCTTATCTATTTTAAAGTCTATCATGTCAGATATGAGAATAGCTGTCCCTGCCCTTTTTTGTGGGCCATTGGCTTGTATGATAGTTTTCCATCCTTTCACTTTAAGTCTGTGTTTGTCTTGTTGCGTTAGGTGAGTTTCCTGTAGACAACATATTGTTGGGTTGTGTTTTCTGATCCATCTTCCTACTCTGTGTCTTTTAATAGGTGAATTCAGGCCATTGACATTTATTGATATCAAAGATTGAAGATATTTTAACGCCATTCTTGTAGTGTTTTAGAGTGTTTTGATTTATGTCCTATTTGTGGTGGTCTGGTTGTTTAGAGGAGACCTTTCAGAACTTCTTTCAGGGCAGGCTTGGTGATGGTTGCTTCCTTCAACTGTTGCTTTTCTGAGAAGGTTTTGATGCTTCCATCTAGTCTGAATGACAATCTAGCAGGATATAGTATTCTTGGCTGAAAGCCTTTCTCATTGAGCACTCGATAGATATCTTGCCATTCTCTTCTGGCCTGTAGTGTTTGTATGGAGAAGTCTGCTGCTAATCTTATGGGTTTTCCTTTGTAGGTGACTCTTTGTTTTTCTCTTGCAGCCTTGAGGATCCTTTCTTTATCCTTATTCCTTTCCATTCTAAGTATGACATGTCTTGGTGTCTTTAGGTCTGGGTTAATTCTGTTTGGGACCCTCTGGGCTTCTTGAATCTTTATGTCTTTGGTGTTGTCTAGACTAGAGAAATTTTCAGCTATTATGGCCTGGAGAATGCTTTCTTCCTCCCCTTCTCTTTCTTCCTCTGGTAAGCCAATAATGCGTATATTGTTTCTTTTGAAGTCATCCCATAGGACTCTGTTGTTGTTTTCAGCATCTCTTAATCTCTTTTTGAGATCTCTTACTTCTTTTTTAGTTGTCTCTAATTCATCCTCAATCTTGCTAATTCTGTTTTCAGCCTCATTGATTCTATTCTCTCTGCCCTCTACTGCTTTCTGGAGTTCATCTATTTTGTTGCCCTGCTCTGATACTGTTTTAGCTTGTTCAGCTAGTTGCCTTCTTAGCTCAGCGATTTCAGCTTTCAGCTCTCTAATAACCATGAGATAATTAGAATTTTCTTCCATTTTCTCATTTGTTGTTCCTGCATTTCTGATTACAATTTTTTCAAATTCTTTACTCACTCCCATTATTATTTCCTTAGCTAATGTTTGGATGTTGAACTCGTTGTTTTGTGCTTCACCCTCTGGAGGACTTTTAGTTGGACTCTTGTCCTGGTTCAAGTCTCCAATATTTTTTCTTGTTGTTTTAACCATTATATATATGTTAACAGTTTTTTCAATCCCTGAGTTGGAGCTCAGTGGTGTAAAAGCCTCCTTTTTTTCCTTCCCTGTAGGCTATGGGAGCCTGAGGGCTTTTAAACTATCAATAGGCTTCTTAGCTTAATCACTGACTCCTGACCAAGAGATAAAGCAGGGTGTGGCAGAGATAATCTAGTGGTTATGCAAAGAGACTTTCACAGCCCCTCAGCTATGCCATGGAGGTATAGGTCTTCTCCTGAGTTTCCTGGTTAGATCTCTGTCCCCTGGTGTCCCTCCTTGTTGCTGCTCCAGATTCTGAGGGTAGTAGTAATGGAGACTCAGAGTTGCACTTGGTGAGTCTCTGGGGAGTCCTTTCCTCCCTTCAGCTGTCCCCTTGTTGTGGAGCAGACTGGAGGTGGTGTCTCCACTGATAAACTGTTGAACTGTTAGCAGCCACTTAATCTCTCCTTAGGCTCCTCTCTCCTCTCTGTCACCAGCCACGCGTGTTTGTACTCACGGGTGATTTACTGGGTTCCTGTGGTCATTCTAGTCCTGTCTTGTTTCGGTCCGGGTGGTCTCCTTTGGTATTCCTAGTTGATCCAGGAGAGGAGAGGAGAGGAGAGAAAGTGATCTGCTGCTCGTAGCTCCGCCTCCGGAAGTCCAATCCTCTCTCTTCTTTTTTGATAGAGGGTGAGATGTGGAGAGAATGACAGAGAAGGAGAAAAATCTGCAGCACTGCTCCACTGTTCATGAAGCATCTGCCCTCAGGTAGGGACTGGAGGCTTCAGCTCAGGTCCTCACATCCGGGCACAAGTGTAGACTCTGTCAGGTGAGCCGTCACAGGGCCTCCTTGGAATCCTCACTGAAACAACTCTGCAGGTGACTGTGCTACTTCAAAATAGCTTTCACCTTCCTCATATTGGGACTCTGAGCTCTGAGCTTTCCGGAGCTGGTATAAAAGACACTGAATAGCCAAGGAAGTGGCTCAGTGATAAAGCTTGGGGCATGTATGTGAGAGGACACAGGTTTGATTCCCAGCACGGCATTTGCCTAAGCCATACTGTGGCCTCTCAGAGAGGTGGTTCAGGGGCGAGAGTGCTGGACTCTCAAGCATGAGTTCCCGAGTTCAGTCCCCGGCATAGAATGTGCTAGAGTGCCGCTCTGATCCTCTCTCTTCCTCCTGCTCTCTATCATCAATAAGTAATTTTTTAAAAAGTCACTTTTCATTTTGTGCAGCCTCTCAACATTTTTCTACTTATTAGTAGTCCTAAGAAGGAGTCACTTAATAATGCCAACAGGATTTTAAGGCTTAGTGGGGTGGCATTTTTTAGTTAGTTAATGTATTATTATTACTATTATTTTGCCTCCAGGGTTATTGTTGTGGCTTGGTGCCTGCAGGACGAATCCACTGCTCCTGGAGGCAATTTTTTTCCCTTTTAGTTGCTCTTGTTGTTTATCATTATTGTTAGACTATGACCCACATAGTCAATGACTGCCACCTCTCCAGATTCAAAGGAGGTCTCGAAACTTTACATCAGGCTCAACCTGACGCTGTTGACTGGCTACGAAAGAAGGGCAAACGCTAGAAGAAGAAGAAGAAGAAGTTGTTACTATTATTGTTGTTATTGGTGGATATTGTTAGATAGGACAGAGAGAAATCGAGAGCACGGGAAAACAGAGAGGAGGCCAGAAAGACACCTGCAGACCTGCTTCACCGCTTTTGAAGTGACTCGCCTGCAGGTGAGGAGCCGGGGGCTCGAACCAGGATCCCTCCACCGGTCCTTGCACTTTGCGCCACCTGCACTTAACCCACTGTGCTTAACCCTCTGCACTACTGCCTGACTCCCCCATTGTTTTATTTTTAGTTGCCTCCAGGGTTATTGCTGGGGCTTGGTGCCTGCACCAGGAATCCTCTGTTCCTGGAAGCGATTTTTAACCCTTTTGTTGCCCTTGTTGTTTATTGTTGCTTTTTTTTTTCTTTTTTGGTAATTTTTATTTATTTATCTTCCCTTTTGTTGCCCTTGTTTTTTTTTATCTTTTTATTGTTGTTGTAGTTGATGTCGTTGTTGTTGGATAGAACAGAGAGAAATGGAGAGAGGAGGGGAAGACAGAGAGGAGGAGAGAAAGATAGACACCTGCAGATCTGCTTCACCGCCTGTGAAGCGACTCCCCTGCAGGTGGGGAGCCGGGGGCTCGAACCGGGATCCTCATGCTGGTCCTTGCGCTTTATTGTTGCTTTTATCATCATTGTTGTTAATAGTATTGTTGTTATTGTTGTTGAATAGGACAGAGAGAAATGGAGAGAAAGACAGAGAGGGAGAGAAAGATTAACACCTTCAGACCTGCTTCACCACCTGTGAAGTGACTCCCCCTACCCCCCCATGCAGGCGGGGAGCCGGGGGCTCAAACCTGGGCCTTGCGCTTCATGCCACGTGGGCTGAACCCGCTGTGCTACTGCCTGAGGTGAAGAAGGTGAATTCACCATTTTTAAGAGCTGAGTGCACCATCATCCTCAGGGCTAGTTGAGGGCACATGTCATAATGCGCAAAGACCCTAGTTCGAGCCCTCCGTCCCCACCTGCAGGGAGAAAGTTTTGCAAGTGGTGAAGCAGTGTTGCGGGTGTCTCTCTGTTGACCCAACAAACAGCAAAATAGAGCTTTGGTGCTGTTCCTTGTGGAGACCTGTCAGCCCAGGAGTAGGAGTAGGAGGAATAGGAGAGTGTAGCTTGGGGAGAGTGGGTAAGACAGAGCTATATCTAGCATTGATACTTTCCTCATTATTCAGTAAAGACCAAGGAAATCACTCCTGTATCTAATTTTTCATGACTCCCTCTAGAAAACAAACCACCAAGTTTACAGCATCACACCTATCCTCAGGCCCTAACTACTATACTTCCCACTTGACTCAACATAGACTATTAAGAATTTCACTTACTGCAAATGCACACTCCCTGGTCCCCAACCTAATCCCACCCTAACCCAGTGTAAATCGCAGCTACTCCCTAACACCTCCCACCAGATAATCTCTACCTCTCTATCCCCTCTCCCATGCCTTTAAAATTTGTGTGGCCTGTTGCTAACTTATTACCAACACGATCTTTTCCACGCAAGTTGACGTTCACTCATCTCTGTGGACTTATCTGTGGAGGCCTGGACTGCCCACTGAAAATACTCAGTGTCTTCTTCTTTTTTATTTATTTATTTTTAAATTTTTGCTTAGCTATTTGATACTGATTTACAAAATCACATGTCAATGGGTATAATTCCACACTATTCCCACCACCAGAGTTCTGAATCCCAAGCACCCCCATGGCAAACCACCACAGTTCTGAGGGTGCAGATTTGGATTAACTGTCATCTCTCCAACTATCCGCCTACATTTTTACCCCCTTTTCCTTCCAGGTCCCATCCTCTCTACCCCCCCCCCCAAGCCACACATAGCCATATTGCTATATCCAAACATTTCTCTCTTTCATCCCCTTTGTCTGGAACCTGAAGGAGCTGGAGTTCAGAGCCCTCTTATCCTCTTCCCCCTATCACTTCGCCCCCACTGGGACCATGGATCAAAGTTAGTTTTGGGGTGCAGAAGGTGGGAGTTATGGCTTCTGTAATTGCTTCTCTGCTGAATTTGGGCTTTTGGCAGGTTGATACGCCATCCCCAGCTTGTCTCTGTCTTTCCCTAGTGGGGTAGGGCTCTGGAGAGGGGAAGTTTTAGGACATATTGGTGAGGTTGTCTGCCCAGAGTTGTTGTTGCTGTTGTTCTTCTTCTTCTTCCTCCTCCTCCTCCTCTTCTTCTTCTTTTTCTTCTTCTCCTTCCTCTCCTCCTTCTTTTTCTTCCTCTTCTTCTTTTTCTTCTTCTCCTTCTCCTTCTTCTTTTTCTTCTTCTCCTTCCTCTCCTCCTTCTTTTTGTTCCTCTTCTTTTTCTTCTTCCTCTTCTTCTTCTTCTCCTCTTCCTCCTCCAGCCCTCCTCCTCCTCCTTCTTCTTCTTTTAAATTAACTAATTATTTATTTTACCAGAACACTGTTCAACTCTGGCTTATGTTGGTGCAGGGGATTGAACCTGGAACTTTGGAGCCTCAGGGATGAGTGTCTCTTTGCAGAACCATTATGCTATCTGTCCCTGCCCTACTTAATGTCTTCTAAGATTGTTGAAGGAGGTTTGAAGTGTTTAGCAAGACTATCTCAATCTCTCTCTTTCTCTTATTTTTTTATTTTTTTGAAGAAGTGGCAGTGTTTCTTCTTTTAAGAGTATTGAGTGGGTTCTCTTTAAATATATTTTTGTTCGTTTTGTTATTGGATCAAGACAGAAATTGAGAGGGGTGGGGAAGATAGAGAGGAAAAGAGACAGAGACAGAGAGACATCTTCAGCCCTGCTTCACCACTCGTGAAGCTTTCCCCCTGCAGGTAGGGACCAGAGGCTTGAACCCAGGTCTTTGAGCACTGTAATGTGTGTGCTTCACCAGCTACACCACTGCCAGGTCCTCTTTAGTGGATTCTTTAAGCTGGAAACTTGGATATGTCCAAGTAGAACAAATCTGGACATGTGTGAAAAGATTTATGTTGACCTCATAACACAGGCACAGTGCCACTGTGTGACTGGGCTACTTCTGCAGAACTGTCATTTAGGTGTTTACTGTAGTAGCTAACTCAGCAATCACTCACTTGTATATCTCTCATAAAGAGACAAGAGGTGGAATTAAAAGTGCTAAAGCAGGGTCCAGGTGATGGTACAACTGTCTAAACACTCACATTACAGTGGGCAAGGACCCGGGTTCAAGCCCCTGGTCACCATCATTCAGAGGGAAAGCTTCACAAGTGGTAAAGCAGGGCTGCAGGTATCTCTCCCCCTCTCTCTCCCCCCTTCTCAATTTCTCTCCATCTCTATCTAGTAATGAACAACTTTTTTTAAAAAGTGCTAAAGCATAACATGAATTCATACTAGCTGAAAAAAATCCAATGGCACATGAGATGGTATTAATCTAGGAAATCAGGTCACACGAGGTTAAGTTTGAAGGTGTGAAAATGATTCTACTTTTTAAAAGCTTAATTTATTTATTATTGGACAGAGACAGAGAGAGATTGAGAGGTGAGGAGGAGGAAGAGAAGGAAAGAGACAGAAGCCTGCAGCCCTGCTTCACCACTCGAGAAGCTTTCCCACTGCAAGTGGGGAGCAGGGGCTTGAACCTGGGTTCTTATGCACTGTAATGTGTGTGCTTAACCAGGTTCACCACCTCCTGGCCCCCAAAATGATTCTATTTGAGTTTACAACTTTCGACCTATTCCTAGAAATCACTTGGGGTCTAGAGATTCCCCTTCCTCTCCAATTTTCAGGGGCCCATTAGAATGAGAAAACAATTCACCTGTTTTTAGTTATAGCTTGAAGATCATTCATAGGCTGAGAGACCATTGAACTGTAGCTACTGTTTGAGGCCATTAGCCTCTATTTCCTGTTCACCCAGCCATCCCATCATCCTCTCTGAACATATCACTGTTACTGATTTTCTCTCTTTTTCTCTCCTCTCCCATCCAAACACAGCGCCCCACCCCTTGACTCTGCTGACAAGCCATTCAATTTTCTCGATCTCGGGACTCTTTTACCAACTGGGGAGCACTCAGTCAGCAAATGCACAAGTAAATTAATCCAGGAGTTTAGTGATCAGGATAACAGTACCTGAAAACAATTCCAAGGGGGATTACATAAAGTAATACATGCAAAGCCCAACGCCTAGAGACCTGGGAAATACAAAACCAGCATTAGCTCTGTAGCCTCACAAATGATGAGCAAAATGGTCTCCCACTTCAAGATGATTCATCACTCGAGGTTAGCCAACAATAAAAACAAAACAGGAGTTGGGCAGTAGCAGAGTGGGTTAAGGGCACATGGCGCCAAGCACAAGGACCGGCTTAAGAATCCGGGTTCCAGCACCCCGCTCCCTGCCTGCAGGGGAGTCTCTTCACAGGTGGTGAAGCAGGTCTGCAGGTGTCTGTCTTTCTCTCCTCCTCTCTGTTTTCCCTTCCTCTCTCCATTTCTCTCTGTCCTATCCAACAACGACGACATCAATAACAACAATAATAATAACTACAACAACAATAAAAAACAACAAGGACAACAAAAGGGAAAATAAATAAATATAAAAAATGAATAAAATAAAATAAAATAAAAAACATTTTAAAAAAAACAAAACAACAACAACAAAAACCTAGTGTGGTAGCAGTAAGCATGAGGTTTGTGTAACACCACATTTGCACGCTTGGGCAGGACTTGCCTAGTTGGTGAATAAGCAGGTTTGGGAAAGAACAACGTTGGATCTAGTGAGCTCATGTTCTTTTGCATCACTGGTGATAAAATCTAGAAAACAATATTTAACTCCTACATATCTCCATTAAAAAAAAAAGCCTAGGTATTTCTCTTTGACAGATTCTAAATTCTTTTTTTTTTATTTAATAAAGGATTAATTAACAAAGCCATAGGGTAGGAGGGGTACAATTCCACACAATTCCCACCACCCAATCTCCATATCCCACCCCCCTCCCCTGATAGCTTTCCCATTCTCTATCCCTCTGGGAGCATGGACCCAGGGTCATTGAGGGTTGCAGAAGGTGGAAGGTCTGGCTTCTGTAATTGCTTCCCCGCTGAACATGGGCGTTGACTGGTCGGTCCACACTCCCAGTCTGCCTCTCTCTTTCCCTAGTAGGGTGTGTCTCTGGGGAAGCGGAGCTCCAGGACATATTGGTGGGGTCTTCAATCCAGGGAAGCCTGGCCAGCATCCTGATGGCATCTGGAACCTGGTGATTGAAAAGAGAGTTAACATACGAAGCCAAACAAATTGTTGAGCAATCATGGACCCAAAGCTTGGAATAGTGGAGAGGAAGTGTTAGGGGGGTACTCACTGCAAACTCTAGTGTACTTCTGCTTTCAGGTATATATTTTGCAGTAGTTTATGGATACTTGTGAACATATGCTCTCTCTCACAGAAACTGGTGTATATCTAGGTTTTGGGACTTTGTTAGAAAGTGAACCACCTGAGATGAAATTAGAGTATACTATGAAAGGAAAGGTCTCACCCGAGTAATGAAGCTGAAGGGTTGTCATTCCACACATGAAGTGTCTGGACACAATCTGAAGTGAAGCATGTTGAGGTGGCAATCGTTGCGTTAGATTCTAAATTCTTAAACTCTTAAGGCCAAGTCGCTGCTACACTCCTAGCAGTGAGTTTAGTTGGGGAACTACTGTGGTCTTTCTGGGCAAAATACTAAACTCCTATAGGAAACTGTAACCCAGAGCCAAGTGGTGGTGCACCTGGTTGAGCACACATGTTACAGTGCACAAGGACCCGGGTTCGAACCCTCGGTCCCCACCTGCAGGAGGAAAGCTTTGCAAATGGTAAAGCAGTGCTGCAGGTGTCTCTCTGTCTCTCTCCCTCTCTATTACCCCCTTCCCTCTAGACTTCTAGCTGTCTCTATTCAATAAAGATAATTAAAAAAAAAATAAAAATAAAAGAATACTAAAATCCTGAATTCCCACCTTGAAAAACATCTTGTTTCTTCATTTTGAATTTTCCAACCCCCTTCAAGCACACCACTATTCCTTTTTTTTTTCCTTCAATTTATTTATTGGGGGATTAATGGTTTACAGTTGACAGTAAAATACAATAGTTTGTACATGTGTAACATTTCTCAGTTTTTCACATAACAATTCAGCCCCCTCTAGGTCCTCCTCCTCTGCCATCCTGTTCCAGGACCTGAACCCTCCCCCACCCATACTCGCCCAGAGTCTTTTACTTTGGTGCAGTCCACCAACTCCAGCCCAAGTTCTGCTGTTTTCTCTTCTGATCTTGCTTTTCACCTTCTGCCTATGAGTGAGGTCATCCCATATTCATCCTTCTCTTTCTAACTTATCTCACTTCACATGATTCCTTTAAGACCCATCCAAGATGAGGTGAAGAAGGTGAATTCACCATTTTTAATAGCTGAGTAGTATTCCATTGTGTGTATTACAACTTACTCAGTCACTCACCTGTTGTTGGACACTTGGGTTGCTTCCAGGTTTTGGCATGTCGCTATTCTTATGACACCTCCTCCTAACATCCTGTCATGAAATAGAGTGAGTATCTCCCATGACACTAGTGACAAGTTTTTACCATATGCTGTCGTAGTCAGTCGCCACAGTAACTTTATGATAGGCGCTAACATTATTCCCATTTATAGTGAGCTATTGAGGTTGAGGGGTCGGGGCTTACTAACTCCTTGGGTCAAGTCACTGGAAAAGTGGTGAGGCAAGAGCTCGAACCCATTTTTGAATCCCACATGAATAAGTACTTGCAACCTCTTTGTCTGACAATCCATGGAGACCTTGTCCACTCAGACCTTCCTTCTCACTTGCCAGTGTTGATGTTTCTGGTTCCATATTCACTTGTGTGAGCTGGATGCCCATTTGGATAGTAAATCCTGGCCTTTCTTCTTTCTCTGCACAAACTTCAGGGACACATTAACAAAATATACAACATCGTAAATCTGTTCATTGTTGAGTCCCTGGAAAACACAAACACACACATACACACACACACACACACACACACACACACACACACACACTGACCTGTTAAGCAAAACACCATCATTTGAAAAAATATTTATCTTTTATTGTATGAGGGAGAGAGACAAGAGAACCACTCAATTGTGCCAATTGTGCCAGGGATCCAACCTGGGACCTTGTGCCTGTGAGTCCTGGGCTCTATAAACTAAACCATCTCCCTGGCCACCAAAAAAAAAAAAAAAAAAAAAAAGCGCCATCTTGACATAATATTCGTGTTTCTGAAGAGAGAATGCTGAGCACAGAGAGTTGAAAGGTCAGCATGGGCCGTGCTTGTCTGTGATGTAATCGGTTAACGCTGGCCAGCTCAGCGGGGCTTTGAAAGAACCCTGATGAGTAAACATTTGGATAAGCAATCTGGTTTTTCCAGGTGAGCCCTGGATTCTTCTGATAAACAAAGTTCCAGGATGTGTTTGAAACAAATCTTGCAACCTCACCTTCTGGAGCAAGAACTTCCCAGAATAGAAAGATAATTCTAACGTGGCCAGTGCCCCTTCACAGAGCAGCAAGGGGATTTCCCCTCAGTTCTTTATATTACTTATCTGTGAACTGCGATGATCCCAGCACTGACCTCATGGCGTTATTATGTAGCTTAATGAGTTAATGGAGGTGAAGCACTTCAAAGAGTGCCTGGTGTACAGAAGATGCTGTGTTTGTATATATTCCCATCTCTGCAACGTAGTGCGTTTTAATTAGTCTTGCCCGTAGCAGACTAAGGAAGACTGTCAACCTAAATGAATCTTTGAGAAGGATTTTTCTCAGGTGAAGTCAGGTTTATAGCACTGATAGTCCTTCACAGCCCCACATTACGCTGATCTTTAAGTCATCCTGAACAGACATACATTGTCCCAGCTTCTTAGCTCTCCTGAGTTCTAGCTATGTGTTTCCTGTCAGAAATGAAATTCAGTTTTCTACAGTGATAATTTTCCACCCTTCCTTTTTTTTTTTTTAAATTTCACTTACTTATTAATGAGAAGGATAGGGGGAGAGAGAGAGCAAGAGAAAAAGAGAGAGAGAGAGAGTGAGAGAGAGAGAGAGACAGAGAGGAAATCAGACATCACTCTGGTACATGAATTGCTGGGGCTTGAATTAGGGACCTCAAGTCTGGGAGTCCAATGTTCCTTCCACTGTGCCATCTCCCAAGCCCCTCATCTTCCCCTCTTAAATGTGTTCTCCCCAGGACCCATCTCGTCATTGCTCTGACAGAACTCTGACAGAACTGGAGACAAATTCACCTCTGATTTCTTCTCCTGCCATCTTCCTATCCCCATTATTATCCAAGATCTTGTTTTAGTCAGCAAATATTAGTTGGATACCTTCTTTTTTTTTATTTTTTTACCTCCAGGGTTATTGCTGGGGCTCAGTGCCTGTGCTACGAATCCACTGATTCTGGAGGCTAATTTTTTTTTCTTTTGTTGCCCTTGTTGTCTATGTTGTTGTTGTTAATATTATTGGTGTTGTCGTTGTTGGATAGGACAGAGAGAAATGGAGAGGGGGGGGAAGCAGAGGGGGGAGAGAAAGACACCTGCAGACCTGCTTCATCACCTGTGAAGTGACTCTCCTGCAGGTGGGGAGCCGGGGTCCTTGTGCCGGTCTTTGTGCTTTGAGCCATGTGCGCTTAACCTGCTGCGCTACCGCCCGGTCCTCTGGATAGCTTTTATATTCCTTCCCTTGGCAGCACACTGGTTCTAGTTGCTCGCTTACTTGTTCCTCCATGTTTGTGCCAGTTTCGTTTTTGAAAATGCCTGTACGATATAGGTTTCTGTTCACCCCACACTCCTGATACTATGGTTAATTAGTTAAAAAGAAAAGGGGGAATTGTTGGCATGCATCTAGTTCTGCTTCTGGGATCTAGTTCTGCTTCTGTTACATTGCTTGACATTGTGGTCTATTTACATGGTCTTTTCTGTTACATTGGTTTGGTCTCACCCCTCCACCTCTGGGAGATTTGGTTTAGCCCTTGCTAGTTTTGCACTTCTTCCTTCTCCCTGCCCCCTACCCTACGTACTTCCTGAGTTCCTGATACTGCTGCTGAAGAAGAAAGATGGAGGAACACATTGTGTAGTGATTAGGTGTTGGACTGTTTGCCTGCTCGTAAATAAAGATTAAACTGCGTTCTCAGCTCAGCCACGAGTTTCTGGTCGTCTGTTACCCGCCAGTGAAGCCAGCCCCGGAGAAAACAACAAAGCACTGTGACTAGAATACACTATTAAAAGGTGAACCACAACATGGAGGCTTCCCTTCTAGACAACATGGTCCACTGGTAGAGATGGGCACCAGTCAGCTGTGAAGTTTCAACAGCTGTACGTGCTGGTAAAAACAGGAATAAATAAGCACAGCTTTCTCTCGAGAACCAAGACTGCTTGTATCTGCATCCATTAACTGCAGACTGAGCACTAAGACATTGATATGACTTTAGAACTGATTCCTGTAATTCTTGTCCAGGAAACCAAGTTTATATACCAGCAAATGCTAGGTTAATGGAAAAGTCATGACACATTTTTGCCTAGGAAGACAGATTTAGAAAAATGCATCATGACTTTGCTGACAGCACAAGTCTCTTTACAGTTTGATGAAGGAACCTACTAAAACCAAATTTATGAGATTTTTAAGCTGCTCAGGTTCTCAGGACAAGAGATTGACTAACTGGCAAATGGCTTACTCATCAAAGCAATGGCTCACTGATCAACACTTGCTTCCAAACTCTCACCTCCCTCTAAACATCACCAATCCTGGGCCTGGGAGGTGGTTCAGTGGATCAAGTGTTGGACTCTCAAGCATGAGCTCTTGAGTTTGATTCCTGACATTCCATGTGCCAGAGTGACTCTGTAAGTCTCTTATCTCTTATCTTTCTTTTGTTATAAATCTATAAATAAAATAAAACAAAATGACCAATTCTAAATTACCTTTTTGAACTAATTGTTATTTTTAGACCAGAGCCTGGCTCCTGATCTTTTCTTATTTAAAAACATTTTATGACTGACTTATGAAATTATAAGATAATTGGGATATTGTTCCTCACAACACCAAAGCTCTGTGATTTTTATTCATTTTAAGATTTATTTATTCATTTTAGAGAGAGAGAGAGATGAGAGTTCTCAGCTCTGACATTTGGAGCTGCCATGGTTTGAAGCTGGAACCACTGGGGCTTCAGGCATAAAAGTCTAATATGTTACGGCTGCTCATTTCCCCAGCTCTTGTGTCAATGCTAGAAACGCAAACCAAGCAGCATGAACAAAAAGGGAATTTATTATTTTTATTTATATATATATTTATTTATTCCCTTTTGTTTCCCTTGTTGTTTTATTGTTGTAGTTATTATTGCTGTTGTTATTGATGTCATTGTTGTTGGATAGGACAGAGAGAAATGGAGAGAGGAGGGGAAGACAGAGAGAGGAGGAGAGAAAGACAGACACCTGCAGACCTGCTTCACTGCCTATGAAGCGACTCCCCTGCAGGTGGTGAGCCAGGGCTTAAACCGGGATCCTTATGCCAGACTTTGCGCTTAACCCGCTGCACTACTGCTGGACTCCCGGGAATTTATTTTCTTACGTAACTGAAAAATCTAGTAGTTTGTTTTTAGGCCTCTTTGAAGAGAAGAAATCAAGTAGATCTATATTTTTCTCCATTGTTTGGACTGTTTCTTATCTTGTGGACAAAATGGCCACCAGCATTAAAACAACTGTAGTCAGGGCCAGGTGTTGGCTGATGTGCTTGAGCACGCATGTTACCACGTGCAAGGACCCACAATCAAGCTTCTGATCCCCACCTGCAGGGGGAGGCTTTGCCAAGTGAAGCAGTGTTGCAGGTGTCTCTCTGTCTATCTCCCCACTCCCTTCACAGTTTATCTCTGTCTCTGACAACTATGTAAATAAAATATGAAACAAAGAGTAACTGTATTACATCTATCTCAATTTGACTCAATGCCAGTGGCAATCTTGATGTAGGATTCTAACCATGCCTGGTTCATCAGCCCATGTTTAGAGGAAAGAGCTGAGGAGGAGTCATTTCTCTTGAATCAGATACACTGAAGTATATTTCTGTGTTTCCACTGACTCTCTGCTGGCCTGAGAGCAACCACAACATATGCCCACAATAAGGAGGTCGCAACAGAGGGGTAGGCTTTATAATTATGGCCAAATACCTGATGTCCTCTGATAGCCTTTATAGATCTCGACATAAATACAGGACAGGCAGGAAGAAGGAGAAGTAAAAAAATCATAGCTAGAGGATAATATAGAGCGATTCAAGCAGATGGTTTTCAGGATGAAAGTAACCAGATGTCTTTAATCCGAGGGAGGCCGACTTGAAAACACTGGAGTGAATGGAAAAATCAATGGGAAGAGGTCAAGGAGGGGAAATAAGAAAGAAGAAGGTTTTAGTCTTGAGGTGGGACACTTCATCTTCTGACACAGGAAGGGAAGAGGTTTCATGACAAGTGGATGCCCCACGCTTAGACACTGTCCATTTTTGAACCCCCTAGAGTTATCACATTGCAACCTCTGCTATGGGAGTTGCTTTTACACTGTTTTGTAATTTAATTGCTACATTTCTCTTAAGGTTATAAAGAATAAAGGCATTTGGCCAATAGCCGGGTCTGTGATCAGAGGGACTTCACTGAAGCAGAGGAAGTAGAGAGAATAGGATGAAATGATGTAGGGATGGGACTGGAATTTGACTCAGGTCAACCCATTACCAAGGATTTGTTTTTAATTTTTTATTAGTGATTTAATATTGATTTGCAAAATTTACATGACAACAGGGGTACAACCATGCACCATTCCCACCGCCAGAGTTCTGAACCCCCAATCCCTCCACTGTAAGCTACGACAGTTCTCTTAAGGCTGTAGATGTGGGTTAGCTATTATTTCTACAACGCCTTGTCTATAGTTGTACAGATCTGCCCCCACTTCTTTCCTAAAGTCCTGCTGGGATAGCCTGAGGGTGCTTCTTCCCAAGCTAGTGCTCTCTGGGTTGGAGAGAACTCAACTGGAGCCAATCTAGGCTGCTGCGTGGGAGAGGGATCAGGAACTTGTGCCACACTAACTTCGCAGGAGATACACTCTGGAACTCTCAGAGCCGGAAAGCAATTTCCAAGTGTCTTTAATCAGAAGAGCAGCTGTTTTTATACTCTCCAAGTAGGGTGGAAACAGGATGTGACATAGAGAGGGTGGAGCAAAAAGTGACTGGTGGAAGATCAGGGTGTGACAAGGAGAGGATCAGGGTGTGACAAGGAGAGGGGGTGGAGCAGGTGAGAATTCTACCACTAAACCACCAATGCCCTGGAGGGAGTGTGGTACTTTATGTAAATGTAAAAGTGATTTATGTAAATAGACCACAGCTTTGAATGGGAACAAATCAATCCCTATATAGGCATATGGTTAAGCAGAAGCCAGGGGCAGCTGGCATACTACCCAACAAAGTCCCATCTTCTCTCTTTCCCAAGTCATACCTATATCTTTTACTACATCCAAATGCCCCTCTCTTTTTTCTCTCCTCTCTTCAGATCCTAACAGAGTTGGAGTTTAGAGTCCTCTGGTCATCTTCCCTCTATCATTTCTCCCCCACTGGGATTATTGATACAATTCTTTATGGGGTGCAGAAGGTGGAAAGTCTGGCTTCTATAATTGCTTCTCTGCTGGACATGGGTGTTGACAGGCCAGTGCATACTTCCAGTCTGTTTCTGCCTTTCCCTAATAGAGCAGGGCTCTGGAGAGGTGAGATTCCAGGAAGTCAGGATGGAATCAAGATAGCATCTGCAGCTTGGTCTCAGCTGTGATTGGTGAGTTTTGTTAAGGTGGATAGTCGTAGATATTTGCTGTTTTAGCGGGAGTTTGGCTCCCTTCCCTGCAACTCTATGGCCACACCTCCAGGACTATTAATTTGCAGCCTAATTGCCCCAGAAGCTTGGACTCTGTATTCAGTCTTAGCTCCAACCCCTGGCTCTGAACTGACTCATTTTCATTTCCCCACGTTATTGGGAAAGAGTATGATTTACAGTATAGTTGTTGACATATCACCTCTCATCTTCCCATGATAGGAGTCTGCAGGACACTCTGTCCCCCAGACTAGGACCTCTTCCATCATCATGCCTAGGACCCCAGAGTCCCCTCAATTCCATTCCTGTCCCTCCTACCCCAGAGTCTTTTGTTTTATTCTAATACACCAAACCCTGTCCAAGTTTCACTTTATGTTTTCCCTTACTGTCCTTGCTTCTCTCTATATATTTTTTATAATTTTTATTTACAAAATCTGAAATTGGGGCAGCTTGGAACATTCTGACTCATGACCACAAAATGTGAACTCAGATCTACAGGGATGCAGAGGTCACATAGGCTCCTAAGCTGAATATGGGCCCCAGATTAGATCAAATTGATGGGGTTTACAGTCAACAACATTTGTACACCTTTCCCATATTTGGGAGCTTCTATATTTTTGCCTATAAGTGAGTTCCTTCTCTATCTATCTGGCTTATCTCTCTACATGATACCTTTGAGGTACACCTAATCAGCTTCACCAATCACTATCTTGTCCTTGGTCCACATGCGTAACATTTTTAAGCTGCAGTCCTCTCTCTCTCTCTCTCTCTCTTTCTCTCTCTCCCCAAGTTTATTGCTGGGGCTCAGTCCCAGTAATATAAATCCACTGCTCCTAGCAGCCATTTTTTCCATTTTATTCAATGGGATAGAGAGGAGGGGGAGAGAGAGAGAGAGAAAGAGAGACAGCTGCAGATTTGCTTCACCACTTGTGAAGCATCCCTCACCCCTGCAGGTGGGGAGCACGGGCTCAAACCCAGATCCTTGTGAGGATCCTTGTGCTTAGTACTATGTGTACTTAACTGGGTGTGCCATGGCCTGGCCCCCTGTTCTTTTTTGTTTGTTTGTTTGCTTTTTCTAAAGACTGGTTCTTTTAATCAGACAGACAGACAGACAGAGCAGAGCACAGTTACAGTTATATGTAGTGCTGGGGATACAACTCAAAGCCTCAGCTTTGCAGAGAATACACTACCACCACATCCCTGGTCTCTATGTCTCAGTTTTCTCATCTATAAAGTAACAGTGTTTGACATCCATGTTTGAGCTTAAGACTGAGGTAATACATGAAGAAAGAAGAAGGAAAAAAAATAGAAGAAGAAAGCTTAGGAGGTTGCCTGGACCAGAGATAGTGTGACTAGAGGTTAGTTGTTCCTTTTGTTGCTCTTGGTGAAGTGGAAATCTTTGGGACAGCTGCCATGGTGAGTGGGAGGGGCCAAGAACAAAACGGGGAGGACTGGTCACCCCTCCATTGAACTGAAACAATAGACCTTTACTGCCACAGATGGCCCTTTGGCCTGAGTTCCTCTATCAGAGGTTGATCAGCAGCTTGTCCCACTGGTGTCTGGCTGGGCCAAAGCAGCTATATGCCAAGCAGCCACACTACTGGACTTTCTTTGGCTCTCCCTGTCCTCTTGCTGTCGTTCATTATGCCAGGTCTGCTGCACTGCTTGATGTTGTGGTCTATTTACATAATCATTGTTTTGTTTGAGACCCGCCTGGTTTAATCCCCACTGGTTAGATCCCCACTGGTTTAATCCCTACTGATTCGCGCTCTTTTCCACTCCACCCCCTTATCCTACGTACTTCCTGTTTTCCACCCTATCACTTCCGTCTTAGAAGATATTTAAAAGCAGATTCTTTTCTGATAAAAAAAAAAACATTGGGGGGAGTCGGGCTGTAGTGCAGCGGGTTAAGCGCAGGTGGCGCAAAGCACAAGGACTGGCGTTAAGGATCCCGGTTCAAACCCCGGCTCCCCACCTGCAGGGAAGTCGCTTCACAGGCGGTGAAGCAGGTCTGCAGGTGTCTATCTTTCTCTCCTCTCTGTCTTCCCCTCCTCTCTTCATTTCTCTCTGTCCTATCCAACAACGACAACAACAATAATAACTACAACAATAAAACAACAAGGGCAACAAAAGGGAATAAATAAATATTTTTTAAAAAATTTAAAAAAAAACAAACATTGGATTGCATTCCCTCTCAGCCATGAGTTCCTGGTTGTCTCTCTCCCACCTGCGAAGCTAGCCCAGCATCTTGCCACTGTTCTTTTTGCTTACCCACATGACTCAGTCCTTTACTGTACTGTGATAAGTCCTCAAAAGTCCCTTCCACAAGAAATCTGCCTTTTGGAGAGAAAGATGTTCATTCTAGATCTAGGCTCACTACTATCCCAATCCTTACAGACAGCGAGGGAGAGGCTAAAGATCTTCTGAAAAAAATTTTTTAACATTTATTTATTCTCTTTTGTTGCCCTTGTTGTTTTATTGTTGTAGTCAATGTTGTTGTTGTTAGATAGGACAGAGATAAATGGAGAGAGGAGGGGAAGACAGAGAAAGAAAGAGAAAGACAGACATCTGCAGACCTGCTTCACCGCTTGTGAAGAGACTCCCCTGCAGGTGGGGAGCCGGAGGCTCGAACTGGGATCCTTACACCGTTCCTTGTGAGATCTTCTGAAATCCTCTGGGTCTGCATCATTTTCAGTTCAATGAAAAACTCCATGGCCAATTAGACATGGTGGCATGGGGGGGAGGCAGGAAGTGACATGCTGCATGTAGCATGGCTTCGAATAATTAAGAAGAGAATCCCCTCCCATTTTGTAACAACACAACAAAATAAAAATCAAAAACTCAAGTCCAGGAGGCAAGACTGTTTATTTGTTGAGGTATCCGTTGTGTGACTGAAACTCAGCCCCCTTTCCTCACGTCCCACAAGCTGTGTCCCCGAAGATACACACAAGTCACTTCTGACGCCAGGAGAACAACATTCCACCTTTGTGTGAGTCCCAAGGAGGCCCACTGAGAGCAGGAGTGGTGTGTTAGTCTTTCTTTGTGGGCTTGTCCTTCCAGACTGAAGAGAACCACAGTCCTGGGGCCTGGGAGGTGGAGTAATAAGTAAAGGACTGAACTCTAGACATGAGGGTCTAAGTTTGCTGCCCAGCACCTTGTGTTCACCACCTGGTTCACCACAAATAAATAAATCAATCTTTTTTGTTTGTTAATTTTTTTGTTCTTTATTTCTTTTTTATTATTAGTGATTTCTTCTTCTTCTAGCGTTTGTCCTTCTTCCGTAGCCAGTTAATGGCTTTGAAAGTGACTGGGATCCATGTGGATTCAGTCGGCTAGGAAGGATCGTCAGTTTCCCCAATGAATGGGTACTCACGGGATGCACCATGGGAAGGTCGATCCAATGCATCCCATTAGTGATTTAATAATTATCAACAAGATTTTAGGATTAAGAGGGGAACAATTTCATACAGTTTCCACCACCAAAGTGCCATATCCCATCCCTTCCATTGGAAGCTGCCCTGTTCTTTATCCCTCTGGGAGTATGGACCAAAGATCTTTATGGGGAGCAGAAGGTGGGAGGTCTGGCTTCTATAATTGCTTCTCCATTGGACATGGGCTTCGACAGTTTGATTCATAGCTGTAGCCTATTTGTAGCTCTCCCTAGTAGGGAGGGGCTCCAGGAAGGTGGGGCTCCAGGACACATTGGTGAGGTCATCGGCTCAGGGAAGTCAGGGTGGCATCATGGTAGCATCTGCAACTTGGTGGCTGAAAAGCATTAAGACATAAAGCAGAAGAAATTTTTTAGTAATCAGGAACCTGAAGGTAAGAATAGAGCAGGTAAGATTTGGGGTCTTCATGTTGGAAGAAGCTAGTAGGTCTATTTTAGGTATATTCCAAGGGGCCCATGACTTTACTAATTTTTACCTAAGCCCAACAGCTAACATACAGGTGGGCTAAATGTATTGTCTGGGAAAGAGAAGGAGAGCACACCACAACTCTTGCCTGCCCTTGCACTTACTATATAATATAAATAATATAAATGAGGAAGAATGCACAAGGGCTTGGGTTTGAAACCCCCACTCCTGCTCCCCACCTTTGAGGGAAGGCACTTTGTATGTGGTGAAGCAGTTCTGCAGGTGTCTATCTTTCTCTCTCTCTCTCTTTCTATATTCCTCCCCTCTCACTTTCTTTCTGCCTACCAAATAAAGTAGAAAGAAAAAGAAAAGGAAATAAAGGCCACTAGGAGCAGTGGATTCAAAGTGCTAGCATGATAACCCTGGTAGAAAAATAAATAAATAAGAATGCCAGTAATGCACTGTGAGCTGTCACCCCAAACACCAGGGGCAACCTTTATCCTTGAAATGTTAGCTCCTATATCTTATAACCCCCTCTTCCATTCCATGAAGGCAAATACCCCAACTTTTTGTGGTCATATGTGGACCCTGTGACACAGGCTACCTGCATTTGTGATCCAAGGCAGGCAGTCCATTCACTAATGAGACTGTGGCATATTATTAAGGCCCAGTTACGATTCTGTCACCCACTGAAAAAAGAAGAAGAAGAAGAAGGAGAAGGAGAAGAAGAGGGAGGGGGAGGGGTAGGAAGAAGAGAAGAACAGAGCAAATAGCTGAGTGGAGCAGATATACCCAGACAGTGGTGGTCTAAACTAGTGTTTTCCAGAAGCTTGGTGTGTGGGTTGTTTTTTTTCTCTTTTGCCCTTGTGTGTATGTGTGTGTGTGTGTGTGTGTGTGCTCATTTTATTTTTTATTTTAATTTATTTATAAAAAGGAAACACTGACAAAACCATAGGATAAGAGGGGTACAACTCCACACAGTTCCCACCACCAGAACTCCATATCCCCTCCCCTTCCCTGATAGCTTTCCTATTCTTTATCCCTCTGGGAGTATGGACCCAAGGTCATTGTGGGATACAGAAGGTGGAAGGTCTGGCTTCTGTAATTGTTTCCCCGCTGAACATGGGTGTTGACAGGTGGATCCATACTCCCAGCCTGCCTCTCTCTTTCCCTAGTGGGGAAGGGCTCTGGGGAAGTGGAGCTCCAAGGCACATTGGTGGGGTTGTCTGTCCAGGGAGTCTGGTCGGCATCATGCTAGCATCTGGAACCTGGTGTCTGAAAAGAGAGTTAACATACAAAGCCAAACAAATTGTTAACTAATCAT
Source organism: Erinaceus europaeus (assembly GCF_950295315.1). Classification (NCBI taxonomy): domain Eukaryota; kingdom Metazoa; phylum Chordata; class Mammalia; order Eulipotyphla; family Erinaceidae; genus Erinaceus; species Erinaceus europaeus. The sequence goes on along the minus strand of NC_080168.1, from coordinate 122,142,360 downwards.
GAACCTAAAGGCTGGAGTAGTGCAGATTAAGAGTTGGGGGGGGGTCTCTGTTTTGTAGATAGCTAGTAGGCATATTTTAATTATATTCCAAAGGGCCTGTGGCTATACTAGGCTTTTTTTTTTTTTTTTTTTTGGTGTGTGGGTTCTTATTGTCACCTTCACTTTTTAAAAATATACATATTTTAATTATATTTATTTATTTGATAGAGACAGCCATAAATCGAGAAGGGAGGGGGTGATAGGAAGAGAGACAAAGAGAAAGCTGTATCCCCGCTTCACCACTCACAAAGCTTATCTTCCTGGAGGTGGGGATCAGGGGCTTGAACCTGGGTCCTTGCACACTGCAATGTGTGTGCTTAACCAGCTGCGCCACCACCTGGCCCCCCATGAATGTATTTTGCATAACCATTATGCTATCTCCCTACCGTTTAAAAAAAAAAAAAAGAGGAAGGTACCTGGTAGAAAAAAAGAGGTTCTTAGTTAGAATATTCAAGATGTTCTAAAAAAAAAGACTTATTTATTTATTTATTTATTTATCTTGCTTGTGAGCTTGTGAACTTGAAGTGGGTCAGTTACTAACCCACTTGGAACTCTTGGAACATATCACAGGAAAACCTGATTGAGACGAAAGCATGCCGCCCGTCTTGTGCACTGAATTCCCTTCCACTAAGGGTTGAATGTCTTCCTTGTTCCTTTCACCGATGGCGTAGGGCCGAGTTATTCGTTTTCTGATAGCCTGTCCTCTCTTCCCATTATCTGTCCCAGATCTGCACCCGCTGACTCAAATTGCATGGCTCCTTTGATGGAAACAGGGCAGGAACAAATACACTGAGTATTAGCTCTGAAAGTGCAGGCCGGCCAAACAGCTCACTTGAATAGTGTGTTGTTTTGCCATGTGTCTGATCCAGGCTCACAGTCAGCCCACACCGCGCTGAAGGAAATTTCAGTGTTGTAGTCTCTCTGTCTGTCTGCCTGTCTCTCTCTCTCTCTCTTTCTCTAAAAAAAAAGTCTGAAGGTGAGGGTAGATAGCATAATGGTTATGTAAAGAGACTCTTGCGTGTGGTCGGGAGGTGGCACAATGGATAAAGCACTGGACTCTAAAGCATGAGGTCTTGAGTCTGATCCCCGGCAGCACATGTACCAGAATGATGTCTGGTTCTTTCTCCCTCTCCCTCTCCCTCTCCTTCTCCCTCTCCCTCTCCCTCCCCCTCTCTCTCTTTTCCTATCTTTCTCATAAATAAATAAAATCTTTTAAAAAAAGAGAGAGACTCTCATGCCTGAGGCTCCAAAGTCCCAGGTTCAATCCCCTGCACCACCATAAGCCACCATAAGCAGTGCTCTGGTTAAAAAAAAAAAAAAAAAAGTCTGAAATTACACTGCTCAAGTTGTTTTCTGTCTCAAGTAAGTTGCAAAAGCAAAATTTGGTCAAATGACAACTTCTGGCTTATTACATGTATTTGTCTGTGTAGTCTTTTGTGTCTTCTCCTGGCCTTTTTTTTTCCCCCCACAGTTGGCATGTAGTCAAGTGACCTTTTCTGTGTGCACAGTCCTATGAATTGTAATGTGCATAAATCTATTAGCCACCAGCAGCAGCAAGACGCACAACAGTTCTGAAACTGTCAGTGCCCCAAGCCTTCCCATGGCCTCCTTTCACCATCACACCTGGCTCCCCAAACTCAAATCCCTAATAGATCAGTGTTGGGTAGTATGCCACCTCCCCCTGGCTTCTGCTTAACCATATGCCTATATAGGGATTTACTAATCCAAAGCTTTGGTCTATTTACATAAATCACTTTTACATAAAGCACTCTAGGGCATTGGTGGTTCAGTGATAGGATTCTCGCCTGCTCCACCCCCTCCTTGTCACACCCTGATCCCTTCTTTGTCACACCCTGATTTTCACCAGTCACTTTTCTCTCCACCCTCTCTATATCACATCCTGTTTCCACCCTACTTGGAGAGTATAAAAACAGCTGCTCTTCTGATTAAAGACACTTGGAAATTGCTTTCCGGCTCTGAGAGTTCCAGAGTGTATCTCCTGCGGAAGTTGGTGCAGCACGAGTTCCTGATCCCTCTCCCACACAGCAGCCTAGATCAGCTCCAGTTGAGTTCTCTCCAACCCAGAGAGCACTAGCTCGGGAAGAAGTACCCTCAGGCTATCCCGGCATCTGGCGCCCAGAACAGGGACACGTAAGCAGCAGATTTTCAAGAAGACATCTTAGATAAGTAGACACCTTTTGGGTATCTGCAATATTGTGTTAAGGCACTGTGATTTTTTTCTTTCTTATTGTTTTCCTGAGATCTCTCCACCATGGAAAATCTTTTCCAAATCCTGCATTCTTTTTCCAGTATACAATTTTTATATATCTGGGACATATTTCTTGGGGCTTCACCTTATATCCTGTTGATCATCATAGCAGCTTTTAAGGGATATATAGGGCAACCTCTCAAAAGGCTTAAGGACCTAGAGGCTGAGGTCCAAGAGATAAAGGAAGTAATCATAGAACTTAACCAGCACCTTAAAAACAAGAAGAAGCAAAGGCCTGTCGTGATCTTGACCCACCCTAATTCCTCTGCATCTTGCCCTGAGGCCCCTATTTTGGCATCTTGCCCTGAGGCCCCTATTTTGGCAGACACGTGTCTGAATTCTCCTTTGGACTCCACAGCCACTTCTTCGGCCACCCCCATTTTGGCAGACACGTGTCCGGAACCTCCTGCTGCCTCCACGGCTGCTTCTTCACCCACCCCTGTTTTGATAGACACATGTCCGAATTCTCCTGTAGCCTCCAAAACCACTTCTTCGGCCACTTGTCCAGAAGCTTCCACTTCGGTGACTCCTCCTACCGCTACACACTTATCAGAGCAAGTCCACACATTTCCGGTCAATGTTGCCCCCAATAGACAAAAACCTCAGGCCTGGTATCCATATTCTGCCACAGACCTGAAGGAACTACGCCAGGCTATCAAAGATGACGGTGTTCATGCCCCATGGACCAGGTCCATTTTACAAGGCCTGCTTCAGAACCTTAATACCCCTCAAGATTGTAGAGATGTGACTCGTGCTACGCTCCCAGGCCCCCTCTTCCTGCAATGGGAGGCATTCTTTCGCGACGAATGTTTACAACAATCGCGGAAAAAATATTCAAAATCAGCCAGAGGGTAATTTTGATGCATTGTTTGGAACAGGCCAATTAGAAACAGGGATTCAACAGGCGGAAGCCAAGTTTCCAGCGGGGTATTTTGATCAAGTACGCCTGTGTGCATTAAAAGCATGGGAGCGATTAACACCACCCATGGGAGCAGCCTCAGCCCCCATTCTCTCCCTGCAACAAGAACCTGATGAATCCCTTGCTAAATTCATTGCCAGGGTCCAGTCGAGTTTGGAAAGGAAGATTTATAATCCTGACGCTCGTTTTCTCCTCCTGCGATCCATAGTCTGGGATGGAATGCTTCCGCATTTTCAACAGGCCTGTATCACTCTTAAAAACGAACACCCAGATACTTGGATTCTAGCTACACAGGATCTCAGATCAAGCTCTTTTCAAGGACCTATGTTACAGGCCTATGCAGCTACCTTGCATAAGCAAAAAGGGGCTTGCTTTCAGTGCGGTCGCCAAGGGCATTGGCGTAACCAATGTCCAGAAAATAGACCACGACCCCACCTCCAGTCAGGGCAACCCCGCCTCCAGACAGGGAACCAGAGACGACAAATGCCTTGTCCCAGATGCCAGAAAGGATTTCACTGGAGGAGAGATTGTTGGTCAAGGTTCCATAGGAACGGCACGCCTCTGCCAAATGTAAACAGGGATTTAAACTAGGTGTGGGGCTTCCCTTAGCCCCGCCCCCAAGAGGGAAGGAAGCAGGTCGCCCGCTTGGTGCTGTGCCCTTCTTCCACAAACAGAAGCCCAGCTTGGGACCCAATCCATCGCTACACCCACCATGCCAAGTAACAATAACAGAGGGTGAGCAGAAGGAGGAACCCGCGGTATGTGGGAACTTCCAGCATAGAAATAACCGGCTGGAGCAAGAGAACAGCTCGAATTCAGAGCCTGAGATTTTATGGACCACCCCTGTTTTAGAAAGGGGTCACCCAACTATGACAGTAAAGATTGGTAATATTCCTTTTAAGTGTTTGATTGACACGGGAGCAGATAAGACAACATTAAGACAAGCAGAGGTTCCCCAGAGTTGGGAACTCCTCCCAGGACCACGCTTACATGGTGTTGGAGGATTGACTCAGGCATTCCGCACACGAGATTCCCTTGTGTGGGAAGATCCAGAAGGGACTACCGGACGCTTCCAGCCTTTAATAGCTGATATAAGCACCAATTTATTGGGAAGAGACTTGCTGGAATCTTTAGATGTAGTGATATCCTCAGACACCTCTGCAGGACACCACACTCACTCCTGTGAGACTGCTAGACCCAACCAGCACCCCCAATACTAACTGCCACTGTTTGTAACAGAACTCCCGCTTAGATTGGCTTTCTAATGAGCCTGTCTGGGTGGAACAGTGGCCTTTGCCTAGGGAGAAGCTAGAAATTAAAAAAAAACTCGTCCAAGAGCAGTTATCTTTGGGACACATTCGTCATTCTCGGAGCCCATGGAATACTCCAGTCTTTGTAATTAAAAAGCGCTCAGGAAAATGGTGCCTCCTCCAAGATCTTCGTGCAGTTAATAAAACCATGCAGGTTTGGGGCTCCCCCCAAAGGGGTTTGCCTCTTGCTTCCGCAATTCCCACAGGAATTCCAATCATAGCTATTGATATACAGGATTGTTTTTTCTCTATTCCCTTACACCCACAAGATTGTAAACGTTTTGCTTTCTCTGTTCCTTCTATTAATAATGCCAGCCCTGCCGATAGATTTGAATGGGTGGTACTGCCCCAGGGCATGGCTAATAGTCCTACTATTTGTCAAGAGGTTGTTAAATCTGCCCTTTTTCCATATATTCATAAGGGCCTTAAGGTTTTTCATTATATGGATGACGTGTTAATATGGGGAGAATTAGATACAGATCTCTCCGCCCTACGTGATTTTCTAATCCCTGCCTTAAAGAGAAGTGGACTTAATGTAGCTCCTGAGAAGATACAGCTAATCCCTCCAATATCTTTCTTAGGCTCAGAGATTTCCCTAACGCAGATTCGTCCTTTAAAACCTTGTGTTACTTTTCCTTCTAATCTCACTCTTGCTTCTTTACAAAGTTTTCTTGGAAATTTGAATTGGCTTAGGCAGTATCTTTATCTGCCTATGAGCTGCCTGCAACCACTGTTCGATCTGTTAAAAGGAAACAAACAGCCCTCCTCAAAGCATATGTTAACCCCCGAAGCCTCCTTGGCTCTGGAAAAAGTTAACCAGGCTCTCCAGGACATGCACCTCGTTCGGTTCTCCCCCTCCTCTCCAGTAAATCTTCTAATCTTTAACTCCACCCCCACGGTAGTGGGGGCATTGTGGCAGAAACATGGCATTCTCGAATGGCTTCATACTCCAGTAGGTGGAGCTCCAAGACTCCTTACCGAGATTGATGCCTTAGCATTTATGGTTCGCCAAGGAAGAAACAGATCGGTTCAGGTCTTAGGAAGGGAACCAGATTCAATCATTCTTCCCTTTTCTCTCACTGATACAGAATGGCTCATACGCCACCATTCTCGTTTTGCCATAAGTTTAATGGGTTTTCCACGACAATTAGATAATCATTTTCCCTCTAATAATTTGATAGCTTCTTTACCTCTGTTGCCTCTACTAGTACCTAAACTTTTCTCTCGAGACCCCATCCCCTCTGCTCCTACAGTGTTCACTGATGGTAGAAAAAAGGGAGCTGCTGCCCTTATATATTATCCAGACCAACAATACCCCAAACCTCTCTTTACTGAACTTCCTGATAATTCCCCTCAGTACAAAGAACTTTATGCTGTTTTCCTTGCATTAAAAGCTGTACCAGAATCCTTCAACCTTTTTTCTGACAGTGTGTATACTGTTAACTTACTTCCATGGCTTGCTCGATCTTATGTAAGAATTGATGACAACCCACTTTCTCCTCTTTTAATTCAAATTGCCTCTATGCTCTGTTCTCGAACCCATCCACTGTATGTTCAGCACCTACGTTCCCACAGCCCTCTTCCTGGTCCCCTGTCCAAAGGGAATGCTGCAGCTGACCGCCTTGCCTCCACAGGAATTCTCCTAGCCTCTGTCTCTAATCCTGCTGACTTTCATTCCCTAACCCATGTTAATCTTAAAGGTCTTCAAGCTCGATTTCCTGATATTCCTCTGCCACAGTTAAAACGTATTCTTGCTACATGTTCCTCCTGTGCAGGTCTAATCAAAACACCTGCTATTCAGACTCTGGGGGTTAATCCTCAAGGTTTAAAAGCCAACGCTCTTTAGCAAATTGATGTTACCCACATACCTAACTTTGGCAAACAAAAATATGTGTTTGTCTCAATTGATACCTTCTCTAAGTTTATGTGGGCTACAGCTCAGACTGGAGAAAACTCAAAAAAGCTTATAAGCCATATGCTCTCCTGTTTTGCTGTAATGGGCTTACCTCTTCAACTTAAAACAGATAATTAACCTGCTTTTACCAGCAAACAATTTAAAGATTTTTGTTCCCTCTGGAACATTACTCATACTACAGGCATTCCGTATAATCCACAGGGACAAGGCATTGTTGAGAGGGCCCATCAAACTCTTAAGGCTCAATTAAATAAAGAAAAAGGGGAAATGTACCCCCTAATATCCAGCTGGCAAAAGCCTTAACTACATTAAATCTCTTTAATATTTACAAAAACTCAGACCAACCTCCTATAATTCTTCATTGGCAAACACCACCCACCCTCCCAGCTATTAAAGTCAAATGGAAAGACCCACTTGATAAAATTTGGAAAGGACCTGACCCCCTGTTGACTATGGGGAGGGGTTTCGCATGTATTTTTCCACAAAATTACTCCAAGCCTGTTTGGGTTCCTGCCCGCCATGTTCGGCAATACCCACATGATGGCGCTGATATCCCTGAAGAACAAGAAACACTGCAAGAAGACTGGCTGCAAGAGGACTGGCTACAGGATGCACCCCAGGATCCATAATACAGCATGGCAGAATCAAAAAAAAAAAAATCTGATTCACAGAACTCTTCCCCCCCCCCCCCCGAATGAATGTCTTATGCTATGACTGGCCAGTTGTGTTTTGTGAGTGAGTGAGTGAAAAAAAAAATTGAGTGAGTTGAGTGACCAAAATTTTTGTATGACCCATTGTGCTCAGAGTACTCTGAAAGTTAACTGACTTTATATAAAACGGCTGGACGCAGCCATGGTTTCTGGAGACGTCCAGAAACAGTCCAAAAATTGTTCATTCCCCCTTTTGATTTCTTTTTAAAGTCTTGATATCAATATGAAATGTTTAGTCTTAAACTGTGTGAGTAAAGATGGTTCAACTATGACAGCAGATCTAAATTCACATTTGAAATGATATATCTTATTTACAAGTTTTTCTCCTCCTGTGTGTTATAAACTATATGTTTAATATGCGTGTTTCAAGTTTGGTAAACATTAACTTAACAGTTAAATTGTAACTTCGAAGCTACATTTTTACGAGAAGAGGTAAAATCAATTCATTTAAGTAACTGAGTGTTTAAGGTAAAACTCTAAATATTCAATGTGACAATTCATCATCTCCTAAGTTAAAATACAAATTCTTTATACAGGACATTTTTGGAGGGCCCCCAAAAATGTCCTGTAAGCTATCTTGTGGAAATTAATCCACAACAAATTTGGCATCAATCCGATATTGTAAATGTACCAAAAAAAAATTGTCACTAAAATGTGTTAACTTTAGTAACCTGAGTTTGCTTAAAAACCCAATGTAAAAATAGTTAAGAATCAATATGTGTGACTTAAATTCGGTATGAAAACTTTGCTATATAAAGACTGCTACATGAGGTCACGTAAGATGACCTTTACACAAAATTATAAAGATACCTAAACCAATTATAATCATTGAGTTATCAATTGTAGTAAACTTCTAATTTGTTACAAAGTTTTTTCATAAGTAATTGACTACAGCTATGACAAGCCTTCGCATAAAGAAGCATCTGCTCATATAGAATCCCCAGAAATCCATCTTGGACCCCTGACCTCTGACATCACCCACAATTACAGCCATCCCCCGAAACCCATGATGTGACCTGACACGATCTGGAGAACCTGATTCACAGACTCCAAAGGACAAGACTTTCCTACTGCCTTTCTCTCAACCATCGGTGTCTGCTCTTCCTGCTTCTGTTTCGCCCACCATGTTTTGGCAGTTCCAGGTCACTCTCTACAGAGAAGAAAAGTTCCATTGGCCGTCCTCCTCCATCAAGATAGACGTTTGGCATTTATTTCCTGGCTTTTGACATTGGACTGATGCTTCTATAGAACTTGCTGGACACTCCTTTTATACTGCTGGACTTCTTGAAGAATGACTGTAGCAGTTCATAGAACTTACCGCCAGCTGACTCGGGATTTTGCAATGCCAGATCACCCCTCTAGCCCCTCGGCTTATCAGGCCCCCACTCCTCCACCCATCAGGCTCACTCTGTCTCTTGCTACTCTTACTTATCCCTCCCTGTCTTGTGCTAGTTCTTTTTGAAGACACTTACACACTATCATTCTGCTTTCTTCCCAACAGGTTTCCGTTCACCCCTATACTGCTATTCCCCTGACAGAGATGAAGCCTTTTACAGACATTGACCCAGTTATATATGGCCATTAAGTAAGAGGAAGATGTTGGGGAATTGTGAGGATATGGTTGAGCTTGGAAGGGCTTGAGCCTGAGGGTTGTGTCAATCCTTTTAGTCTCTCTCTCCACGGAGAGGTTGAGCAAGGAGGGACAGTAGAACCCCCAAAAAGGTGTGCCTCTTATCAGTCTCCCTGCCTCACAAAGTGCCCCGTACTCCTGATACTATGGCAAATAGTTAAAAAGAAAGGGGGAGATGTTGGGTAGTATGCCACCTCCCCCTGGCTCCTGCTTAACCATATGCCTATATAGGGATTTACTAATCCAAAGCTTTGGTCTATTTACATAAATCACTTTTACATAAAGCACTCTAGGGCATTGGTGGTTCAGTGATAGGATTCTCGCCTGCTCCACCCCCTCCTTGTCACACCCTGATCCCTTCTTTGTCACACCCTGATTTTCACCAGTCACTTTTCTCTCCACCCTCTCTATATCACATCCTGTTTCCACCCTACTTGGAGAGTATAAAAACAGCTGCTCTTCTGATTAAAGACACTTGGAAATTGCTTTCCGGCTCTGAGAGTTCCAGAGTGTATCTCCTGCGGAAGTTGGTGCAGCACGAGTTCCTGATCCCTCTCCCACACAGCAGCCTAGATCAGCTCCAGTTGAGTTCTCTCCAACCCAGAGAGCACTAGCTCGGGAAGAAGTACCCTCAGGCTATCCCGGCAGATCAGTGATCATTTTTTTAAAAATCTGTTTTCCATCACTATGACTTTGTACTTGAGAGAATTTCCTACTAATGGAGTCATTTAGTGCACAGCCTTTTTTTTCTTCTTCTTCAGGGTTATCACCAGGTGCTCAGTGCTGGCACTACGAATCCACTGCTCCTGGAGGCCTTTTTCTTTAATTTTATTTATTTGGATAAGAGAGAGAAATCGAGGGGGGAAGGAAAATGCATAGTCTTTTCAGACTGGCTTCTTTCACTTAACTTAATGTTTCGAAATCCATCCAATGTATTACATGCTTCAATAATCGGTTTAGGGAATCAGGTGGGAGCGTACCTGACACAAAGCTCAAGGATCAGCGTAAGGATCCCGGTTAGAGCCCCCAGCTCCCCACCTGCCGGGAAGTCATTTGACAGGCGGTGAAGCAGGTCTGCAGGTGTCTGTCTTTCTCTCCCCCTCTCTGTCTTTCCCTCCTCTCTCCATTTCTCTCTGTCCTATCCATCAATAACAATTACAACAATAAAACAACAAGGGCAACAAAAGGGAATAAATAAATAAATAAATATTTTTGAAAAATGGTTTAATCATATTTTTGGGTGATAGTCCGTGATTTAGATGTGTGGTGGTGGTTTTCTTTTTAATATTTTATTTATTCTTTGTGTGCTTGTACTTGTTTTATTTATGTAACACACTGTTAATAGAATTAAATATTATAATACAAAATATGAAATATAGACTTGTACATTCTATAATGTAACCTATTGAAATTATTTATGTTAGTACCTATCATTTTCAATTGTAATAATAATTTTTAATGCATTAAGAATCAGCAAAAGTAGCATGACTTTGGCTACCAGCGATGAAAGTGGGTCTAAGGAAGAACTGACTCCTGAATTAGGACTTGAAACAGACTTAAATTAATAGAGTAAAAATTAGTGGAGGTAACAGTTGTGTTATCCATTTGAAGGTCAAGTCCTTCTTCCAAGCTGGTTTACCAATTCCATGGCTCGCAGTCCATTTTAAGTAACAAAGGTAAACATAAGAGACCGTTAGAGTCAACTGTTTTCTATTTGCTTACTTCATAATTGAATTGCCATGGGTAAGTAACTTTCAGGCTTTCAGTACATCTGGAAGTAGCAATTTAGAAATAACCAGGGAACATAATGATCAGACGTATCGAAATGTCAACAGGTGCTTTTTAGATCTGCCCAATAGATTTTTTTTTTTGCTAATAACACAGTGATATTTTCTGTTGACACTTCATTTTGGCCCTAAATCTAGTCAACTTGGTTTTGCCTCAGTTTAATATAGAAATATAGGTTTCTCTTACCATCCTAAAGTAGAATTTTTCTATTTTATATGTATCAGTAGGGTTTTTTTTTTTTTTTTTTTGAGGGAATGTGAAGGCTAAAATTTTTTTCCATATAAATTATAGACTTTTATAAAAAATAAGCTTAGGTCATGGTCCTTACACTGGCAAACATAATGGGGGCAGAGGGAGAGAGAGATGATAGGTAGATAGGTAGACAGACAGACAGATGACAGGGATATCAGAGCACTGCTTGGCTCTGGTTTATGGTGGTGCTGGAACTGGACCTGGAACCTCAGAACCTTAGTCATGAAAGTCTTTTTGGCATGGTCATTAGGTGATTTACTTAGCCAGTCACAGTCTGTCTTATTTGTTTACCAGTTGAAAGATATTTGGTTTGTTTCCAATTTGGGTAATTTTAATAGAATCATGATATTAATTATATGAATAGATCTCCAGTTTTATTAAAAACTGCCAAGCTTTACTTTCTTTTTTTTTTTTTTTCCAGCTCTGGCTTATGGTGGTACAGAGGATTCGACCTGGGACTTTGGAGCCTCAGGCTTGAGAGTCTCTTTGCATAACCATTATGCTATCTACCCCCACCCTAAGCTTTTTTCTATAACTACCATTTTGCATTTCTACCACCAAAACCAGAATGTTTCAATTGTCCTGAAACCTTCTCACTATTTAATATTTCAGGTTTTTTTTTTCAGTCACTCTAGAAGTTGTATAATTATGTTTTCATTTTGCATTCTTCCCTTATAACAAATGATATTAAATGTCCTTTTAGGATTCATGTGTAAGCCATACATCCTCTTTAGCAAATTAACTTGTCATGCCTTCTGTCTGTCTGATTAAGAATTATATTGGTGTGACAAGGTCATAAATGGCTCATCTGGGTAGTGTACACCTTACTGTATGTCAGGTCTTGGGTTCGAGCCCCTGCAGGGGAAACTCCAAAGTTGGTGGTGTGGTGATGTGGTGGTGTCTCTTCCATTTTTCTGTCTCTCATTCTCTTCCCAAAATAAAAAGTGAAAGAAATCTACCCTGGTAGATAAGCAGTAGTATGGTACGTGCATGAAACCTGGGGTTGGGTTCATTCCCAGCAGAGAGAGAAAAAGAGAGAGAGATTGAGTCTTACTGTCGATATTTTGATATTTGAGAGTTCTCTGAATATTCTTTTTTGGAAATAGAACTTCAAATATTTCCACCAATTTGCAACTTGTCTTTTTCATAAAGCGGTTTAGTTCATCCATTTATGAGAGAGCAAGAACCAGAGCATGATTCTGACACACGTGATGACTAGCACCAAACTCAGGACCGCACATCTGAAGGTCTATGTTTCACTCATCGCGAGTGATTCCCCCCGTCCCATATGGATCATGTTTTCGGTGCAATGTGTTCGTTTTTCTCTCTAGGTGGCTACAAATGTGGCTTGCATTGACCAGCATTCAACAGTGAACTCATCTTGCCTCTGCAGGGTAGGGCTCTATTTAGAACATGTATCATTGTCTTTATATATTGTTGGGTTTGGTGTTGAGGATTTCTGCGTATATTTTTCATGCAGAATATCTGTCTTAAGTCTTCTTGTCTTGTAATGTCTTTGGTTTTTGTAACAGGGAAGCCGCTGATTTCATAAAATAAGCTGGGCAGTGTGACCTCTCTTCTGTTTTCTGGCAGGGAATTTATGGAATTGGTGTTTGTTTATTTATTTATCTTTATTTATTAGACAGAGACAGCCAGAAATTGAGAGGGAAGTAGAAAATAAGGAGATAGACAGAAACCTGCAGTACTGCTTCACCACTCGCAAAGCTTTCCCCCTACAGATGGAGGCTGGGGGCTTAGTAGAAAATAAGGAGATAGACAGAAACCTGCAGTACTGCTTCACCACTCGCAAAGCTTTCCCCCTACAGATGGAGGCTGGGGGCTTGAACCCAGGCCCTTGAGCACTGTAACATATGCACTCAACCAGGTGCACCACCATCTGGCCCCTATTTTTTTTTATTTATTTTTTTAAAGAGAGTTGTTTTCTTCAATTTTCTTTCTTTATTTATAGGATACAGACAGCCAGAAATTGAGAGGGGAGGGGGAGATAGAGAGGAAGAGAGACAGAGACACCTGTAGCCCTGCTTCACCACTCGTGAAGCTTTCCCCCTGTAGATGGGGCTTGAACCCAGACCTTTGCACACTGTAATGTGTGTGCTCAACCAGGTATGTCACCACTTGGCTCCGGTGTAAGTTTTTTAAAAGCTTGGTAGATTTCACCAGTGAAATCTTCTGTAGCTGGAAATGTCCTTTGGAGGGGTATTGAAAGAAGGTATTTCTTTTTTTTTTTAATTTTTAAAAAATATTTTATTTATTTGATAGAGACAGCCAGAAACTGAGAAGAAGGAGGAGACAGAGAAGGAAACAGAGAGACACCTGCAGCACTGCTTCACCACTTGTGAAGCTTTCCCCCTGCAGGTGGGGACCAGGGGCTTAAACCCGGGTCCTTGCTCACTGTAACATGTGCATTCAACCAGGTACGCCACCACCCGGCCCCAAGAAGTTTTCTTTAATTGTTACAGGACTATCTATGTTATCTAGTTTTTTTTTGGTTGGTTTTCATTTTTCTTTAAGTTGGTGTACTATTCCGATTGTCAATTTTATATATTTACAGTTGTTCAGAATATTATTTAATTATCATTTTAATGTCTGCAGAATTTTCAGAATATTCCTTTCCACACTTACTATTAACAGCTTGTATATTTTTCCCAATCTTGCTAGAGGTGTTTATGTAGAAATTGTTATGTAGAATTTATATATGTGAATATATATATATTTAAATGTTTATTTATTTTATTTGATAGGGCAGAAAGGAATTGAGAGGAGAAGAGGAGATAGAGAGGGAGAGAGAAAAAGAGACACCTGCAAACCTGTCTTCTTGCTCCGGAAGCATCCCCTCAGGTGGTGACTGGGAGCTTGAACTCAGGTCCTTGTGCACTCAACCTGGTTTGTCCCACAGTCTTTTCTTTCAGCCCCTGTAATCTTTTCTTAATGAGTCATATTTTGGCTTCTTTCTTCCACTTTCCTTTTCTCTCTCTCTTCCTTCCTTCCTCTCTCTCTCTTCTTTCTCTATTTCTTTTTTCCATTTTATTGATATGTATAAAATTTTTTAATATTTATTTATTTGTATAAATAAATATTAAAATATGTAAAATATGTATAAAATTTTTTAATATTTATTTTCCCTTTTGTTGTCCTTGTTATTTTATTGTTGTTATTGATGCCGTTGATGTTGGATAGGACAGAGAGAAGTGGAGAGAGAAGGGAAAGACAGTGAGAGGGAGAGAAAGACAGATGCCTGCAGACCTGCTTCACCGCCTGTGAAGCGACTCCCCTGCAGGTGGACAGCCGGGGGGCTCGTTCCCTATGCAGGTCCTTGCACTTTGAGCCACGTGTGCTTAACCCGCTACACTACCGCCCAACGATATGTACTCATATTTATCATCCTACTCCTTTTGATCACTTTGGATTTACCTTGCTCTTCCTTTGCCTTGTTTCTTTAGTTGGCAGGTTAGATGACTAGCTTGAAATCTGTTCTTTTTCTAATAGAAATGTCTAAATGTCTATAGTACTTCAAATTTCATTCTTTTTTTTTTTTTCCCCTGAGCACTGCTTGGCTCTGGTTTATGGTGGTGCTGGGGATTGAATCTGGGACTTTTGGTTTTTCAGGCATGAAGGTCATTTTGCATAACCATTATGCTATCTCCAGAGCCCAGCAAAATTTCTTCTAAGCACTACTTTTTTAAAAACTATATTTTATTTTTATTTATTTTATTATTTTTGAACAGAGAGAAATCAAGAGAGGAGGGGGAAGACAGAGAGGAGGAGAGAAAGACACCTGCAGACCTGCTCACCACCCGTAAAGCGACCCCTCTTAGGTGGGGAGCTGGGGGCTGGAACCGGGATCCTTACGCCAGTCCTTGCACTTTGCGCCATATGCGCTTAATACCTCCCAATCCCCTTAACTACATTTTCTTTCAAGAGATTTACTGTGTTTATTATTTTCTTTTATTACTAATATCGTGTACTGACTTACTTCTTCTTCTAGCGTTTGCCCTTCTTCCGTAGCCAGTCAACAGCGTCAGGTTGAGCCTGATGTAAAGTTTCGAGACCTCCTTTGAATCTGGAGAGGTGGCAGTCGTTGACTATGTGGGTCATAGTCTGTCTGTAGCCACAGGGGCAGTTCGGGTCGTCTCTGGCTCCCCAGCGATGGAACATAGTGGCACACTGGCCATGGCCTGTTCGATAGCGATTGAGGAGGGCCCAGTCATAACGTGCTAGGTCAGAGCCGGGTTGACGCTTGCAGGGGTCTGTGATGAGGTGTTTGTTCTTTACCTCAGCTGACTGCCAACTCTGTTTCCAAGAGTCTGGAACAGTGAAGTTCAGTGTAGGCGTAGGGGATGACGTCAAGCGTTGGACAGGGTGGGCGAAGATCTCCGCGTATATTGGCAGGTCCGGTCGAGCGTAGACGTGGGAAATGAACTTAGATGATGCCGCATCCCGATGAATATCTGGGGGGGCGATGTTGCTAAGAACTGGCAGCCATGGAACTGGGGTGGAACGGATGGTTCCAGAAATTATCCTCATGGAGGAATATAATTTGGAATCGACCAAGTGGATATGGGGGCTACGGAACCATACTGGGGCACAGTATTCTGCAGTGGAATAGCATAATGCCAGAGATGATGATCATAGTGTGGAAGCACTCGCGCCCCATGAGGAGCTGGCCAGTCTTGCAATGATGTGATTCCTCGCGCCCACCTTTGCTGCAGTTTTTATGAGATGTTTGTGAAATGACAGAGTGCGATCGAGAGTAACGCCAAGATAGACTGGCTGGGCTTCATGCCGGATTCTTGTGTCGCCAAGCTGCACATTAAGCTCATGTGAGGCCGAGGCATGGTGTAGATGGAAAACAGATGATACTGTTTTTGCAGTGCTAGGGATTAGTCGCCATTTTTTACAGTAATCAGATATCAGAGACATGTCTTTCGTGAGTGTTTCCTCGAGGATGTCGAACTTGGATGCCTGAGTTGCACAGCAGATGTCATCGGCGTAGATGAACTTCCTTGAAGAAGTTTCTGGGAGGTCATTGATGTAAATATTAAATAGTGTAGGAGCCAGAACAGAGCCCTGAGGGAGGCCACTTGAGACAAGTCTCCATCTGCTAGAGTTGTCACCCAGATGCACCCAGAATCTTCTGTTTTGGAGAAGAAACGATATAGTGTTGGCCACCCATGGAGGCAGGCATCTTGAGATCTTGACTAGGAGACCACGGTGCCAGACCGTGTCATAGGCTGCTGTGAGATCAACAAAGACAGCACCCATCTTTAACTGATATTACTTACTTACTGATATTAAATAACTTACTGATATTAAATAACTATAAATATTACTGACTTACTGATATTAAATAACCTTCTAGCACCATTTCACTTTCATTCATTGTGTTTCTTTGTTTGTTTTAGGACATAATTGCTATTAATATTCCTTCATCTGAGAATGTCTTCTTTCACACTTGAGTCTTTTCACCGGTCACAGAATTCTGATTCGACATTTTGTTTCCTTTAACACTTTCAAATCATTGGGCCATTTTTATTTATTTTTTCAGAGTTTTTGATGAGATGTCTACAATTATTCAACTAATTGCTTTCCTTGAAATAATAATCTATTCTCTGGTTTCTTTCAACATCTTACTTCAATTTTTAGGATTTTGATTATGACATGTTTGGGAATCAATGTCCTAGTTTAACCTCTTGAGGGGGCTTAATGCTTTTGAGAAAATCGATAATCTATATCTCTCGTCAAATGTGAATTTTCCACTATCTGTTTCTCTCTGTATATCTGTTTGTTATCTGCCGAGCTAGCTTTGAGGGTGTTTCTTCCCAGGCGTGTGCTCTTTGGGTTGGAGAGAACTGGAGCCAACCTGGGCTGCTGCTTACTCAGCGACACTGGAGAGGAACCAGGAACTCGTGGCGGAGCAGGAACGCAATGCCTTTATTAATCAGAGACAACGCCTTTATATGTATCTTTAACTGGAAGTGGCAAGTGGGAAAAGGAAATGGCTAGGAGAGGGGGTGGAGAAAAGAGCTAGAAAGTAGAAAGCTTCCATAGCAGCTGTTGTGAGGGTCTAACCAATGGGATTAAACTAAAACTAATACTCTGCAGGAAGGGCGGGTCTCAGGCAAAGCCACAGTATCAGAAATGGAGCAGAGCAGGGGGGCTGCCTGACAGTTATCTGTATCCACACCTGTATAGCCAACATTACTTTCCCTCCCTGAGACTATAATGACACAAATACTAGACCTTTTGGTCAGAATCCTAACTCTATTTTCTTTCGATCTTTTTTATCAGTGGTTCAAATTGGATGATTTCTATTGATCTAGTTTTGTTCAGTTTGTCTCTGGAACAACTTCTTTCTACTAATGACCCTATTTAGTGAATTTTTATTTTGTTATATTTTTAGTGTTTTTTAATTTTCATTGAACGGTTTTTATATTTATTTTTTCTCTTTCTTTTTTAAATATTTCATTTATTTATTCATTAGAAACGATAGGAGAGAGAGCAAGAACCAGACATCACTCTGCTACATGTACTGCCGGGGACTGAACTTGGGACCTCATGCTTGAGAGTCCAAAGCCTTATCCACTGTGCCACCTCCCAGACCACTGTATGTATTTATTTATTTTTACCAGAGCACTGCTCAGCTCTGGTTTATGGTGGTGCAGGGGATTGAACCTGGGGCTTTGGATCCTCAGGCATGAGGGTCTTTTTGCATAACCATTATGCTATGTTTGCTTCAAGGGCTAGCAGAGATGGATCCACACGGCATTTTGGCTGTCTTCTCTAGTCTGTCTGTGACCCAGAGTTCTCAGATTCCCCACACACTCTGCCCACATTTCATAGCTGCCGGTAGGGGGGAAGAGGCATGGTAAAATGAATGGGCTTATATAACATTATGCTTCCAGTCAACCTTCTTCAATATTAAAAGATAAAACCAAACCAAACCAGAACAAAACAAAAACCCTTCTTCAAGAGGCATGGGAATGCTGATTGAAGTTCCCTATTCTAAATGTCTCTCCTGAGTATTTGGGTCTATTAATGGTAGAGAGAGGGGGAAAAACATCTAAGTGTGGGAGGCTGAGATGGGACTCTCATGGAGTCATGTGGAACATTTGAAAGCCAAAAAAAGAAAAGAACGTCTTTTAGGCTTCACTTTTGCGGGCTTATATTTTACCCAGTACCATCTGTGGGAAAGGAAATCAGAAGTGAAAGTCAAAAATGAAAATAAGTTCTGGAATCAGTAAAGGACTAAAGAAAGTCTTGCTGGGCAAGTTCTTATGGATTCTGGAAACACACTATACTTACTGAGGATTTTTTTTTTTTTTTGTCCCATCTCTAAGCCAGGACTTGCCAAGAATTTCCCTTTTTCTGTTTACCCTGTTCACAAGCCCACCACAAAGGGCAAGGCTGGTATTGGCCTAAGCCTACACTTGAGACAGAAATAAAACATTTTACCTCATGGAGGGGGCAGGGAGTGGCAGGGATGGGGGGGCAGGATGGGCTAGGAGAATCTGAGAGTTTGTCTTGCTATTCTGTGTCAAGCCACAGCCTTGTGTAGCTATAATACCACGTACCATTTCCCACAAAACTCATTTCGGCTCTCAAGTTCACGTGGTTCATGGAGTTTGGTCACAATAAAGAGACACAATGCCTCTCTCTATTAGGTGGTATCCATCTGAATATATTCCTTCTGGTGTGTGTGTGTGTGTGTGTGTGTGTGTGTGTGTGTGTGTGTGTGTACATACACACTTTGGGACCTTTTCAGAGTTAGGGTGTAGCCACTCCTGAGCTGGGAATCCTCTGACAAGGGAGACAAAGGTTTTCTTGCCAAACTCTGTGAAGTGTTTTCATTAAAGAAGAAGAAGGAGGAGGAGAAGGAGAAGAACTCTGGTTCTGTAATTGCTTTGGTCAGAAATGCCATCCTCTCCATTCTTCAAGGGCTGAAATTGAGGAAGAGATGGCTAGATATGATTTATAAGGCAAAAGTAAAATAAGATACAATCCAGACTGTCCATCCTTAAATGAGAAGTTAAATTTGTTTTTGGAATGCTACTCTTTTTGCCCGGCAATGACTTTCTCAGAAAACAGCTTGGAACCCCGCTCTGCTCTGCTCTACTCAGCCGAGAGTGTCTGCACCCAAAGCAGGGACCTTTCTCTCAGGAGCTCTGTGGAAAACAAAACTTGGAATCTAGGGGAGTGAATTGGTATTAGCCTAGCAGAACAAAGAGACACAGAGCAACCCGCTCGCAGGCTTCCTGTGGGCTGGAGGTCACGTGTTCTTCACTTTGGCTCATGTTGAGAAAAGGTCTTTTCCACACAGAGGGCAATGCAGGTAGTTATTTCATTACGTGGTATCAAGTCGATCTGAAATATGTGATTCATTCATCAGCATTCAATGAGTTGCCTGCCCTGGGTGAGGCTTGGCTCTACCCTACATCAGGGGCAGGGAAAGAACAAAGAGACAGTTTAGCTGGTTGGACACAAGACTTAATATACCCCTGGCTCCCAGTTCCATTCTTACTGTAATATATACTGGAGTGGTTTTCTGGCTTCTCTCTCCCCCTTTTTCATATCAAATAAATCTCTAAAGACAGAAGAGGAGCTAAAAAAAAAAAAAAATCCCATTTTAGGCCTTTTAGTGAAAGAGGTAAAAGGTGACCAAGTAGCTCAGTCAACTTGGGTTACATAACAAAATATGGAAACTTCTGATCTGGTGACTTAAGCCACAAAAATGCTTTTCTCAGGATTCTGGAGAGAAAAAAGTTCCAGATGTAGGTGCTGACTGATTCTGTTTCTAACAAAGGTTTTCTTTCTGATTGGCACAAGGTCACGTTCTCCCATGGAAGCAAGGGGCACCAGAGAGCTCTTGAGTATCTCTTAATTAGGGATGCTACTCCGGTTAGAACAGGTTCCCAAGGGCCCTGGTGGTGGCTCTCCCAGTAGGGCTCAAACATCACAATCTTCAAGCACATGGCTGGAGCTTCCTGTCACCAGATGGTGGTGCCTCCACGTAGAGGGCAAACTTCATAGAGCACTGTCGCTCCTTCTCCGTCTCTCTCACTCTCACCCTCTATAAAAAAGAAAGGGTTGGGCGCATCGTAATGGTTATACAAAAACACTTTCATGCCTGAGGCGCCTGGGTTCAATCCCCAGCACCACCATAAATCAGAACTAATCAGTGCTCTTCTCCCCCCTCCCCTCCCCCTCCCCCTCCCCCCCTGAAGAATAAATAAAATGGGCGTAAGGATCCCGGTTCGATTCCTCGGCTCTCCACCTGCGGGAGGGGGGGAGGTGAAGCAGGTCTGCAGGTGTCTGTCTGTCTTTCTCTCCTCCTCTCTGTCTTCCCCTCCTCTCTCCATTTCTCTCTGTCCTATCCAATAACAACTACAACAAGTGCAACAATAAGGGCAACAAAATGGGAAAAATAGCCTCTAGGAGTAGTGGATTCGTAGTGCTGACACCAAGCCCCAGAGATAACCCTGGAGGCAAAAAAAAAAAAAAAAGAATAAATAAAATATTAAAAAATAAAATATTAAAAATTTTTATTAAAAATTTTTTATTGTATTTTATTTATTAGATAGAGACAGCCAGCAATCTGATAGAGAGGCAGAGAGACAGAGAAATATCTGCAGCCCTGCTTCACCACTCACAAAGCTTTCCCCTTGCAGGTGAGGACCAGGGGCTTGAACCCTGGTACTTACTTGCACATTATAACATGTGTGCTCAACCAGGCACATCACCACCCAGCCCCCTTTTTAAAATTTTTTAAAATTAAATTTATTTATTATTGGATGGAGACAAAGAGAAATTGAGAGGGGAAGGAGAGATAGAGAAGGAGAGGGAGGGTGGGGTAGATAGCATAGTGGTTATGCAAAGAGGCTCTCATGCCTGAGGCTCTGAAGTCCCAGGTTCAATCCCCAGCACCACCATAAGCCAGAGCTTGTCAGTGCTCTGCTTAGAGAAAGGAGAGAGAGAGAGAAAAGGGGGGGGGGTAGGAACCTTCACCACCCAGGAAGCTTTTTCCCTGTGGATGGGGACCAAGGGTTTGAACCCAGGTCCTTGAACACTGTAGTGTATATGTTTAACCAGGTGCACTACCACCTGGCCCCACCACACCTCTCTATTAAGAGACTCAAGACTCCAAAGATTTTGGCCTGTCCCCAGAAACCTTCAATATTTCAATCAACAATTTGCAATAATCAGAAGCTTTTATTATACACCAGGTGCTGTGCAATTAATTATTTGCTATCATCATTTGATAAGGAAGATGGAAAGATGTCATTGGATTTATGTTCCTAGCAAGTAATTATGAAAGTGGTAAGTGAGGCTTAAGTCAACCAGTCCTGCACCAAGCTTGGAATAATATTCTCAAACAGAACTCACTGCTCCAGGCCTTAGAATTTGCTCCTGGTTCTCTATCTGTTTTAATGATTGATGTATTTATTTCTGAGGGTTGAAATTAGACAGAGGTAGATAGAATATGAGTGAAAGAGAGCAATGCATAGCTCAGTTTTGGCCGTGCTGGGGATGGAACCTGGGGCCTCAGGCATGCAAGTCTTACCCTCTACCCACTGAGCTATCTCCCTGGTCCTCTCTTCTCTATTTTATATTCTCTTCATCATTATCTCATCTAGTCTGTTTCTCTTTTAATTAATAGATAGAGACAGAGAGGCAGAAGTAGAGAGAGGGAGAGGGTGGAAAGAGAGGGAGAAAGAGAGAGAATGAAAGAAACCACAGTATCAAAGCTTCCTTCAAAGTGGTGGGGACCGGACCAGGCTCAAATCTGTGTCTTATACACAGCAAAGCAGCTCACTGTTCAAGTAAGCTATTGTGCCAGCCCATCTCACCCAGTTTTTTTACATACTTTCCCCCCCTTTTGTTGCCCTTGCTGTTTTATTGTTATTGTGGTTATTATTATTATAGTTGTTGTTAATGTCACTGCTGGGTAAGACAGAGAGAAATGGAAAGAGAAGGGGAAGACAGAAAGATAGACAACTGCAGACCTGCTTCACCACCTGCGAAGCGACCCCCCTGCAGGTGGGGAGCCAGGGGGCTTGAAACGGGATCCTTACGCTGGTCCTTGCACTTCGTGCCATGTGTGCCTAATCTGGTGTACCCTTTTTAATACTTTTTTTTTTAAAAAAAATATTATCTTTATTTGTTGGATAGAGACCATCAGAAGGGAAGGAGGAGATAGAGAGGAAGAGAGACAGAGAGACACCTGCCAGCACTGCTTCACCACTCACAAAGCTTCCCCCTGTAGAGCTGAGCATTATGACATGTGCGCTCAACCAGGTGTACCACCCACCCAGCCACATCCAGTTTTATAAAAGCAATCTTCCTGCCTATTAATCTGAGCTTTGCATTTGCATTGGACCTTTTATCCTGGGCGCAAAACTCATATACAATACTTCATTGCCTGTTTGACATCCCTTCCCTCAGGATGGACAGCAGACACCTCGAACCCAGTGTACCTGACACCGAGCTTCTAGTGCCCTTCTCCTCCCCTCTCCATCCTGCCCGGCTTGTAGCGTTCCTTGTTTGGCAGTTTCGTCTTGCTCAGATCCTCAAGTTTAAAATCTTACTTCTCTCTTCTTGAATCTTTCGAACACGCACACGCACACACACACACACACACACACACACACACACACACACACCATACACCCTGTAGGCTTATCTTCTTCACAATATACCAAACTCGGACAATGATTCCTACAGCCACTGCTTCGAGTCTGAGCCAAGTCATCGTGGATTTTCACCTGGATGATTGTAACTGTCTTCCAATTGCTCTTCTTGAAGTGTTTGCTCTGCAGTCTTTTGTTAAGATGGCTGCCAGATACTTTGAAAATGTTAGTGAACTTCTACTACTTGAGAGGGCAATGCCCAGATCTTTCGACAGAAGACAGTGATCTTTCCTCTGATTGCTCTGATTGATTTCCTGGTCTCTCTACTCCTTTCTGTTGTTGCCACCCACAATGACCTCTTGACCTTGAACTTGCCAGATTTCCGTCTGCCTCACTATTCCTGCTGCCTGGATTTTCTCCTTGTGGTTATACAGGTAACTAATAGCTCCTCTTTCTTGACCTTTCTCCTTTCCCATTGCTGCTATACTATTTAAAGTTGCAAATCTGTGCTGGGGGACAGCATAATGGTTCTGCAAAAGATTCTCATGCATGAGACTCTGAGGTCTCAGGTTCAATCCCTGGCACCTCCATAAGCTAGTGTTTGGGAAATACAACACAGTACAATACAGTATAAAGCAAGACAAGACAAGACAAGACAAGACAATAGCCAACTTTGCTTCACAGAGATAGCCCAGTAATAATAGACTAGATTTGCTTGTAAGAGGCCCCAGTTTCAATCCTTGATGCACCAATCATCAGAGCTGTGAGGTGCTCTGTTAAAACAAGCAAAGAAAACACAATTACAGGGCTGGAGAGACAGATCACTGGGTAGGGAGCATATCTTGTGAGTGGCCCAGGTTCAAGCCGCACTACCACATGGAAGATGCTACCTTATCTTGTGATCTCTCTCTCCCTCTCTCTTTCTCCCCACTTCTCTCCCCCACCTTCATCCCCCCATCTCCTTGGCTCTCTGTCTGACTGAAAAATCAGTCAGATTGGTGCATGGTGTGCGAGGTCCCAGATATGCCAAAAATCGGTAAGTAATGAAACAAAGAGCCCAATACAGAAAGCTGAAGACTTCTCCTCTCCACAGCACCCCACTCTTTTCTACTCTCTTGTCCTTGCTGGAGAACCCATTGTGATACAATCACTGTGAAGCAATCCCCTGCAGGTGGGGAGCCGGGGGCTCCAACTTCGATCCTTGAGCTTTGTTAAGCTTGTGTGCTTAGCCCAGTGTGCGACTGCCCAGCACCGCCTCTCTGATTTTTATACCACAGGTTAGTTTAAGCACATTTCATCTTACAGACTCCATCTTGGAACTTTTAGCCGTTTTAATAACTCTCGTGATAAAAAAAAGGACTTTATGGATTTGATCTGATTCCACCCCCATCCATACACACTGACAAGGATAATATAAAAATGGAACCCATTTCAAAAGCCCAAATTTAGGCACTTTATCAGAAGATCACATTGCGAGGTAGACGTTCTGGGCAAATGCAATTAATTAAACACAGATACTGGATGCGCCTACTTTTATCTCAGCTGCGTTTAGGAAGGACTGTGAAATATGCTACTTGTCAGAAAGACATGTCGAGTGCTAAATCATTCCTCCACTGCCTCACTGGCTGGGAATAGTGAGGCTGTGCTATCTGCCAGGCTTTGTCACACAGAGTCAGAGGAAGCTTGCTGGAGAACTATTCCACTTCAGCTGAAGGGTAAGAAACTTGCACATGTGTGGGTGAGCTGTCATGTTTCATCCCCTCACATCCTCAGTTCTATTCTCAGTACTCCTCTTCCCTGCAGAAGGAGATGACTCAGACTTCCTCTGGCTTCCCGCTTTCCCCTCAAACCAGTCCTCCAACCCCATGGGGAAAAGAATCTTTCTAACCAGTTAGTGAGAAGGGGGAGCGTGAGGGTGTCTGCCTGGGATGGCTCTGGACAGACCTGCCCACGTCAAGACTGGTGGAATCCTGCATCTGGCCATTGGGTGTGAAAGAGGCGATAACCCAGGTATTTCTGAAGCAGGCTGAGCCCTGGGTGGTGGCCAGTGGACTATTCAAATCATCAAGGATTTGGTAGGTTTGCCTCTTGCCCCCCTCACACACACCAATTCCAATATCTCTTTATTAGACTAGGAGATAGTATGATGGTTATACAGAAAGACTTTCATGCTTGAAGCACCAAAGGTCCCAAGATTTAATCCCCAGCACCACCAGATGCCCGTGCTCTGATAAAAAGAGAGAGAGAGAGAGAGAGAAGCAAATAAAACAGTATCACTTTATTGAGTAGATACTGATTTACAGGATTTTTGTTATCACAGGGCATATTTTCCCAAGACAGGTATCAGTACATTTCTCCCTCAACCAAACCACATTCTTATCTACCA